>NC_058131.1:96363198-96397054 GCF_016433145.1 Gracilinanus agilis
AGCTTGTGAGGAGTTTTCCTTATTTGAGGAGGGTCCGGATGCTTGTTTGTTCTCCTCCTCTGTTTGCTCGGTTGTCTGGATTTTCTCTGTGTAAAAGTTGTCAAGTGTTAAAGACTTCTTTTTCTTGTTGTTAATCTTTCTCTTCTGAACTTCCTGAGTCTGGGTAGCCATCATTAGCCCAGCAGCTTCTCAGCTTTATCCTCGCGCTCGGGGTCTGTCCGCCAGTCTTTTGGCTCCTGAGGTCTGAGTTCTGGATTTTTCCAATGTCAAGCCCCCTGGTGGACCCCCTTGCTTGATCCTCTGCCGTAGGTTCCTTTACAAGTCTCAGGGCGCTGCTTCCACAGTCCTATACCCGCCTAAGGTGGTTCCCCACTCAGGGTTTCAGAGCTTTAGCTCGTGGCTGTGTCTGCCTCCACCCACGCCTCAGATGCTCCTGCGCTCTGCTCCCACGCTCAGATTTCGCGTGTGTTCTTTGGCTTATTGGGGTCCCAAATCTTGCTGCTCTCAGGAACAGGCCCCGGAGCTGCCAATGACTTGATGGATGCCCCAAACTTGCTCTATTTCTTTTTAACTGGCTTCGGCGCTATAGGTGGTGTGTGTGGAGGGGGTGGGGGTGGGGTGGTTGCTCAGCCCGTGATTTAGTGAGAGCTGTTTCACCCCTTTATAGCATGGAAATGTCCCGATTCCACGTGCCTTCCACGCTGCACCCTGTTGTGGGGTTCCTCCGTTCGTCTGGACTTGTTTTTATGTCCCCTTGAGGAGTTTTGTGTGTTTCGGTCAGGAGAGGTTAAGAGCTGCTTTTTACTCTGCCGCCATCTTAACCTACATATATTTTTAAGTATAAATATATATACATGACATTTGTTCCATTTGCTGAAAGTATGTTTATTATTCCTGAACCCCATGCAATAATTCCCTAGCAGTACCGGACTACAATTTAGAAAGTCTTGCTTTATCCCAAAGGAAAATGGAGCTGTCAAACTGGTATTAGAGGGATTGTGTCAAGCCATCCAGAGAGGGTCAGTATTTGGGGGCATTGCAAGTCATAGCAAAGAGGGTACTGACTGCTCTACCCAGTAAGAAGGCCAGACCTGTAGCTAGCACCTTTCAAAGGCCCCTAACTATCCTCTAACTAACTATCCCAGCATCTCTGATGATCCTAGAAACATCCCCAGAGATAGTAACCTGGGAGTTAGGCAAGGGAAAGCCCCAGTTTCCTGAGGAAGCTGATTTTACGGCTAATTAACTCTGAAAATCAGATGTGAAAAATCATACTGCCTAATTTTGTTCAAAAAGCAAAGAAACAACACTCCTTTGCTTGCTGGGATATTATCCAGAGGGACGTTTTTATACCTGAAATAACAATAAGGTAGGAGTCTCCCTGGATTTTCTCTGCCACGCAGGGACAGTAAATTTAAAGCAATTTCCCAAGACCACATTGGAATGACAGGTAAACTCTGGCTGCTCTCTTTTCTATAGTAGCTCTGTGCAGCTTCTACCTGTTTCATTCCTTACTTCATGTAATTATAATTGGCTTTTTCGTTGGCTTTTCCTGACCTTCAATATAGCATCAATTGGGCCTCAACTGGTAGCTCCAAGGGGGCAAGAACGATTTCTCTTTTATCAGAAACAATATTCTCCAAAAGTAGGAGTGTCTTCTACATCAGAGAAGGCAATTCCAGAGGGCAGAAATCTTTTTTTGTATTGACTTCTTGACTTCTGCCCAGTTTCTATTGCAGGATTGAGCACACAAAAAGCTCTTCCTTCACTTGCCCTGCTTGACTGGCCTGGCCCTGATCTTCTTGTTGAACTTTCTGGAGGGTTCTAAGAAAAAGTTCTATTCCCCATTGGTCTGTAAGGATCTCTAATCATGAGCAATAAATTCCCTCATCAAAGTATGGGGAGAGATGGAAAGGCGAATTCTACATTTGCCTTTGGAGATCTCTTCTACATTCTCTGGTTTCCTCCTTGATCATCTTAAAGATGCCCCTACAGAAATCTATTATCATCATTGACATGAAAATGATCCAGCTAAGTGATGTATTGGGCTGTTGGATTTGGGCATCAGAAAGACCTGAATTCAAATCCTACCTCAATTTTTAGCTTTGTGACCCTAGGCAAGTCACTTAACCTTTGTTTGCCTCAGGTTTCTCATCTGAAAAATGGAGACAATAATAGTACTACCTCACCAGGTTGCTACAAGGATCAAATAAGATAAACATGTATAATGCTTTGCAATCCCTAAAATATATAAATACTATCTATTATCATAACAAAGTTCCAATTAATGTAAAAAATAAATGTACAACCCAATTGTTGATAACTGTTTATAGAATTATCTCTCCATCAAGACATTGTACAGAATTAAATAAGTTTGTCTGAGATTTGGGATCTGGGGAAAAGGAAACCATAGTCAGGGGAATCTAAGCATCGAAGGTCTAGCAATTCACTCTTTCTTGCTGAAGGTCTGTCTTGCTAGAGTTCAGAAGTTTGAATCTTGATTGCTCTTTTTACCCTGTCAATTTGATTTTTATTTTCTGGATTATATCTCATCTTATCCCCTGAGTTCCAGTCCTGCACATTTATATCTGGATTCCCTCATCTCAAACTCAGCGTCCCCATGCAGAATTCATCTTTTATCAGTCAATAAGCATTTACTATGTGTCAAGAAGGCACTGAGCTAATGCTAGGAATTTAAGACAGAAAAACATTCCCTGCCCCAAACAACAATAACAACAAACACATCCCCTCACCATAAAGTTTCTGGTTTATTTGTTTTTTTAATGGTACCACCAAATTCTCTGTCACTAAGCTTTAAGATTCCAAGTCATTTTGGACTCTTCCCTCTCTCATCACTCATATACAAATAGTTATCAAGATTTATCAATTCTATCTCCCTGGCTTCCAAAGATAGGTAATTATGAGAGTGGATGGAGAGCTCCTTTTCCTCCTCCTAGGCTACTCCTGCTCCCAGTAAGACTTAGGTTCAAGTCTTGTCTCTGACACATAATATCTTCATGACTGTAAGTGAATCACCTGATGTTTCAAAGTCTCAGATAGCACTTTAAGACTACAAGTTATAAATCGACTTTGGTAGATATAGTTCTCTCATTGTAACAAACAGACATAATCCAAAAGAAATTCAAATTTTTCCTCTCTTATTCCCACTGCTACCCCTTCTAGCTCCACAGGCCCTCATCTCATTTTGCCTGGATTATTGTAACAGTCTCCTAAATGGTCTTTCTTTCTCCAATCCATCCTCCAGACCCAATGCTTGAGTAATATTTCCAAGACATCATTTTGGAACAAGTTAAAATCTCTACTCAGAGTGGTTCCCCAGTGCCTACTGAATCAAGTAAAAAATACAGATTACTCCTTGGTTCCCTTCTATCCTTTTTTGACCTCTACGCCTTTGCTTATTTTGCCACTTATAACTGAAAGGGATTCCCCTCACCTCAGGGTGTTCTGGTAAACATTTAACAACTGGTTTTCTGGGGGGAACCATAAAAACACAACACACGTTGGCCATGGGTGGGGGGAATGCGGGGGGTGAAGGGGAAAGTAGGAGCATGAATCATGTAACCATGTTAAAAATGAATATTAATAAATGTTTAAAATTTAAAAAAAAACACAACACACTTTTAAATTTAATCTGCATTAGCATTTCCTCTATCTTAAACCTAGACTATAAACTCTAGACAACCAACAGAACAACAAATCAAGCCCTGGCTGGTAATATTGACTAATTTTCAAGATGTAAATGCTCAAAATTTAACATGTTAAGAGTAAATTTAGGGGACAGCTGGGTGGCTCAGTGGATTGAGAGCCAGGTCTAGAGAAGGGAGGTCCTAGGTTCAAAAATCTGACCTCAGACACTTCCTAGCTGTGTGACCCTGGGCAAGTCACTTGACCCCCATTGCCTACCCTTACCACTTTTGGCTCCAAGACAGAAAGTAAGGGTTTTAAAAAAAAAGTAAATTTAACTGAAAATTTAACAACTGCACTTTGTGAGCATTTAGGAGCTGACTCCAGTATTCACTTGCTTTCTTCTTACTCTGAATCCTTTCCTGATGAAATTCTTGTCCCCTTCAAGGCCACACTCAGGTTCTAGAGAATAGAAGTTGAAAGAGAAGTCTGTGAGTTGGCTTGAAAAACCCAAATCTTGTACTGACTGATGTATATGTGTGTCACACTTTTGCATCAAGTCTTAAATATAAATACCTACAAAGTATTTTTGTTTCCTGGAATCAACCTCCTTTGGCTCTCCCCCTTCAGAGAAATGGCAGGTACCTGTTACTTGCTTCCAGCTCCTACCTTGTCATCTTTCCTCAGAATTAACCTATAAGAAGAATATAAACAGTAGTTTTCAAAGGAAGAAATGAAAGCTATTAATTGAACCATGAGAAAAAGTGTTCCAAATTATTAATAACTAGAGAAATGCAAATTAAAACAATTCTCAGGTTCTACCTCACATCTATCCAATTAGCAAGGTTGACAAAAAAAGGGGAAATGACAAATTTGGAGAACTTACAGGAAAATTAGCACATTAATGCTCTGTTGATAGAATTATGGATTGATGAATCCATTCTGAAAAGCAGTTTGGAACCAAGCCCCCAAAAGTGACTAGACTAAGCATTACCTTTGACTGAGCATTAATAACTGCTTCGCCTATATCCTCAAAGAAACCAAAGAAAGAGGGAAAGGGTCCCTCTGTACAAAAAAAAAAACACAACAATTACAGAAACCCTTTTTGTGGTGACAGAAAACTGCAAACTAAAGGAGTGTCCATTGATTTCAGAAAAGCTAAAAAATTATAGCATATGAATGTAATGGAAACTATCATGTTATAAAAATGATGAAAAAAGGGGTGGTTTCAAAAAACCCTGGAAAAACTTGTGTGAGCTAAAGTTATTAGTTTTTGTTTTTTAAGAGAGAAAGAAAGAACATCAGCCACTGCAGGTAACCTGTTGCAATGGTGACTTGCGAGTCTCTGAGAATCCCCTATCTTGGGCAAGATGATCCCGTGCTGATACCTATGTCTGGTCAATGAGGCATGGTAGGCTCTTTGTCTAATGTCATTTGAAAAAAAATTCTTAATTTCCATCTTAGAGTCAATATTAAGTATTGGTTCTGCAGCAGAAGAGCAGTAAGGGCTAGGCAATTGGGGTTAAGTGACTTGCCCAGGGTCACCCAGCTAGGAAGTGTCTGAGGCCACATTTGAACCCAGGACCTCCCATCTCTAGACCTGGCTCTCTATCTACTGACCCATCTCACTACCCCTTATCTAATTTCATTTTAGGCAGTTATATAGGTGTATAAATCAACATTTTAAAAATCACTAACGAGCTCTATAAAAGAGAAGCAATGAATATCACCATCCTTTATACCAAACAAGGACTCACTGACTACTTAAAAGCCAGGCATAGAAGACACTAAATCTGATCTTAACTTGATGACACAATTTTTTCCTTCTAAAACTACTTGCCAAGTTCTTTTTTAAAATGGAAATAGAGGGGGCAGCTGGGTAGCTCAGTGGAGTGAGAGTCAGGCCTAGAGACAGGAAGTCCTAGGTTCAAACCCAGCCTCAGCCACTTCCCAGCTGTGTGACCCTGGGCAAGTCACTTGACCCCCATTGCCCACCCTTACCAATCTTCCACCTATGAGACAATACACCAAAGTACAAGGGTTTAAAAAAAATGGAAATAGATACAGTTATGCAAAACAAATTCCCATATTGTCCAAGTAAAAATGTGTTTCCTTCTGCATACTGGGTCCATCACAACTCTGATAGGATATAGGTAGTATTCTTTATCATTAGACCACTGGAATCATGGATAGTCAAGATAAAAGGTTCTTAAGTCTTTCAGTTTCTTGTCTTTATAATGTTGTTATAGCATAAATTGATCTCCAGATTTTCCACATTTCTATTCTATATCTAATTAATTTGTTTGTTACATTAAAATTCCCAAGCACTCCCACCCTTCCTCCCCTCCATGGACACTTCTTGATCCAGTGAAACTAAAAGAAGTGGGCAATGGAGGGAAATGGGTCCTCTAGGTTTAGGATCCTGGGTATCCTTCTGATCATAAGTATTTCTGTATGGTCATTTCCAGCCTTTTTAAATTCAAACCTGAGCACTACTTCTAGCCCATGAGACAGGCACCAGCTAGCTATTCCTCTTTTTGAAGCCTTCCTTGACTTGTCCCAGCCACTTCTCCTTAGCTGAAGTATTTGGCATTTTAAGGAATGACTTGGATCAGGTCATACACACATTACACATCACATTTGCAGGTGACACAAAGTTGGGAGAAATAGCTGAGATTATAAATGACAGAACCAAGATTCAAAATGTCTTTGACAGGTAAAGTACTGGGCTAAATCTAATAAGATGAAATCTCAGAAAGATAAAGCTTAAGCCTTTAACTTGGGTTTAAAAAAATCAGTTTAGAAGTATAAAATAAGAGAAGTACCATTTGATAGCAGTTTCCCTGAAAAATATGAGGAAGATTTAATGGACTCCAAGCTCAATCTGAGTCACTCAAATGAGGTAAGGTGATCTTGTTTTGCATTAGGAGTGGCAGTAAGGGGGAAGAGGGTGTGCAGTTAAATGGCATAGTAAATTGAAAGCTAGGCCAAGAGGCCAAGAGATGAGAAGTCTTGGTTCAAATCTAACCTCAGGCACTTCCTAGCTGTGTGACTCTGGGCAAGTCATTTAACCCCCATTGCCTAGCCCTTACCACTCTGATGTCTTGGAACCAATAAACAGTATTGATTTTTTTTTAATTATTTAATTAATTTTGAAGATTTTCCCATGGTTACATGATTCATATTCTTTCCCTCCTATCCTCCCTCCTCCCTCCCATAGCCAATGAGCAATTCAATTGGGTTTTATATGTGTCATTGATCAAGATCTATTTCCACATTATTCATATTTGCAGTAGAGTGATCATTTAGAGTCTACATCCTCAATCATGTCCCCATCGAACCATGTGTTCAAGGAAATGTTTTTCTTCTGTGTTTCTCCTCCCACAGTTCTTTCTCTGGATGTGAATAGCATTCTTTCTCATAAGTCCCTCAGAATTGTCCTGGGTCATTGCACTGCTGCTAGTACAGAAGTCCATTATGTTTCATTGTATCACAGTCTATCAGTCTCTGTGTATAAGGTTCTCCTGGTTCTGCTCCTTTCACTCTACATCACTTCCTGGAGGTCATTCCAGTTCACATGGAATTCCTCCAGTTCATTATTCCTTTTAGCACAATAATATTCTATCACCAACAGATACCACAATTTGTTCAGCCATTCCCCAATCAAAGGGCATCCCCTCATTTTCCAGTCTTTTTGCCATCACAAAGAGTGTGGCTATAAATATTTTTGTACACATATTTTTCCTTATTATCTCTTTGGGGTACAAATCCAGCAGTAATATGGCTAGCTCAAAGGGCAGACAGTCATTTAAAGCCCTTGGGCATAATTCCAAATTGCCTTCCAGAATGGTTGGATCAATTCACAACTCCACCAGCAATGCATTAGTGTCCCAATTTTGCCACATCCTCTCCAACATTTATTATTTTCCTTTGCTGCCATATTAGCCAATCTGCTACGTGAATAGTATTGATTCTAAGACAGAAAGTAAGGGCTTAGAAAAAAAAGAATAACGGAAAGAAGAAAGTCTTATCTCTAGACCTCACCTGGAACATTATGTTCACTTCTGGGCACCATAGTTTAAGGATAAGTTAGAAAGCATTCAAAGGAAGGCAACCAAAATGGTAAAGGGCCTTATCACATGGAGTCAGTTGAAGGAAATGCAAATACTTAGAATGAGGAAAAGAAGACAAGTGTTTGGAAGACTGCCCTATGAAAAAGAGGGCTAGATTTATTTGTTGTAGCTCTAGAAGGTAGAAACAGGAGAAGTAGCTGGAAGTTGCAAAGAAGAATTAGACTTGATTTCAAGCAAAATTTCATAACAATTAGAGCTATCCAGAAGTACAATGGACTTTCTTGAGAAGTGATGGGTTCCCTCTTCTTGAAGGTCTTCAAGCAGAGGTAGCATAACTGCTCCTTGGTTCTGTTATAGTAATCCCATATGTCTCCTCTTTTCTCAACTCCTGGAAGCTCTTTCATGTAGGGCTTGGAAAAGGTGATAGCTGAGGAACCCTCCAACTCTCAAATTTTGCCTTTTTTCTCATTTAGATTGTAATTCCTTAAGTACAAAGACTCTATCACCTCAGTCACTGTATCTCCAGCACCTTTTGGTGATTCCTTGTATATAATAGACACATTAAATATTTAAAGTTCAGTCACATATTGTGTGGGGAAGCCAAGGAACACAGGAATCAGACAGAGAAGGCTCTCTCCCTTTCTAGTTTTGTGGGCCTGGGCAAATCACAGAAACTCAGTTTCTTTATCTCTAAAATGGGGATCATAGCCATACCACTGCTAGGTTTATACCACAAAAAGATAATAGGGGAAAAGACTTATACAAAAATATTTATAGCCACACTCTTTGTGGTGGCAAAAAAAAGTTGGAAAATGAGGGGATACCCTTTGATTGGGGAATGGCTGAACAAATTGTGGTATCTGTTGGTGATGGAATACTATTGTGCTGAAAGGAATAATGAACTGGAGGAATTCCATGTGAACTGGAAAGACCTCCAGGAATTGATGTGGAGTGAAAGGAATAGAACCAGGAGAACATTGTACACAGAGACCGATACACTGTGGTACAATTGAATGTAATGGACTTCTGTACTAGCAGCAATACAATGACCCAGGACAATTCTGAGGGATTTATGGAAAAGAACGCTACCCACATTCAGAGGAAGAATGACAGGAGTGGAAACACTAAGGAAAAACAACTGCTTGAACACATGGGTTGATGCAGACATGATTTGGGATGTAGACTCTAAACAACCACCCCAGTGCAACTATCAATAATGTGGAAATAGATCTTGATACATGTAAAACCCAGTGGAATTGCATGTTGTCTATGGGGAGTGTGGGGAGAGTTTGGAGGGAGGGAAAGAACATGAATTATGTAACCATGGGAAAATATTCTAAAAATTTTTTAAATAATAATGAAAAAAATAAAAAAAATAAAATGGGGATCACAGGGTATTTGGGTAGCTCAATGGATTGAGAGCCAAGCCTAGAGATGGGAGGTTCTGTATTCAAAATCTTACCTCAGACACTTCTTATCTGTATGGTTCTGGGAAAGTTACTTAACCTTCATTGCCTAGCCCTTACCACTCCTCTACCTTGGAACCAATACTTAGTATTGATTCTAAGACAGAAGGTAAGGGTTTAAAATAAATAAATAAATAAA
Source organism: Gracilinanus agilis (assembly GCF_016433145.1). Taxonomy (NCBI): domain Eukaryota; kingdom Metazoa; phylum Chordata; class Mammalia; order Didelphimorphia; family Didelphidae; genus Gracilinanus; species Gracilinanus agilis. The sequence continues at coordinate 96,372,522 of NC_058131.1, forward strand.
TAAACAAACAAACAAACAAACAAATAAATAAATGAATGAATAAATAAATAAATAAACAAACAAACAAACAAATAAATGAATAAATGAATAAATAAATAAATAAATGAATGAATAAATGGGTAAATGAATGAATGAATGAATAAAATGGGAATTATAATAATAACTATTTCACAAACCTCTACAAATGTGAGTTATTGTTATTATTATTACCATTACAATTTAAAGCATTTTGCTTACAATAACCTTGTGAAGTACATAGTAAAAGTATTACTCTCCCCATGATGAGGAAACTGATTCAGAGAAGATAGATAACTAATACATGATCACAGTGGTATTTCAGGTCAGAGATGAGATTTGAACCCCCGCTTTCTGCTCCAAAAAAAGTCCAGTGCTCTTTCACTTATACCAGATTGCTCCTTTAATAATAATATCAGTGGCACCTACATGATGGATTTACTGTATAAGTTAAAACCCAAAATGCTTATAAAATGCTTTCTTTTCTTTTTCATTATTATTACAAATAACAATCATCAACAGGCACATTATGAAATAAAAATAAAAATAATGTAAGGCACTTGATGGCTCTATGAGCAGCAAATAAATGCAAGCTCTTATTATTTGCTGAATTTAATTAAACTCCTGACCTTGCTTACTGTTGGCTATATCTGCTTTCCCCAGAAGCAAAACCTGCTGATCGGTTGACAGGTACACGAGTCACCCTTTAGGAAGCAGGTATGTGATTATTACTGTACCCGCACACTCTTATTGCTCAGCCCCCTCTGCTCTCAGGGAAATGTTAAGGAGGAATATCCAGGATGGAACAGGGACAGGGAAAAAGAAAGGGAGAAGTTAGAGCTGCCCTGGGAATGGGGAAGGCTGGGTTCTAATCAGACTTTTGCCACTAGATAGCTTTGTAAGATCTTAGACAAGTTGGCCCCGGACTCTCCAAACTATTTATTCATTTGTAAAAAGAGGGGTTATATTAGATGAGTTCTGAGCCTGGAGTCAGAAAGACCTGAATTCAAATATGGTCCCAGTTACTTACTAATTGTGTGGCCCCAAGGAAGTCACTTAACCTAATTACCTCAGTTTCCTCATCTATAAAATGTGAATAATATAGCACTTACACCCCCCTTTCCAGGTTGTTGTGAGGATCAAATGAGATATTATAAAGCATACATATCATACATAGTAGGTGCAAATAAATGTGAACTATTATAATTATTATCACCAAAGAGATACCAGATGTGAATGTACTTTGAGAATGAAGTATCATACTTGAATTCAACTAACATTTATTAGGACTTAATAAAGCAGAGAAAGAAAGCAAATAGTAGTGGGAGAGAGATCTGACCTCAAAGCTAAGAAGACCTGCATTCAAGTCCTGCCTCTGACTCATTTTGGCTATTTGATTCTAAACAAATTACTTTGCCTCAACAGAATCAAACTCAAAAACAGGATCCTAAGGATCCCCAGACAGATTCAGTTAGAAAACCACATATTGGTATTATCTATGCTTTGTTGTTTTTTCTTTATTTTGTTAAATATCTCCTGACTGCATTTTAATCTGATTTGGGCAGCACTCAAGAATATTGTCATCTCAGAGATGGATACACTATGGTAAAATCAAACGTAATGGACTTCTCTACCAGCAACAATGCAAAGATCCAGGACAACTATGAGGGCCCTAGGAGAAAGAATGCTGTTCACATTCAGAGGAAGAACTGTGGGAGTAGAAACACAGAAGAAAAGCAACTGCCTGATCACATAGGTGGGTGGGGACATAATTAGGGATATTGACTCAAAATGAACACCCTGGCGCAAATATCAATAATATGGAAATAGGTCTTGATCAATGACACATGTAAAACCCAGTGGAATTGTGCATCAGCTATGGGAGGAGGGGAAGGATAGAACATGAATCCTATAACCATGGGGAAATGTCCTAAATTAATTAATTAAATAAAAGATATTAAAATAAAAAAAGAATATTGTTGTTTAAATTAAATAAATAAATAAATGGATTATTTTTTGAAAAAAGAATATTGTGAGTCCTGAATTTGACACCTCTGCTCTAGGCAACTCCCTAAGACTATAAATTAAAAAGAAGATGCAGGTCTGTATTAGTAGAGTTTCCTCACCCAAGAATTCCCTCTGTCAATGAAATTACAGATCTAGTTCCTATCCCAGAAGGATGCTAGCAAGAGTTCTTAAACTGGGGGGGGGTCCATTAACTAGTTTTTAAAATAGTTTAATCATTATATTTCAGTATAATTTTTCCTTTGTATTTTACATGTAAAATCCTATATATTTGATTTCATGCTTTTAAAAACATCATTCTGAGAAGGAGTCCTTAGACTTTATTGGTCTGTCAAAGAAGCCCAAAACATAAAAAGTTTAAGAAACACATCCTCTCCCCCTCACAAAAGGAAACCATCAAAATTCAGTCAACAAGCAAGTTAAGTACCAACTATGTGGTCAGGCACCATTCTAGCCAATGGAGCTGAAAAGACAAAAATGGGGGGGGGGGGAAATACCTTTAAGGAGCTTACAGTTTAAAGTTTGCCTTGTAAATACTCAAGCTCACCAGACAGCAAACCTAAGCAGGTTTAATTACATAAAGAAGACTATAGAAAGAACTTGTACCTGTACCCAAAGAAGATCAAGATAAACCTTTCCTTCCTAACACCAAGAGATGTGAACAATTCCCATGACTCACGTTATTGCCCTATGTGAAGTAAGGTCAGGATTTGCTCTTCCCAATTCCTCACAGCTATTGCCCTTGAACCTCTATTGATATTGGTGGTCCCCACATCAGGATGCTCATGCCTGTTCAGCTATTCTTCCTTTACTACTTTCCTGAATATGTCCCTTCTCAGGAGTTGGTACTAGTTCTTACTTAGCTGGGTTCTGAAGAGGGACTGCATTGGAAGCCTCTTCCTGTAAAACTTTAGGATAAGAATGGCTTTCGGTATTCTTGACTTCTTTCTTTATTTTACACCAGGTTCTTACAGCCTCACTCTACAAATAAAGGACCTTCTTCTGGAGGTGAAAGGACCTCCTTCTACTCACTCCCATCAATTAACCTCTAATTTTCATTCTTTTTTTTTTTTTTTGTCCCAACAATTTTTACCACTAGTGGGTTCTTATTCCAAAAACTTGGATCTCTACTTTTGTCCAGTACAAGGTTACTATAATCTTTTTCTATCATTTGTAGTTTTAGTCTGTTCTGTTCCACTGATTTATCTGTGTATTTCTTAGCCAATACCAGATTGTTTTGATAATTACTCCTTTATAATATAGTTTAAAATCTCCTACCACTCAGCCTCCTTCCTTTTCATGTTTTACTTAATTCCTTTGATATTCTTGATCTTTTGTTTTTCTAAATGAATTTTGTTATTTTTTTTCTAGCTCAATGAAATAATTTCCAATTTTCATTCCTGATTGAGTTGGGTGATGTCTTCCGTGTCCCCAGTGCTTGGGTAGAGTGCCCCTCCTTTAGCATCTTCCACTAACTCTTATTGAAATGGATTCCACTCTATTCCCACTCTCCCACTTGTCCCACTAATCCCTACCTTCCCCGAGCCCTCCCCTCCTTGAAAAGCTACCCAGAGATCTGAGGTAGAAGAAATATTGACTGAGCAAGCATTGCTCTCAGCAGAAAATTGGTAGAAGCAGCAAAGTAACCCCTCATTCAAAAAGTTAGGTATTGGTTATTTCTTTTATTGTTATAATAATGTCTCAGCAAGGAGAATCAGAAGCTAAATTCCTTCCCTGGACAATAGTCAGAGAAATATCACTATCCTGAGCATTCTAATTATCTAGAAGCACCTCTCTGGATCCGTTTTCTTGTTTAAAAAAGGAAAGGTCTGTCCTAAATAATTTAGGTGTCTTCCAGGTCTGAATGCAGACTGAAACATAAATGATGCTATTTTTGACTTAATGATTTCTCTTCTCTTTCCCTTGACCCTAGTAGACTACCCCCTGCCCACCTGCTTTTCTGCTAGATCTTGGCATTTGAGGTCCCCTACCATCTTGGGCCCCAAATTGCCCCAGACTTTCACTCTGAAACTGCAACTGAGAGCTAGACTGTGCATCTGTCTGATTTCCTAGGATGGAGATTTAGAGATCTGCCCTTCTGCCTATCCTTGGAGGGGCTCCAGGCCTGAGTCTTCCATCTTGCCCATCAGAGCAGAGCTGCTGGAGCTGCAATAGATAATGGTTCATTCTTCTTGTTCTCATTTAAGTCAAGCCCAGGGCACAGCAAACTGCCCAGGAAATGTCTACTAAACCTTCACTGAGGACTTTCTGAGCATGAATATTTTACACTGCTGCAGTAAAGCAGAGTTGTAAAGAGAGGGAAAAGGGGAGAGTCTATCTACACTGCAGAGATATGCCATGGGGAGAAGGAGAGATTTAAATCTCTTCCTGCCCTCCTCTTACCAAATCTGGAAATGGGGATCCTTTGTTCAATGGAATGCCTGTACCAAGTCTGTAACAACGCCCCCCTCAGCTCTAGAGTTTCTTGTTTTTCCCCCTTGACTTCAAGATTGTCCAATAATTTCCCTTGGAATATTGCCATATTGTTTCCATCCTAGAGTCTCTTTATGGTGACAGAATTGGTCAGTGAAGGCTGTGCTCCCCACTGACCTCTTTTGTACCCCATTTTATCTTCTGTTGCCCTTTCCCCTTCCCTCAAGTCAGGTCCCCAGTTCCCCTCTGCTGCTCTCTGACTACCCATGTTTCCTCTGGACTCCCTGGGCAGTTCTTGGCAGATCCCCTTTCCATCAAAATCTGTTCTCAGGAAATAATCAGGCTGAAGTGTCGAGCCTGGTGACACATTAAGCCTTGCTACATTGTGTGTGTTTCAACCAAGTAAAAAACCCAAGTTTGGACTTAAATCAATTGAGGAATTTTGGCTTCCTAGAGCTGGTTCGTGATCAAGCTTCCAACCAATTCGGGGACATTTTTCAGTGTTGCTGTGAATGTGGAAGGAGAAGAAACTTAAACCATTAGCTTATACTCACCGGCTTAGCTCCTTTATTTCAAATATCACTTTAAAAAAGAACAAATACTGAATACCTCATTTCTCCAAGGAAAATGATAAACAAAAATTGGAGGAGTTCTACACCTGGGAATGAGATAAAACTGAGCAGGGGGCCCAATTTCATCCAAGGAGGTTCATGTGAGCAGTCTCTAGGGATACAAACTCGGAATCAGGAACATTTTGGAGAATCAGTTTTCTGCTTTTCTCTCCATGGATCTCTGCAGAAGAGTAACTCTGGGACCACACATGTCTTTCTCCCAGTCTCTGGAACCCAACTCTAGGATTTATGCAATTACTCAATATCACGTCCAGGGATCTGGCCCTCGGCATTGCTTCGGCCAGTCTGAAGTGGCACCGTCTCTGTGTGTGCAACAGCCAGGCTTGGTTGGAAGCCTGGTCATAGGGTAAAGAAGATATTTCGGGGAGACGCATCCTTCATGCCTTGAATAAAGCTGATCCTGCAGTTAAATCCTTGTCCTGGGTCTGTCACAATTCCATATATATGACACGGAGAAAGACTTCTAGTTTCTCTATTTGTTTCTTCTTCTAAACATCTAAGTTTGAATTCAGGGTTTACAATTTGTTCCCTGTGTAATGAAAGACAAGATGCACCTTTTTTGCCTTGATTCCAAGACAGAGGGTAAGGGTTAAAAAAAAAAAAAAAAAAAGTTGGGTTGCCTGGGCTGGATGATTTCCAATGACATTTCTTACAATAATAATAGCTAACATTTATATAAATACTATAGGGTTTGAAAAGAACTTTAAATTTATTAGCTCACTGATCCCTATTTTTTAAATGATGTCTTCAGGCTTAGAACCAATACTAAGTATCCATTCTAAGGCAGTAAGGGCTAGGCAATTGGGGTTAAGTGACTTGCCCTGGGTCTCAAAGCTAGGAAGTGTCTAATGCCAAATTTGAACCCAGGACCTCCCATCTCCAGGCCTGGCTTTCTATTCACTGAGCAACTTAGCTACCCCTTAAGTGCTAATATTATAAATATTTTATATATGAGGAAGTTGAGGAACAAAGCAGTTAAGTCATTTGCTCAGGGTTATATAGCTAACAAGTGGCTGAGGTAGGATTTGATCTCAGATCCTAATTCCAAATCTAGTGCTCTGTCCACTCAGCAACTTGATAGTACAGTAGATTCAGTGCTGGGATGGGAGTCAGGGGAACTCATCTTCCTGGGTTCAAATCTGGCCTCAGATACTTACTAGCTATGTGACCCTGGACAAGTCATTAAACCCTGTTTGCCTCTGTTTCCTTCTGAGTAAAATCAGCTGGGGAAGGAAATGGCAAACCATTCCAATATTTTTGCCAAGAAAAACCCAAATGAGGTCACAAAGAGTTGGGCATAACTGAACTACAACAACCTAGGATCTTTTGTGATAATATCTGCTATAATCTTTACTGCTTACCTTGAATTGTTCTCACAAATAAAATACAAGATGTCAGTCAGTCAGTAAATAAAGCGTTAATTAAATGCCTTCCATGTGTCAAGAACTGTGCTAAGTGCTAAGAATACAAAGAAAAGCCAAAGTCCCTGCCTCAAGGAGCTCACAATCTAATGGAGAACACAACAAGTACAAATAAGCTACATACAGGAAAAATAGGAAACAATCAGCAGAGGAAAAGCCCTAGAAATGATTAGTCTGCACCACAGTGGTGATAGTTCACAGAAGACAAGAAGGAAATACAAGATATGCTATGAAGGTAAAATTAACAGGACTTTGGACATGGTGAACAAGAGTGAGGAGTTGAAGATGACCTCTAGATTGTAAGTGGGTAACTGGAAGGATGGTGATGTAATAGGAAATCGAAATTAGGAAGAATGGAGAATTTGGGAAGAAAGAGCTCAATTTTGGACATGTTGAACTTAAGATGCCTGCTGGACATCTAGATTGAGATGATGTTGGAGATGTGAATCTAGAGGTTAGGGAAAAGTTAGGTTTATGTAAATAGAACAGAGAATTATCAGCACAAAAATGATCATTGAATCCATAGAAGCTACTAAGATCAATCTAAATAGTATAGAGCAGTAGTACTCATACCTTTCAGACTCAAGACTTTTATACTCTTAAAAATTACTAAGGACCCCTCAAAAAGCTTTTAATTTATATTTACCATATTCATTTGATATGAATTGATATTTATTGATATAAATATTTAGCATATTTATTGATATTTACCATATTAATGTTTTAACTTTTAAAAAGTTTTAATCTTAGTATTATCAAGAAAATAGTTTTGGCCTCACAGACTCCATTAAAGGGTCTTGGAAACTCTCAGGAATCCCCAGACCATACTTTGAGAATAACTGGTCTGAAGGGGGAAAAGGAGAGGACCTAGGACAGATTCTGAAAGACACCAACGTTAGCAGACATCTGAATAAAGATGCAGCAAAGAAGCCTAAGAAAGAGCAGTCAGGGGCATACAGAGATTTAGGGATGGAAATAGCCTTAGAGGTCATGTAGTTCAATGCCACCATATCATATGTAGCACATGTACTGAGCTTGCCACACTCACTCTGGCAGATCAGTTCCCTAGAGGATCGCTGCTTCTCCCCTCAAGCTTCTAAGAGTGATCACGAGGAGTTTTCTCTAGTTCTGTAGCTTATAAATCCCAAAGGGGGACCTTCTCCCATTCATTACGCGTTGATAATAACTAGTTGGACAATTAGCTTTTAGAAATAAGTATTTACTAAAGTAGTGGCATAATAGAGACAATGGGTATAAAACTTCCCTAGAAACTAGTCTGGCACAGAGTCCCACAAGTACAGATGGTACCCGAAAAAAGGGGACTCAAGCTGAGAGACGTCATGCGGCAAAGAGCTACCTCATAGCTCATGTTTGAGTTCTTCTCACCCCTCTGCAAAGTACTTATGAAGTTTTCCTTATGCATCGTATAGCTTTCAGCTGGGCTCCTTGTGGACTCCTGAAGCTGGTCCTCAGTGCCTCTCTGATGCTGATTGTTAACAGCTATTCTGGGAATATAGCTAGGATCCCTAGGGGAAGTACAAAATCTTCTGATCTTTCAAAACTCACAAGGTCAAGTGGAATTGTTTGTCGGCTACGGGGGGTTTGGGGAGTTTGGGGGAGAGGGAAAGAACATGAAACCTGTAACTAGAGGAAAATATTCAAAATAAAAATTTAAAAAAAAACTCACAAGGTCAGTCTTTGGTCAAGAAAGAGAGGTTCTTCTCCCCTAAGCCCAAAGTATTTCTTGGCTAGAACTACAAAATAGAGGTAATAATATCATCTACCCTGCCGGGTTGTTGTGAAATCAAATGAAATGATATTTGTAAAAGCACATAGTAGGAGCACATAAATGCTTATTCCCTTCATCTTAGCTAAATGACTCTAGGACACAGTTATTATTATCTCCATTTTAGAAATGAGAAACCTAAGGGAGGTTCAGAGAGATTATTTGACTTCTCCGTTGTCACAGCTAACAAGTGTCAGAGACAGGATTTGAACCTAGAACTTTATACTTCTTAGGCCAGCACTTTCCATTGCACCATGCTGCCCTTTCATTCACTTGGAAACACTAGCAAGATAGAGCTTCACCTTCTTATCTTCCTAACAAATAAATTAGACACAGATAGGAATTCTGGGAAGATGGTGGCTTAGAAGCAGCAAGGCTCCAGACCTCCATAAAGCCCTTCACCACCAATCAAGGACAGAGGGCTCCGAGGGAACAGAAAACCAAATCTGACAACACAACAGAGCTGGGGGATCCTCCAGCTGAACCCAACTTAAAAGGTACACGGAAAAAAAGAGAGAAAAAAAAAACAAATAAATTACTCTTTTCATCTTCCTACACACGTCTTGTTTTCTGGTCCCTAAGTCATATCACATGCCAAATGACTGAAAAGCCTTTGGAATCAACTCATTCCAAAGGAACTAAATGCCTAACCAAAAATCTAAAAGCAAGGTACTGGGGAGGATACTTGGTAGAAAGAAAGCTAGCACTGAAGTAAGTACCCAGTAATTCACAAGTAGAAATCAGTGAAGGGAGTGTTGGGGAAAACACTTGTTTTATCCTTTGCTGTTACTTTTATACTTCAAAAGGGCAACTGTGAAAAGCTGTTCATTGTTGCTCATTTAAGGGAAGCAGAAGGGAGGGAATGCCTTCAGTCATCTGGACATATAAACAGTCTGTTCACTGGTTGGACTCTTCTTCCTGATCTCCACATTCCTTGACCTGGTCTTCATTAGCTCCCCAAACACTGTCCGATCCTGCTAATGATTCACATTCAATGACACCACTCTAAAAATGGACTTGGAATTAGTCTGAAATCAACCTGGACAAACCTGGCACTGGACAAATCATTTAATCTCTTTGGGCCTCAGTTTCTTTATTTGTCAAATGAGAGGTTTGGATTAGATGTCTTTTAGGTCATCTCAATCTCTAAATCTGTCATCCTGTGATGTAATCTATGGTACAGTATATCCCTCCCAAGTTTATCACCCCAAATCTCTAGTGACTAATTTTGTCTGACCGCTCTGACCCTGTTGGCCACTCCTTGAGTGGGAGTCTCCCAGCCCTTGACTTTCTTGGCTCAGGAAGCTTCTGGATGCATCCCATTTTCCTAAAACAGATCAGAAAGCTGGAACAGAGGCAAAATATAGTAGTGATGACAGATTTCAACTATTTATACATATACTATGAGTCTTGTTCTAAGAAAAGCAATTTCTGACAACTTTAGCCAGTCATCCACTCAGCAAACTTCTATTGTATATCTTCTATGTGGATAGCAACTGGCCTTACGAGGAGGTGGGTTAGGAAGCGTCACTATCCTACTGCCATGCTGTGGTGGAGTGGAAAAAGGGATAGACCTTGGTTCAAATCATTTCTCTGCCATTATAACCTGTGTGACCTTAGGTTAGTAGCTTTATCTTTTGGAGCCTCTGGAAAATGAAGGGTTTGGGAATAGATAACTTGCAGGATCCCTTCTAGCTCTAAGTTAATGGTCTTATGTGATTTGTAGGACTAGCAGGCAGAACCTCTTTCCATACCCTAATTAATTCTACTACCTATGACTCAACTAGTATCATGACATTCCTTTGGGTCTCTAACCTTCACAGGGCTATTTCTAGGATGAAATGAAATAACACAACAAATCGAAAATGCTAGCTATAATTATAATAATAACATTTTTTTTCTTTTCAAGAAAATCAATCTATTGTGGCAGGGCATGAGAGAAGGATGATACCTTAGGTTATTAGTTCTCATTTAATATCTTAGCGGAATCAATTAAAAGCATATGAGGACATAGCCTCAGAACTTGATTATATCTTAAGTTGAAAACTTACAAATTTAATAAACAAATCATGCAGGTGTATTAATGAGTATTAATAGATTCATGTGCTATATCTTCTGCTTTTTTTGTAGAGAGGAGGTGACTCACCATTTCCTTTATATGTACAAAATAGTGAATGATTATGTCTTGACTGGGGAAAAACTGTGTCTAAGTATTCAAATAAATTTTTTCCATCTAGAAGCATTGATTTTGAAGGTCTTGGCACCAAGATCTTTGGGTTGGGCTATCTTAGGGTCAATGGCCTTGGCATTCTCACAATCACTGGGCTTAGTAAACTTAAAATCAGCCTTGGTAACCTTGGCTCTAGACTTGATGACTCTGGAGTCAAATCGGTGACCTTGGGGTCAGTAGGATTAGTGATCTTAGTAACCTTATATTCAATGGTTCTGGCAACCTTAGCGTCAATCTTGTTAGTCTTGGGGTCTGGATGTTTGGCAGTAAGCAGTCTTGGATCTGGTGGCAGTCTTTGGACCTGTTGGTTTGGTAATCTTGGGCTCCAACAGCTTGAACTTCCAGACTTGGGGCTAATGGCCTTGCGAGCTTCTCCTCAGACACTGATGGCATTGGCATAGTTAGCATACATCTTCAGGTCCTTCTTATTATACTTTTTAGTGAATAATATGTTTCTTTTTTCTTTCTTTTCTTTTTTTTTAAATCCTTACCTTCTGTCTTAAAATAAAAATTCCAAGTTCTAAGGCAGAAGAGTGGTAAGAGCTAAGCAAGTGGGATTAAGTGACTTGCCAAAGGTCACACAGCTAAAAAGAATCTGAGGTCAAATTTGAACCCAGGACTTCCCATCTCCAGGTCTGGCTCTCACTGAACTACCTAGCTGCTCCTAAATAGTATGTTTCTTTAAAAATTAGGGTTAGATACTTGTATCCCTGTAACTTCAATTTCTTGATCTCCTTTCTGCGCTATTTGCAGGACTGTTTACTGGTGGCATAGTTTTTTGATGTTGCCATATTTATAGTGACATCCACACGTCCAGGCACTTTCTAGACCAGAAGAAACCCCTTTTACTTTAACAAGGACTTTTTGGAAGCCATGACTTAATCTGGAATTTCCTAAAATGTGTTTCATGAAGCCTTAAGGGCTTTGTGAAGAAATATCAATGCAAGTGGTATTTTTCCTTTAAAGCATTAAATTAAAAATCATGTGCTTTCATGAACTTGTGTCTCATCTATATGGGTAGTCCCTCCAGTGGGCAGGTCACAGCCTGTCCAGTGGGAAGTCAATAAGAGAATAGATAAAAATCTGAGACTCCTCTTTTGACCCCTTTTGTGATCCTTGCAATTTCTTGTTGAAAAGTATTGTAACCTTATTGAAAAGCTTCAAGTTCCTAGCTAACCAGCAGTTAAAAGGGTTAACACTGTTCCCCTTTGGCCAGGAATGCAGCTGCCTGGTATAGCCAAGGCCAAAACCTTAGCAAGGGCAATTCAACCCTGAAAAAAATATTCTCCAACTTGGCTTTCTGATAAGAACCCAGTCAAAATTCAGCCTTGGCCTTGTTCTATTCTGAAGTCAAATGAAATTTTTTGTGTTTTGATATGACATAATTTGTGACTTCTGTGCATCTGCAAAGTTTTTTGGGGGGGTTCTTTTGTGTGAAATGAGTCTTGAAATATATATAATAAACTCCATGCTGCTAGAGACAGAGCTGGAAGCATGAGCTAAAAGACAACTCCCGTGTTCCATGATTTCCTTATCAACTAAGCCATCCTTATCAGATTATCAGAGATGATAAAAAGATCTCAAGACTGGACAATGGGGAAAATCATTTCGTCTGTGAAAGGGTAGAATGGGTTCTTCTACTAGATCTCTCAATATTATATCCATTGCTAGTATAGTACATAAGTTATTTCTTGCTCTTAATGACTGACCCATTTCCTTTTCCAGTCATCTCTTTAATGATACTTTTATACCCCATTCTCTGCACAATTCTTTATTATTATTACCAATTACATTATGTATCAATTAAATCTGTGGGGGGGATGAAAAGCACAAGATCATAGAATCTGAGTCAGAAAAGGTCTATTTTGTGCCAAAATTTCCCTGTACCACTTGTGTTCCACATTTATCAATATATATCAAGCCCAAAAGGCAAATCAGTTTGAAAGTGCTTCCTTAACCCCAAGGAATGACCTGAACTGGCCCCTTTTCAAGCACTAGAGCAAGCTGGCTGGGAAGAAACTTGAAGGTGGGGAATGGGGTGGGGAATGGGGAAGTGCTAATGCATTGCTTGTATGTGGGACTGGCTTTGCATGTGGTTTCTTTCCTTTGTGCTCTCTAGCTACATGCCTCATTTTCCTCTGAATTGCTTGCAGGCCCTGGTAGGTCAGGGGAGAGCCAGCCTTTGGCAGTAAAACTAGACCTATGGGGAAGAGGAGTCAAAATCATCCCCATGTCTTACTCTTCAAGCTCTAATTTTAAAAATGAGTATTTCATAATTTTCATCCCCCTCAGAGGCACTTATGGTTAAATGATGGACCAATTAGCCTACTGGTGCATTTTTAATGCTAAAGTAGAGAAGAGGCTTTTCATTCCCCTTCCTTCCTATCCTCCACTGATCTTAGGCACTTTTCTCCACACAGAGACACCTGGACTCATGGATCGTAGGACCCAAACTAATGTCACCACCTATTGGCAAAGGAGGATATTCAACTAGAACAAATGGAAGGCCTGGCTGCCCTAAATGGTTTACTGGGACTCTGGACCCTGGCAATAAATAACCAACTGAAAGGGAATGGAGGAAGCAGTTTAAAATCTGCTGAGAATGAATTAGGAGGATGAACTCTATAAGGTCCCTTCCAATATTAAGATTCTAGGAGTGAGGTGCTTCCTCCTGAGCAGGCTAGCTACAATGATGAGCCTTCAAAATGGATGGCTTGCACTGACAATATAAGCTCTGACTAAATAAAAGATTCTCCCTTGAAAAGAGTTCAATAAAAATAGTTCCATTTCAGGCTTTGCCTGAAAAAAAGCAAACAACCTCTCTTAGAGCAGGCAGAAAGAAATAATGGAATGAGAAAGATCACCCTTCTCAAAGCATACAATCCTTAGACTGTAAACTCCTTGAAGGCAGGGACTATCCTTTGCTTCTTTTTGTATCCTCACTACTTAGCACATTGGATGGCACATAGAAGGTACTTAATAAACATTTATTGACAGGCCAATTGACACATTGAAAGCTCAAAGGGATCTTAAAAAATAGTCATTATTTCAGCCTCCTCATTTTACATATGAAAAAAGTGAGAATCAGAGGGCCTCACTAATTTACCAAGAAGGGAGTAATTCGCACAACTGGATTTTTAACCTGTGTTGTCTCATTCTATACCTATTGCCATTCTGTCACCTTCCCTGTCCCTTCTGAGTCTCCTAGCACAAGAGGAAAAGAGTCCCATCGGTATCAAAATCCCTTTCTCTCTTCAGCTTTCTATTCTGGTCAAAGGGTTGGAGACTGTAGCAGGGGTATGTGTGTGGCCACTCAATGAGGCTCAGTTCTAAATTTATTTGTTTGAAGAATGGTATAGGGAAAGAACTGGAGATACATCACACAGATTTAAATTCTGTCACTGATATTCACTGTGTGACCTTGGGAATCATTTAACTTCTTTGAATGTCTTCAGAGAGAGAGAGAGTTATCCAAGTTTTTTGATTATATAGTTTACTTTTTTATCCTTCCATTGGCACAATGCCTGGCAAATAATAAGAATTTAATCTATTCTTACTGAATAAGTAAATGAATGAATCAAGTAACTGCTGACAAACATCTCTTCCAGTCAATCAATCAACAAGCTGTTAATACAAAAACAAAAGTGAGGCAGTCCTTGACCTCAAACACTGGTGTTCTATTAGGGATACATCTCATATCGATAAAACAACCATACTTTTTAAGCACCTTCTGTGGGTGGAACACTGTTCTAGTCACTGGGGATACAAAGTCAAAAATGAAATGGTCCCTGTCCTCAAGAAGCTTACATTCTACCAGGTATCAAGAAGTACTGACTAGAGAAACTTTGGTCTAGGAAGGTAATGACAAGGATCATGAGTGAATCCATTGGGTCAAAGATTGTTACATCCTTTCTAGTAGCAATAGTAATATTGATTTGCTTATAGTTCCCTGAGCAGAGGTGAGGGGTTAGTGATTACATGGCATTCATACTCCAATTTCGGCAGCATCTAAAGTTGAGTGAATTAACTCCTCTTGAGATCTCTGCCTTCATAGAATTTAGGATGTATTTGTCTGTAAAGGTCTAGATCTGGAAAGTCACTCTTCCCGATGGGGAAAAGGAGGCAGCAACAAGGCCAATGGCAAGGTGCCAATCCTGGCTAAATCTTGGTATTAGGGTTGATAATTAAATGAGATTTCAACTCTAGTAATAATAATAAACATGAATACTTTTCTTCTTCTGAAACTAAAAGAGTAAAGGATTTCTTGCAGAATAATGGGCCTTTGAAAAGCATCTTATTCACATCATCCCATTTGGTCCTCACAACAGCCCTGTAAGGTAGGTAGGTGTAACATATACTGTATCAATAAAAAATGAAGACTCAGAGAGGAAAAGTGACTTAACCCATTGTTACACAACTAATGCCAGAGGCAGAATAGAAATCCATGTCCTCTCAATTCCAAGACCAGCACTCCTACCCTATGCTACTTCTCTAAAGACTATGATTCTGTGTTATTGGAATAAGTAACCCTCTGCCCCCAAACCCAAATTCCCCACCTCCTCACTGAGTCCTGAAATCTTTTTAATATGACACAAGACCTTCCATTCCCATAATGTATCTAGCTTAAGTGCCAAAGGAGGGAATTGAAGAATTTATATTCATACTTACATGACTGATATGAATACTTTCCTTCTACTGAAACCAGAAGGGGAAAGGAATCCCCGAAGGATATCAAAGAGGAGAGGGATAGGGGCAAAAAAAGCAAACCTGAAAACTCCAAAGATGAACAGTCCATTTTTGTTTAGAACAAGGTTGATGGTCCTCATCAGAAATAACCCAGATGTCCTTTTAGGCTAGCCTGAGGCAGTAGGATAGCAGGCAGCCTAGTATCCCCAAAATAGTAAGTAAAGGATAACTGAGGGGGAAAGGATTAAGATTTTAGACAATACTGGTAAAGAATAGCACATTGGCAATCAAATGTGCTCTTTCTGCCCCCAAGGAAGTCATGTAATTTCCAAGGTGGTGGAGTAGAAAGAACACTGCATTTGAAGCCACAGAATTTGGGTTAGAGTTATTTAGTAGTTGGGCAAGGTTCTCAACCCATCTGATCGATTCCCAGTCAAGTACTCTTTCTATTCTGCTATAATGCCCCTGTTCACAAACATAGTTATGAATTGGATCTATAGGGCAAAGGAGACACTTCCCTTTCACCTCTCATTCATGGCTGGCATATAAACCAGAAGACCATTGATTCAGTTTTATAAGAATAAGAGACATTTCTCAGTTGATAATAGTCACAGGATAAGAAGAGGCAATTTTCAGAAGTAAAATTCAAACTATTAATAGCCATGTGAAAAAATGTCACTAATAATGAGATAAATACAAATTAAAACAACTTTGAGGCTCTACCTCACACCCTTCAAATTAGCAAGTTGACAAAAAAAGGAAAATGATAGATATTGGGAGGTTGTGGAAAAACAAGTACATTAATACACTATTGGGAGAGAGAGAGCTGTGAATTGACCCAGCCATCCTGAAAAGCAATTTGGTTCTATGGCAAAAACAACTATTAAACTGTATATACTCCCTTTGACTCAATAATACCACTACTAGGTCTATGCCTCAAAGAGATCAAAGAAATAAGAAAAGGGCTCATAGGTACAAAACTATCTATAGCAGCTCTTTTGTGGTGGCAAAGAATTGAAAACTGAAGGGATAACCATCAACTGGGGAATGGCTGAACAAGTTATGGTACATGAAGAAGTTGGAATATCATTATGCTATAAGAAATGATGAAGAAGATGGTTCCAGAAAAACCTGAGAACACTTGTATGAACTAATACAGGTTCAGGTAAGCAGAAGTAGGAGAAAAATGCATGTAGCAACAATAATATTGTGAAGACAAACAACTTTGAAAGACTATGAAACTCTAATCAATACAACAAATAACCACAGTTATAACCACAAGGATCAGCCATGAAGACTCATGATGATATGTTGCCTATTTCCTGATAGAGAGATGCAGATTAAGACATATTTTGGCTATGGACAATAAGGAAATTTATTTTGCTTGATTAAAAATGTTTGTAACAGGGATTTTATTTTTTCTTGTTTTCTCAATGGAAGGGGATAATTAGAAGGGAGATTGAAAATAAAATTTAATTTAATTTTAAAAAACAATAAAATATCTATTTGAATATTCAATAAAGTTTAATTTTTGAAAAACAAAAGACCAATCAATACTCACTCTTGATGTAAGCAGAATAGGTTATATGATGTGAATGGCACTGAGAACCACCTTATCTCTCTTAAAACTTCCCTAAACATCTTTTCAAACCATTTCTGCCCTTGTATTCCTCATCTGATTTTGCTAATCAAGACATAGCAGAAGCAAACACCTTTGGGGATCATCCATCTCCCTCTTTTATTAATACCTCACTTGATGCTGCCATATTTACTATTAGGTTGAATTAAATCAATGGTTCCCAAACTTTTTTGGCCTACTGCCCCCTTTCCAGAAAAAAAAATATTACTTAGCCCCCTGGAAATGAATTTTTTTTATTTTAATAGCAATTAATAGGGAAGATAAATGCACCTGTGGCCATCACTGCTCCCCTGGATCGCTGAAGCACCCACCAGGGGGCAGTAGCGTCCACTTTGGGAATCACTGAATTAAATTGTCTACTAGGCAATGGATACAGATACTTTGGGGATCATCCCAGTTGTCCTGGATCAGAATTCACCAACTTTGGAATGTATAGTAGTACAGACATTATTGGAGGATTCCCCAACTGTAAAAATAATAGGTAAAGTTCAGGAACCACTATCCATGGTGAGGCGACCTAGGGAAGTCTTTATAAATATTGACTCCTTACATCATTTCAAGAAAGACAAATTATCAAAGATCACAAGTCTTTCACCAAATAGTTTATGGTCCAACAGGAATTAAGGTTTCCAGTCTCATAAACCAGGTAAATATTTCCTATCACACCAAGGGAATTGAGCACTATCTAATTAGGGTCCAATCTACAGTAATTTAGGGTACATTGGAGAATAAGAATAATTCAGAGTCAGAAAACAAAGACAATCAGGGAATACACTTCTATTATGTCCATTTCACTGCATGAGAGGCAGTATGGTAGCTGAGAAGTCAAGGGGATGAAGTGCAAAGAGAGAAGTAAAAAGATGGGGAGAGGTACCCGAGCTTTTTAGACTATGCAGGTCCCATAAGAATATGGTCTTCTCTACTAGCAGCAATACAAGCAATACAAAGCAAGGCTGAGGGACTTATGAGGAAGAAAAGTAGCCACATTCAGAGGAAGAACTGTGGGAGGAGAAACACAGACGAAAAACAACTGCTCAAACAACATAGGCTGATGGGGACATTGTTGGGGATGTAGATGCTAAATGATAACTCTAGTCCAACTATCAATAATATGGAATTAGGTCTTGATCAATGATACATGTAAAACCCAGTGGAATTGTGTGTCGGCTAAGGGGGGCTAGAGGGGTTTGGGGGAGAAGGAAAGAACATGAAATATGTAACTAGGGGAAAATATTCAAAATTAAAATTAAAAAAATAAGAATATGGTCACTTCTGCAACAATTATAAGTTCATAAAGGAAGGGAAATTGAAGACCTTCAGGTAGAACTAAAAGACTGAAAATCTATATGCATCCCTGAGATGAAAATGGGACTTCCTTAAAAGATTGCCAGAAATTCTCCCTTTTTCAAGGCTGTTTGAACTACATTTCCCAAGAGCCCACTGGCTTCCTATCATTATGGACTGACGTAGACAGGGAAATAAAATTGAGGGGTCTGGCATGGCCAAGGTCTCTTTCCTTCCCATGGTGGCATGGAACTGGGAATGGCAGGCTATTTGAACAGGTAGATTAGCCATGGCACGTGGCTCTATTTTGTTACTTAAGTCCTTACTTCTAGTGATTACTAACAAATCTTATAAAACCTATATTATTTTTAAAGTTATTATTATATATTCATTTTAATTTTTACATCAGATTGATGTGGGCACAGTGAAATTAGGGTCTCACCTAAAGAATTTGTCAGTTCAGATCGACTCCACGTCAAGGAAACATAACTTTATTAAAAGACAATATAGCAATAGTGTAAAAATAGAGAGTTAGCTAGTGGAGAATGTAGTAGGGAAGGAAGGTAGGAAGGTAAGTAAAGTAGGGAGGTGTATAAGCGGTTTTCAAGAATGCTTTTTATCTTGATCGGTTACTGAGGAAGGGTTCGTTTGTTTGGGTGGTTTTGGTCCTGTTGCTCCCAAGGAACTGATGTCACTTTAGCCACGGTCCACTTGGGTCTTCATGGCTCTACCCATGATTCACTCTATTCACTTGGGGTAGGGGAAGCAAACCAAAATGTAATTGGGATGCTAATGATATGTTAAATACCCCAGGGCAACTTTTGGTCAAATTTTGCTTTTTTTCACAGGCTCTAAACCAGTGGTTCCCAAACTTTTTTGGCCTACCACCCCCTTTCCAGAAAAAATATTACTGAGCGCTCCCTGTCACATACTATCACCGCCCCCTTACAGTTATTCACTGTCCCCCAAATGCACCTGTGGCCATCACCGCCTTCCTGGATTGCTGCAGCACCCACCAGGGGGTGGTGGCACCCACTTTGGGAATCACTGCTCTAAAGCAATGATTGTGGAAATGGGACATTATTTGAACCTGTTGGGAATTTGAACCTCATTAATCAAGGACTTAGATCATGTAAGAAGTTTTCTCATAATTGTAAATCTAAGCAACTCATATATTTTCTCTGAAAGGTGGTCCCATACTAATCAACTAGTTATTGCTTTCATGTTTTTGTGATTGTTTACAGCTACTACACAGGGTTTAATAGGACACTTTAGCCCACATCAAGATCTTCCCATCTCCTTTTCTTCTTCAGCAGGCAGATGTCCATTCTCTATACCCCACTTTTGACATTCCTCGTATCTACAGAGCACTTTTTGGTAGTGGCCACCTTGGATACGACATAGGACATACTCTAGAAGTTAGTTCATCTATAAAAAGGTGAGCTTGCAGAATAACTGGCATGGATCCTTGGTGCCAAGCAAAATGTAAGACTCAAAACTCTTCATAGTCAAAGGTCTAGACAAGGAAATTAGAGAGCTTAGCACAGTATCAGGAATATACTGATGCTGATTGAGACTGATGCTCCTTGCTGCCAATGTAGTCCTGGAGAGGGTTTGTACCTTCCCTTTGGCCCCACCGGGGCACCATGGCAGCTCAGCTGGCCCAGGAGAAAGGCTGTTGGTATTGCCCTTGGCTGGGGGAAAAGGGGATTGAAAAGGAAGTCTATACTAACTTCAAAGTGTTATGGAAATTTAAGTTGTAAATAAAATGTGGCCGACTGAGGAGGCAAGAGTAGACTCAGATCCAGTAGGCAAAAGGGAATCCTTGGAGGATCTTGAGCTAGGGAATGATGAAATGAAAACAGTTGAGGACAGAGAAGAAAAAGATCATGCATTCCAGAGCTGAAACCCAGAGCTTTCAAAATTTGAATCGAATGCAGATAGTTACTCTATTGCTATTCTTGACTAACTTCTACAGCTCTTTCCTATTACAGTAGTGGAGGTATATGGAAGAAGTGAGTGACAGGTCTCCTAAGTTGCTCCAGGCTGGGCTTTAAGGAACACGCTGACCTGGAAAATGCAAAGGACAGTTGGTGATGGGGCCTTCCTTTGTTTGTCTCTACTGTGACTCAAGGACCAGAGGCTGTGAAAGCAGCTAGATCAGCCTCCTCCTGAAAGCCACTGCAGCATGCTGAAATGAGTCCTTCCCTCTGGTCCAACCACCACAAGTAAAGTTAAAAAGAAATCCTCCTGGATGAGGAGGGAGTGCAGTGGATAGAAAAATGGGTCTAGAGTCAACAAGATTTTGGTTCAAATCTGGCCTCAGACACTCAGTGAACCTGGGCAAGTCAACCTCTGTTTGCCTACTTTCCTCAACTATAAGATGGAGCTAATAATAGCATCTACCTCATAGGGTCATTGTGATGGTCAAATGAGAAAATATCTACAAAGTACTTATGATAGTGCCTGGAACATTGTAAGGACTTAACAAATGCTTTTTTTCCCCTTCCTTTTCCCTCCCTCTGTTCTTCTTACCCATTCTGACCTGGACTCTGCCTATTAGCTTCCTATGAAATACTCAGACCCAGATCATTTTCAAAGAAGGAAGAGAAAATAAGAAGGAAAAAGAAGAGGAAGAAGAAGAACACCAGGGATAAAAAGGCAGAGCAAAAGGAAATATTAGGAATCTCTGATCATGTCACCCTCCTACTCAATAAAAAAAAAATTTACATCTTTACTTTCACTAATTTCTAACTGTAATTCAGCATTCCCTTCCAGTTTGAATGTAGGCAACAAATCTAGTGTAGCATTAAGCTAAACCAGACTGCCGAAGGGGTCCACGACATTTTTTTAAAGGTCAGGAATCCTTATTTATTCAGATCTGGTTTCAGACACTTTTTAGCTGTGTGACCCTAAGCAAGTCACTTAACTTCAATTGCCTAGCCTTTACCACTATGCTGGCATGGAACCTATACCTAGTGTTGATTCTAAGACAGAAAATAAAGGTTAAAAAAGAAAAAGAAAAAAAGGAATCCCCAACTTAAGACTTCTCTGATCTTTTAGCATCCTCTCCTCTTTCCTTCTATAGGATGAGAAGGCATAGAGAGGTTGCATTGTACAACACTGGATGGAATACTAGTGTGGAAAAAAAGCATCTGCATCCCTGCCTCGCCTCCATCCTTGGGAACTAAGGCAGGGATGATGCTATCTCTTCCAGAAAAACAATAACAAAATGGGAAAGAATCATATTTCTCTCCTTAGAACTGAGCAGTAAGGATGATTACTGGGTCTATTCTTTAAACATAGGAATGCTCTTAATTCAGAAACAAATAAGGAAGGGGGAGGATTAATAACCACTTCTGTCCTGTGTATTGATAGGTTTTCTGTTTACATATGCATTGGGGGTCTTGGCAATGACCCTGCTTGATTTTACAGAGGTAGAAAACCCAAATGAGACATGGGTATGGGTAGCTCCAGAAAATGGTACAAGAATGCAGAGGTGATTATGCTAATTATACCCAAGTGCTCCACATTCTCAGTTCTCAGCAAAATCTAATCAGCCTAGAATTCTTCACCCCCTGCCCTAGCATCCTATCATTATGCTTGATGGAAATATTTCCTAGACAGAAAGCTAGTGCAGCAGCTTTAAATGAATATTTTACCCTTCCCACAAAAAAAAAAAGACCCTATATAGATGCAACTTGATTTATGGAACAGACACATTCTTGAAAATAATTATGTAAATTAAGTTTATGAATATTGAATTCTAATTTCCCATTGACTTTTATTATAAAATTAAAGTTATGTTCCTGGGGGAAGACAAATTGACTATAAGACATAATAAACACATCTGCTAAAAATGAAGGACCTTTTTTTAAATGACAAAAACAGCGTGGAGTATTTCTAATAAAATATCAATTGCTCTACTCAAAATACCACACAACACAATTAGAGTTAGCCTGGCATTTGACAAAATTGCTTTAAGGTCCAAAGTAAAAACAGTGAAAAGAGAGTCCACGAGAGAGATCTTATCCTTTCTTGCCCATAGCAAGAGAATAAACCCCAGCTATTCAGGTTTCATTTCCTTGCCCATCGTAGAAGTAGTTTTTAGAAATAAACAGACATGTATGAATTAAACACAGAGGAGATTCTGAAATCCAGCAAAACAGCAACAATTCAAAATGGGGCAGTGAATTAACAACTCAGCCAACTTATCTACTGGCATGAAAGAGGAGATAGGAAAAGGTGTCCAATATTGTATATTTTAAATTTAATGTTTAATATAATATAATACATAATAATATAATGTATAATATTATAATATGTAGTAATATAATATGTAATGTTATAATATGTAGTAATATAATCTAATATTAATATAATAAAATAATAATATTTAAATTTCTCTACCATGAGGTATAGAGATGTGAGTGTCACTTCTGAGTTGTTTCTCTAGAAGTGGGGACGGACCATGCTGTCACCTGAATGCTTTGGCCCAGGCCCACTTGTGACCACGGGCACCCATCTGTCTGTTTGATGGATTTCTGCCTAGAGTTAAGGATGTACTCTTGTGATGGAGTTTGTCTCTATGGGAAACTAATTGGTCCACATGGGTTGCAAAACTATGCCTTTGACCTTATTAACATCATGTTTTAACTCTTAAACTAGTCAACCCTGATCCAGCCAACTTTTCCCTCTTCGTTTCCCTTCTAATAATCTCATCATTAGTTCTATTAAATCCAACCAGCTGTACAACCCAGGAAAAATACTTAAGGGGCCGATCAGGCCACATTGGAGAAGACACTGAACACTGGACCTGTTATTGGAAATCCTGGTTGTACTATGTAATAGTTTTGTGATTTGGGGCAGATCATTTCATGTCTCTTGGCCCCAGCCTTCTTATTTGTAAAAACTGGGGAGGATTAGACTAAGTCATCTTTAAGATGAAGGTTCCCTTCTAGTATATTATAACTCTCCTGAATTTTCTTTTCATCTTTCTATACATACATAATTGTTCTAAGCCAATAAAGACTCTTTTATGTCTTTTTATCACTTAAAATTATTTCATGGATGCATTTCCATGTAATGACAAGATCCACAAGCTTATGATTTTTTTCTGTCTCTATTTTTAATTTAATTTTTTTCATCCATTTTCCTATATGAAGACTTATGAGTTGTTTCTAATTTGGGGGTTGAGTTTTGTTAGGTTATGGTATTTTTGGTTGGTGGTGTTAGTAGTGTTTTACTATATTTAAATTGTGCTACATTGAACATCTTTATATAAGTTATTTCCTTTCTCTTTGGAGTTACTCCAAAAGATATATTTTCCAAAGTGGATTTGCTGGGTCAAAAGTCATGAATGGTTTTATTACTTTGGTTATATATTGTCAGGGATGTAATCTCCAGAAAGATTAATAGGCAAGTGTAATGAAGTTGAAAGAACACTGAGCTTGGAGTCAGAAGACCTGGGTTCTAATCCTGAATCTGAAAGTGAAAGGCTATCTGAGAGAGAGCAAGTCACTTCCTCCCTCAGGACCTCATTTTCCTCATCTGTCAAAAGAAGGAGCTTTGCAGTACCACCAGCAATGTATAAATGTGTCCTTTTCTTATATTCTACAGTAGGTTTTGACATTTTTATTCATTTTTATTTTTGTATATTTATTTATTGTTTACTATTATATTTTATATATTTACATATATACAAACTATATTATTATATATTTAATGTTATATTTTAATAATTTGTTATGTTTATTCTATTTTTATTTATTTTTACTATTTAAAAGGTATATAAAATTGATAAAGTAATTTAAATTTAATTTTTTTTCATTGCCTGTTGGCTGAACACTTCTCCCCTTTGGATAATATATCATTTGCATTTCCTTGGGTCTGACATCTCCCTTGACCTCTTCTGATCAAGTGTTCAATGGATTCACACTGCAGACTCCTGACATTTCAATTCTAAGAACCTGCAACTCTCAGAATCTCAGAGCTGGAAGAAACCTCAGAGACCATCTCTTCAAACTCCTTTGTAAACAAGCATCCTCTCTATCTCAGACTTGAGAAGTAGAGAGCCAGCCCTCTGATAAAGAAGAGCCCATAACTTCTGGAGGCATCCCATTCTACCTTAAGGTAATTTGCATTGTTAGGACACTTTTTCTCCTTTACTTCAAGCCTAAATTTACCTATTTATAGTTCCTACCTATTGCTCCCAATTCTGACCTTTGATACCAAGCAGATAAATCTAATGGTTTCCCTGGTTTCCTTCAAGTCTCAGCACAAATCCTACCTTCTGCAAGAAGGTTTTCCTGGTCCTCCTTCATCTTAATGCCTTCCCTGTGGCATTACCTCTGGTTATCCTGTATATATCTTATTTGTTCGT
>NC_058131.1:96399991-96443947 GCF_016433145.1 Gracilinanus agilis
AGAGAGAGAGAGAGAGAGAGAGAGAGAGAGAGAGAGAGAGAGAGAGAGAGAGAGAGAGAGAGAGAAAGTGAGTATTTGGGAAGATTATTTAGAGAGGAAAGAATTCTACTGATGGCCTCTTTGATCTCTAAGTTTTGACTGATAGCTGAGTAAATAAATGAATTTTCCCTCTCAAATTCTTCCTGTTCAGGCCAGAGGGTGAGCAGGGTGGGCAGGGAAAGGTTACAGGGAGGTCTTGGCTCTATATTTCAGTGTCTGGATCTCCCCCTGGCTCAAAGGGATGATAAGAAAGAGAAATGTCTAAAACAATGTGTGAAATCTTGGCCTTCCTGCTAAGGAACTATCTCAAAATAGTAACCTGTTAATTTAATTAAGAGTTGGTGGTGTCTCACCAATCTCAGATCATTTTCCAGACCATAGGAAAAGAAAAGCAAAAAGACAGAGACAACTTCCTCATTACTTGATGAATCCTGGCAAGAATCTGTAGCAGTTGATGTCATGACTGAGGAAAGCTTCATCTCTGCTGGTGTAAATCTTATTCACAGAGGTGTTTGATGACAGATTGTGCCTCCAGTCAGGTCCCTTAATGAACCATATTCAACCATCACTCCCAAGTCCACTTTTCTGCCTGTCAACCTTTGGAATACATGCTTTGGAGCAGGAAAATGGTGTGGATGAGTCTTTTATTCTTATCCGATCAGTTTAAAGGACTAAAGAAGGAAGTGGGTAGGAGAGTGGGGGGAAAGAATGAGAGTCCTAGTATCAGAGTCCATGTGTCTCACACACAGGTGATACATTTTCCTGCTATTTTTCAAAATGTTGCTCTAGCCCTTCCATTAGCCCCATTCCCTCCCAGTCCTTACAATGTCCTCCTTGTTTCTCTGTACCTATTCCCTATCTCCAATATTTTCTTCAAGAATCTTAGAGGCATAGAATATCAGAGCAGGGAGGGTCCTGAACAAATGTCTAATTCAACCTCCTCATTTTGCATGTAAAGAAATGAGTAATTTCCATGAAACCTCTGCTGATAGCCCAGTCCACTGGATGTCTTCCCTACAAAACTACACATTTAACATACATCTTGTGCTTCCTTGTAACAGTTCATATCTACTTTCTTTCCTTCCTTCCTTCCTTCCTTCCTTCCTTCCTTCCTTCCTTCCTTCCTTCCTTCCTTCCTTCCTTTCTTTCTTTCTTCCTTTCTTTCTCTCTACCTCCCTAAGGGGAAGAAGAAAGGAAAGGAGGAGAAAAGAAAGGAAGGAAGGGAGAGAAAGAGAAAGAAAGGTAGGGAGGAAGGAAGAAAATCTTTGCTCTCAAGAAGCTGTCTATGTATATATACAGGGTACGTACACCATAATGTCTGCCAAAAAAAGTTTAATATTTTGTCTCATTTTTTAAAGTTGTATATTAATTAAATTTAATTAAACTATCTGGCAATTTAAAAAATTAAATATAGTTGTTTTAGTTTCTTTGGCTTGATGGATAAAAATGTCCTCTATGATTGAATATTCAGTAAATATTCACTTTTTGAAAAATTAGCTGGATGTACATCCTTATCAAATGTACCATGTACAACCATGAGCTTATTTTATGGTCCTGGCCCCAACTAGACTGTACACTCTGTTTATATTATACTTCTTTGAATCTCCCACCATGCCATTTACAGTACCGAACACTACTCAAGAAATATTTGCTGAATGAATGAGCTGTGTTATAACAGAATCAGAAAGACCTAAAAAGGCAATAGTGTAGAGAGGTCATAGAATAATTAATAGATTTAGATCTGGAAGAGACCAAAAATGTCATTTAATCCACTCCCTCATTTTAATAAATGAAAAAATGAAAAGCATTCATTTTATCATTAGAAAACTTAGATTTAAGTTAGTTATACTATTTAGGCCTTTGAAAATCCAGTCAAAGTATTAGACTCCTCCCTGAGCTATTATTTTCTTAACTGTAAAATAAAAGTTGTGGAACAAATGAGTTCTAAGATCCCTCCTACTTATAAATTCTATAAACTTTCCCCTTGGGTTTTTAGAATTCGGAACTGTTAGAAAGACTGTACCCAAAGCTTGATGAAAGTTAGTCTCTAGGAAAATACAAATAGTACTAATTCTGTTAAAAAGGTTAAAAATGAAAGCATGAAGGAGATGCATGTCATCTGAAGACGTTAAGAAGCAGAATAGGAAAACAAAAACATCAGATACCAAAATTAGAATCCCAAAAGTAATTAGTAAGCTAGAAAAACAAACAGACTCTAATAAGATGATTTTAATGGTAAAAAAAAATGTCCTTCTGACTTAGACTGAGAGTTCACAGGGACTTTGAAGGTCAGAAGAGTTTGACCACACCGAGCCAAAGCTCTGGGACTCTGGGAATAATTATAGAACTTGGGGTCTTATATACATTTTGAGGGGACAAAGGAAGGCAAGTAAGATCAATTAGTTCTAATTAGCAAAAGGAAATGATGGCAGGGGGCTTGATTAATAGGAAGGGGCTAATGCTTTACACTGGATACAAAAAGATATTTCCAGCCAGAGGTTGAGCTATGAGGGAGGGGTCTCTGATTACTGGGAGGGGAGAAATTCCTAAAACTGGATTACATGCTAATCTTATCTAAAATGGGATCTTTAAGTACTTTAAGGTCTATTGTTCAGTTTAGAGATGAGGTCTGTCTGGGACTTCCCCCAAGGCAATTTCCTAAGGAACAGAGGCAAATACGGAGGTTTAAAAAATACAGTTGACAGTATATATGTGTATATATATGTACATACACATATATGAGAATTCATATATTCATAATGTGATTCATAAAATAATTCATATTTTATACATGTGTGTATGTATAAGTCACACATGTATTTGTGTGTTGTATTGTGTGTACATCTGTGTGTACATATGTATGCACGTGTACTAGAACCAGCTCAAACTAGTTTGCAAGATCTAATTGTTAAATTTTCAGGGTGAGCATTTCATACCTCAGAAATAGACAAGCAGATACTGCAAATCAAGGCTTGATTTATTGTTTTGTTGATTGTTTAAACTTAAGAAGGTTGGAGATACAATATTAATAATGCAAATTAAATGTAAAAGTTTATGGTGTATACATAAACATATACAACAGCAATTTGTTAAACATTTACCAGCATATCCCTGCTAAGCATGTGCATGAATGTGCTTATGTGTAGGAATTAAATTTTAATGGTTTGACTAAAATATATGAAGATTATAAATAATAATGATGGTCACCGATTCAAAGTACTATTGCTCAAAGTCAAAATGACATTAATAGCTTTTATTTACAAAAGAGATGGAAAGAGTGAAAGCAGAGAAATATGAAAGAGTAGAGAAGACATTAGCCTATCAAACTAAATATTGCTCTGGTGCTCCACTCAGTCAGGACTTATTGACCTTCAACTGTGATTAAACTCTCTCCAGAAGACAGGAAGGGAAAGCCAGCTATCCACTCACCCAAGTTCCCACCAAGAGACAGGTCAAGACAATGACTCAAGCTGAAGGTGACTCCTGAAGCCAACTTTCTTCTTTAAGTCGACTTTCTTCTTAAAGCTGCCTCCCTTCTTGAAGTTGAACTCCTCTTGAAGCTGACCACCCTAGCCTCAGAAATTCAGGGCCTTTTATAGTCGTTTCATGTCCCTTCCCCTCTTAACAAAGGACCAATCACAGCTTCCAAATTTCCCAGCACTGCCCAGTGGGGCAGTGTCTGTGGGATTCACTTCTTACCTTCTGGAGGTATGAACTCTCATCAAAAGGGTTCAGTTTCCTGGCTGATTGAGTTTCTGAGGGTGTGAATTCTCCAAGTGGTTTTTAAGCTCCTCCACCTAGTTCAAATTTATGTTGATTCAATTAAAAGGTAGGCAAAGGAGAGTTAATCCTGTCTTCACAATCTAGTGAGGTACTAGGTAGAGGTACTTGAGTTATTGTTAACCAAAGTGTTAACTCCAACTAAGCAAAGAAAATAGATTCCCTTTTTTATAAGTGTAAACTCAGAATAGACGAAGAGAACAAAGAATTCCCTTTTCACATATATGCATATACACATTTTCACATATTTTAAACTATATTTTAAGTGATTAGTGATATTTTCTTTAATTTCTCAATTATTAGAACTTCTAAGGCAGCTTAATTTTAGCTAAATAGGATGTAGAGGTAGGATGATATGATCAGCCCATTATCTTCAATAATCAAGGTCATTAGAAAGGGATATGAAAAACCATCATCTCTCTTCTCAGGAACCAAGTGTCGTCTTGGAATCCGGAGACCCCAAGTTTGTTCCTGTTGTCCTGAGAATTCTCCTGGAGGAAGGTCTCAGACTTAGTCATTTCAGAATGAATATAGACCTTAAGGTACTTACTGGCCCTAAT
Source organism: Gracilinanus agilis (assembly GCF_016433145.1). NCBI lineage: Eukaryota > Metazoa > Chordata > Mammalia > Didelphimorphia > Didelphidae > Gracilinanus > Gracilinanus agilis. Next base: position 96,404,371 of record NC_058131.1, read on the forward strand.
TGGGTGGAACTAGCAGGGGATTCCTCTTTCCTTGTAACCATGGTAATGTCAATGAATCATACTTCTCTGTCTTCAGTTCCCCAAAAGGTATATAAGTTCTCCAAATTCTATTGTTCTTTGGAGGATGATCTAGCATGGTGATCCTCTGAGAGATACTGTTGCCAGAGTGTGAGACTCTGTGTGGGGGCTGAATATTGAACACTATCTCTTTCCTGATTAAAGATTTGGTTTTTCCGACTATTTTAATAGTTCTGTGTTTTTCAAGTTAACACAAGTTACTATACCCTTCTATTGGAGACCAGATGGGTTTTATCTATGGAGTCTTATTTTTGGAAACCAGGAGAGAGCTTCTCAGCCATTCAGGAATATGAAGGAGTTTAAACAGTGGGAAATAATAAAATTGTGTAGGTGTACAAAAAAAAAGATAAATAATCTGTATAAATTTGGATAATCCTAAATTTAGTCTAGCAGAGCTTACTTTATCTTTAATTACTTCATGCAGGGTGACCATTGCCAGGAAATAATCTTAGGACCTATTCCCAGTGGCAGAACAAAGACAATAGAACCTTTGATGAAGAGAGCTGCAGATTCCCTTGAGGTTGTGGAAATAAATTTGAATAATAAAGAAGGGAATTTCAGCCATTGGAACTAGAAAGGAAAAAACTTTGCTGAAAAATACACAAAAAATCTTCAAAAGCTGTATACATTTTTATGGACATTCCCTCAGCCCCTGAGTCTATGTGTGGTGTTACAGTGTTTACTGTAGTTCTGAACTGGTTTCTCTCTTTTTCTTCCTCTAGAATATAGATTGTACATGTTTAACAAACTTATCATCTCTCTCATCTCTTATTGCTCGAAATATAGGATATGAGATGACTGTGACTCTAGTTGAATATTGAATGTGTTTTATGAAAAAAAAAGGAAGAGATGACACATATGTACATTTATAAAAAAGCATATGTTTATATACATCTGTAAAATAGGGAAAATAACATCACCTGCCTCATAAGGTTACGAGTTAACATATATAAAAGTGCTTTGAAAACTTTAAAGCACTATATAAATGTTAACTATTATTGTTAATATATGTATACTGTATACATAAGTATTTGTATATAGATATGCATGTATACATGTACATTATATGACAGACAGATGGACAGATAGATTGATAGACAGACAGAATGGCAGACAGAGAGATAGAGAGAGAGAGAGAGAGAGAGAGAGAGAGAGAGAGAGAGAGAGAGAGAGAGAGGGATAGAACTTTGAGAAACCATTGCTGATTCACTATTGAAACTGGGTTACTATACCTACTCCATAGTTTGTTTTGTTTTGTTTTTTTGTTTTTTTTTTAAACCTTTACCTTCTGTCTTAGAATTAATACTGTGTATTGGTTGCAAGGCAAAAGAGGGGTGAAGGCTTGGCAACATACTCCTTAAGAAACTTGCCCAGAGTCACCCAGATAGGAAGTGTCTGAGGCCAGATTTTAATCCAGGACCTCCCATCTCTAGGTCTGGCTCCCTATCCACTGAATCACCTAGCTGACCCACTTACTCCTTGTTTTTGTACCTAGGTACTTTGTTATTATTAGAGCAGTTAAAAGAAGTATATAGAGACAGAAGGTGAGGGTGTACATTGAATATGATGGGATGATATAAAAATTAAATTAAGGCATGAGAAAGAGGAATGAATTGGAAGGAGGGGGAAAGGAAAAATAGAATGGGGTAAGTTAATGCACATAAAAGAGGCATGAAAGGACATTCACAGTGGACGAGAAGATGAGGAAGGTGGGGAAGAAAACATGTGAACCTTACTCTCATCAGAATTGGCTGAATGAGGGAAGAAGATACACAATCAATTGGGTATAGAAATCTATCTTACTCTACAGGAAAATGGGAGGGCAGTGGAGAGGATAAGAGAAGGAGGACAGGACTGATAGAAAGGCGGACAAATTGGGGGAGAGGGAAGTCAGAAACTAAACAAGTAAATGGGATGGAAAGTAAAAATAGTAATCATAATGGTGCAAAAAGTTTTTTTCTTTCTAATAAAGGCTTTATTTCTTAAATACATAGAGAAATGAGTTGAATATATAAGAATACAAGTCATTCCCCATTTGAAAAATGGTTAAAGGATATGAACAGGCAAACAAAGTAATTAAAGTACTCTATAGTCATGCAAAATATACTCTAAATCACTATTTTTTTTAAACCCTTAACTTCTGTAAGGGTGGGCAATGGGGGTCAAGTGACTTGCCCAGGGTCACACAGCTGGGAAGTGTCTGAGGCCAGATTTGAACCTAGGACCTCCCATCTCTAGGCCTGACTCTCAAACCACTGAGCTACCCAGCTGCCCCCCCCCCAAATAACTATTAATTAGAAAAATGCAAATTAAAACAACTCTAATGTACCACTGCACACCAATCAGATTGGCTATTATGACAGAAAAGGAAAATAACAAAACTTGGAAGGGATATGGGAAAGCTGGGACATGAATGTATTGTTGGGGGGGGGGGAGGGCAGGTTGTAAACTGATTCAAACATTCGAGAGAACAATTTGGACCTATGCCCAAAGGGTTATAAAACAGTACATGCTCTTTGACCCAGCAGTACCTTTATTAGGTTTGTATCACAAAGAGATAAAAACAAAAGCAAAAAGGGGAAGGATCTTCAGGACAATTCTAAGGGACTTATGAGAAAGAACAGTATCCACATCCAGAGAAAGAACTGTGGGAGTAGAAACACAGAAGAAAAACAATTGCTTGATCACATGGGTCAATGGGTATATGATTGGGGATGTAGATTCTAAATGATCACCCTAGAGCAAATATTAATAATATGGAAACAGGTCTTGATCAATGACACTTGTAAAACCCAATGGAATTGCTTGTTGGCTACAGGAGGAGGATGGAAAGAACATGATTCATGTAACTATGGGAAAATATTCTAAATTAATTAAGTAAACTTTTTTTTAAAAGGAGAAGGATCTATTTGTAAAAAAATATTTAAAGCAGCTCTTTTTAGGACGGCAAAAATTTGGAAACTGAGGGGATACCCATTAATTGGGGAATAGTTAAGTAAGTCATTGTTTATGATTGTAATGGAATACTATTATATCGTAAGAAATGACAAGTAGAAGATCAGAAAAACCTGAAAAGTCTTAGAAGAACTGAAACAGAGTGAAATAAGTAGAAACAGGAGAACATTATACAGTGACAGGAGTACTTTACAATGAATAACTGAATAAGGGCTATTCTCAGCAATAGAATGATCCAAATCTGTTCGAAAGGATTCATGTTATAAAATCCCATCTACTTCCAGAGGAAAAAGAACTGAGTCTGAATCCAGACCAAAGCAAATGTTTTTCATTTTCTTAATTAATTTTCTATTTGAGTTTCCTTCCACAGAAGGATTAATATGGAAAAAGGTTTTCATGATTGCACCTGTAAAATCTATATCAGATTGTTTACCATCTCAAAAGGGTTGGGAGGTGGGGGGATGAAGGTTGAGAATTTGAGACTCAATATGCTTTGAAAAATGTTGGAAACTCTTTTTACATGTAATTGGGGAAAAAAGTAAAATTTTAAAAATAAATAAAAAGCAGTAGGAATAAGTAATTTCCCTCTAAGGAGCTTGTAAATAGATCTAAACCATTTTCCTCCAATTAAAAAAAAAGGTCCAGAGAATAGATTATATAATGAAATCAATAATAAACATGTAAAAGCTATTATTATCTATGAAAATATATTAACTGGAAAAAAACACAGAACTATTAAATTGTCAGAAAAAATACTCTCAAGGCCTTCACACAGAGCAGTCCTGAAACGAGACCCTGGTTGCTCTGGCCTCTGACCCCTGGGAGAGCCAACAGAGCTAGATTGACAACTCTGAGGAACAAAAGAATTTGGGGGACTGATATACCGTTTGGGGAATCCAGGAGCAGGGAAATATGATTGACATTACCATAGCTACAAGGAAATGGGAATGTTCAAACTATATGGACAGGATACAATCAAGCTTGGGGAAGGAATCATAGCTAGAGGTTGGGGTATAAGGGAAGGGGCTCCTTACAATGGATACTAAAAGGATGGTCCCTTCCCAGGTGTGGGTCTTCTTGGGAAAGGGTCTCTGATACCACCGGGAAGACTACCTAATAAGACAATAAGAGTACTTAGCATTTGCTTAGCCCCACCTAACTGGGATTGTCTGAAATGGCTAGCCTAAGATTCCCTTCAGGGTGGATTCTCATAGAAACAGGGAAAAGGTACAAGCTTTGGGGTCTCCAACTTACAAGTTAGTCCTAAAACTTGGGGTTCATCAGATTTTACTAGGCTACAAGTTTAGAGAGTTCTAGATTCCACATCAACAATATTTACAGGCTCCAACATCAGGAATTTCATCCCTTTTCTAATTTAATTGATAATTGTGAGAGAATCCCAGAAGCATGGTCAAATTTCTTTTTTGGGGGAGGGATATTTAGTATTTAATATAAGACTTATGATTAATTGATTGATTGATACATATTCTCACCTATTTGAAATATTGAGGTAAAAATGGGATGAGGCAGTTTCAACTCCTTTCAAAATAAACTTTAAAAGGTAGTAATAAAACTGTCTTGTTTGTATTCTTTCCAAACCTTTTGGGATTTTTGTGTCTATAATATTTTATTAATGCCCTTTTCTTTCTTTCTTTTTTTTTATACTTCTGTTACTGCCCACTAATTCACTTCTTCCCCTGAAGCCACCCCTTCCCAACAACTAATCCATCAGTATGTCTTTCTTTGTAACTAAAAATAGTCATGCAAAACAAATCAATACCCAAGCCACATCTGAAAATGTTGCTAATTCTGCACCTCTAACTCTTCGCATCTCCCAAAGGTGGAGAAGAACAGCATAAAAGGTTCTTGGGAAGAAGATGGTTCAATTCTTGGGGAGTCAGTGTCCAAGTTATACAAATCACTAGAACAGTTAAGCCTATTACAAGAAGCTGTCAATATTTTTACCAGGTATTCTACAAGTCACTAAGTGTACCAAGGGGAGCTGGCAATTTATATTCATCCTGATACAGGCGACTAGGTAATGAGTATCAGTGGCCATTAATGAATTCAAGTCACCGGATGGGCAAGAAGAACTAGATCCTCAGATGATGATGATGATGATGATGATGATGATGATGATGATGATGATGATGATAATAATAAACATTTAGATAGCATTTAAAGGTTTTGCAAAGCATTTTTTACCCATTTTCTCATTTGACCTTCACAACAACCCAACGGGAAAAGTGCTATTTTTCTCTCCACTTTACAAAGGAGGAAATTGTTAACTTGTAAATAAACTAGTAAGTGCCTGAGGCAAAACTAGAACTCAGGTCTTCCTAACTCCAAGTCTAACATTCTATGTATGACTCCAGAGTCACTGTAAATGATATATAAAAGACCATGAGAAAACTGTAAAGATTTGTATGAACTGCTGAACACTGAAGTAAGAAAAACCCAGAAAACAATCTATATAATAATGACACTGTAAAAACAAACAACTTGGAAAAACTTAAGAATTCTGACTGACATAGGAACTTAGTGTGTTTCCTATTATCCAATGATGAAACCTCCCAATGTCATGGGCATTGTATCCCCAAAACTATAGAAGTGTTTCAGGCAAACTATAAGTAGGGAAATCCTTTGCTCCCTTTTATCCTTATAACTCCTAACCCCAAACATCTGATAACTCCTATAAGACTGAGAGAATTATCCTCCTTGGATTGTCCTTTAGATGGGCAGAGAAATGCGCCTCCTTGATATCATCAAATTGTATCTCAGACATCCACCTGTCCTCTAAACTAGGAGGGTCTTCAGGCAAACTTTCCCCCTGCCCATGCCTCAGTGCATACCACTCTAGAGTCACATATTCCCCATAGCACAGTCTCGTCTTCACTGTTGGAAAGAGTATAAAGACCCCAGAATTGATGTCATTTGGAAACGGCTTTCTATCTAGGCTATTCCATCTAGGAGGCAGTCTTCCACCTAGGCTGTCCTCCTGCCCAGATTCAACATTACCTTCTAAATTAATAAATTTCTCCTTTTATTTGTAAGCTAAGTTTCAGAGTGTTGCATCCTTGCAAAGGGTACCCTTCCCGAACACCAGGGGTTCACCTCAAGCTCCCCACAACACTAACACAGAAGTGTTTGGGATTGATGGGATAGAATTGATAGATTGATGGGATAGAATGGGACATCTATTTTTAGCACATGGCCAACTTTGGAATTTGTTACATGGACTTTTTTTTTTTAATTCCAGTTGAGGAGTGAGAGGTGAGAAGGAAAGGGGAATCTTCATTTTAAGGAGGACATCCAGACCACTCATATCTTCATTCCTCTCCAGGCTACACTCAACTCAACTTGCAACTTTCTCTATGTTGCTAGAACATTCATTTGCCACCCTCCCTCTTTCCAGCTTACTTTTATGTGTTGTTTTCTCCCATTGTAATGTAAGCTCGTCCAGGGTAAGGACTATCTTTCTTTCTGCTTATATTTGCCGTCTCCAGCTTAGTACAGTTCCCAGCACATAGAAAGAGCTTAATAAATGCTCACTGACTTGACTTGGCAAGTTAAAACAAAAATCCCTTCTCTCAGAGCCAGGGGAACTAAAGAAAGAATCATGGGTCTTTCAAGGGCTATGCAATTTCTACCATAGTTTCCTCACACAAAAGACAATAGCTGTTGGGCTATTTCATCATACCAGGGGAAAAAATTGTTCCTTGGTTCATCAGCACAAGGTACTCTCTGCAATGTCAAATCAGTTCTTGACATCTAAAATTTTTCTGGTTGACTATCATGCATGAAAAAAAAAATTGTTTCTTACCGTTTAACACTTTTTCCTAAGGTATCAGAAGGATGAAATGTATGAAAAGTAAGAAAAATGCCAGAAGTCACTAAGGAACTAGTTGCTTATTGCTCAAGACCAGTCCCCGCTGAGGACAGAGCTATCTATACATATTTTTTTAAACCCATGCTGCTTTAGCAGGAGAAAAGAAGACCCCATTGCCACCTCTGTGACTGGATCTTTATCCTATGTGTTACTTGAATCCTGCAAGATTCTTTTCTTTACTTTTTTCTTCTTCCTTTTTTTTCTGTTTTTCAACTTCTTCTTAGTTCATTTTGCTCAATTAATTATTTATTTCCCCTTTCTTACCTTTCCCCCTCCTGACCAAATGAACAAATAAAGGAAATATAAAACTCTCATAACAAATATGTATCCCAATGAAACTAATTCCTCCATTGACCATGTCCAAAAACATATGTCTCATTCTGCATTTTAAGTTGTTAGATTCCTTTCAAATCATGAGGACATCAAGTATGCAGCTCTGGGCTCCTTTCCTTAGTGCTTATGAATACAGTTTTCTATGTGCCTAGAATAATATCAAATGCATATTCTCTGAATCATCTCTTATTGTGGATACCAGATTATTCTGGGCCACCTCCATAGGAAGTTTTATTGTTAAGTGACTTCACGTTATGGTACAGTTTAACCATTCAAAGTATAAGATCAATGGTGTGGAATGCCAAATAAGAGACAGTATGACCTAATGGGCAAAGTACCGAACATAAAGTTAGAAATTCTGGATTTGAGTTCTAAGAATTATGCCACTTACTAGCTATGTGACCTTGAGCAAGCTAATGAATCAAGCAATCAATAATGTGTTTATTGTTTTCTATGAGCCAAACACTGTGCTGGGAGCTTGGGATATAGAAAAAAAATTTTTTTAAATCCCTGGCCTCAAGGTATTTGCATTCTCTTATGGGAGACTAGAGAGAAACACAATATGTACATACATAGCTGCATATATACATACATATGTACATAAATATACACATCTTTATTTTAAAATATACAAATTAATTATGAGGTCAAGAAGAGACACTGACAACTGGAAATATTGGGCAAGTAATCCCTTAGCCTTTCTCAGCCTTAATTTCTTCATCTGGAACTATTATCTGAGAATAATATTATGAGCATTCGATCTCTCTTAGGGTTGCTATGAGAATCAAATAAGATAATGTACTTAAAGTGCTTTATGAGCTTAAAGCACTATAAAAAGTCTTTTTTATTCTGATTATTATTTCCTGTATAGAGTGCTGAAAGGGTATCTGGTAGAGACATTGCCTGAGGAATTCAAGTCATTCACAAACACTCAGTATGAATTATCTGCCTATAAAGGTTGTCTTTTATAGGAAAATTACATCGTTTTTTCCAGAAGGCGATCATCCCATTATCTTGGTCACATTATATGCAGTGCATCTGGGAACTATAAGCATAAAAACATAGATGAGGAGCTAAGTCTATGGCCTGGAATTGATTCCAATGTTGAAAAATTTGCGTAATAACCCCTCTGTGTTCAGCATTTGTAGGTTGTAGATTGGGTTTCCAGGGGGTAATGACTACTCTCAGATTTACAGAATATTTTTGTGGATCCACAATCCTAAAATTATAGCCCATAACCCCTCCCTCCAAATTCACTTACCTAGTAAGCAGACAATTATCTCAAAACAAAAGTTTTTCTTGCAATGGCCTGGGAAGAACAGTAGTTAAAAATATTCTCCCTACAAACCTGGGACATACACTCCCACAAACATAAACATTGTCACTGGGAAGAGTGGACCCAAACTTGTAACAGTTTGTGTGTAAGACACGTAAATAGGCAACACATGTTACCAAGGAAACCTGCAAAACTGATACTGTAGGGCTTGATGTTACTTTTCTTCTCATAGTATCATACTGCTCCCCCTGATGGATCCAGCATCTCTGCTGGGTAGGTGCTCACCTGAGCTGTCTCTACCTGTTCCTCTCTTCAGCTTAACTCTCAAATGCCAAGGGCAGTTCTCTTTTAAATCTATAGTCAGCTCAAAGGTTAAGCTTCTTGAAGCTGCTCCCCAACCCAGACTCTCTGGGTCTGTGCCTCTCTATAGAATATATATTCTTTCTTGAAAAGTCAGCCCATAATTAGTTGTTCTCTAATTCTACCAAGCAGCTAGGTGGTCCAGTGGGTAGAGTGCCAGGTCTGGCGTCAGAAAGACTTGAGTTCAAATTGGCCTCAGATGACCCTGGGCAAATCACTTAATGCTGTTTGCCTCAGTTTCCTCGTCTATAAAATGAGTTGGAGAAGGAAATGGCAAAGCACTCCAGTATCTTTGCCAAGAAAAACCCAAATGAAGTCATGAAGACAGATACACCTGAAACAAATAAATGGCAAATTCCATCAAGGAGAAAATTTCTTCATACTTTTTAAAGGGGCAACAGGGCAAAGATACATTTTTTCACTTCCTTTAATCCATTAGCACCTATTCCTTCTGTGATTTTTATCAGTTTTTCTGAAAGAAAATGGAGGATTAACTTTACTACATTTGAAATTTATATTTTCAACTACTTGCCAAAGGCATTTGATTTTATCATGAGGAATGGACGAGAAAAGTTTATAAGTCAAAAACCCATTTTTGGGGGACAGCTGGGTGGCTCAGTGGATTGAGAGCCAGGCCTAGAGATGGGAGGTCCTAGGTTCAAATCTGACATCAGACACTTCCAAGCTGTGTGACCCTGTGCAGGTCACTTAATCCCCATTGCCTAGCCCTTAATACTCCTCTGTCTTAGAATCAATATTGATTCTAAGGCTTTTAAGGGCTTAAAAAAAAAGAATCCATTTTAATTTTCCAGGACACTTTCAGGAAAAAGAACCTTTTAAGTGGAATATATGTCACCTTTTCAAATATTTCCATAGAACTTCTAAGATCGTCACAAAAAAATTGATGAAAACATTATTCTGTACTACATATTTGCAACAAGTAGACTGGGAAATTCTCTCTTTTTTTCTTCCAACTGGTCTACAAAGTTGAAAGAGTTTGTGGACAGAAACCTTTTTAGAGCTGTCATCCTTAAGAAAATGGTGGGACTAAAAGGATAATACAAAACTCCTAATTGTGCTGGCTGTCAGAGGTAACTGTCCAATAAAACATGGCAGGACTGTCATCACATAACATGCCATCAGTATATTCAGTAACAAAAGTCAATCATATTGGATTACTAACAGAGGGACATGAGAAGAGTTTCTGTGTCCATGTCCATCAGATTTACCTGATATTTTACAAAATAAGCAAAAAACTTGTCCAGGGCACTGTTCCATTTACATCTTTGCTTTCCTTACTTTTACCATGAAAATTAGTTGGATTTTTTTCCTCCTTTGAAACTGAGGAGTATATGATAGAATAAGAGTAGCATCTCAGCTTAAATCTTTCAATATTCCCTTCCAAACAACTTTAAAATAACATGTCAAGTTGAATTCTTGAGAGGAATAGTCAACAAAAGGTTGGGGTGATGCATTTTTCCATCCCAAGACAACTTAGGGGGATGGTGGGAGAGATCTGTGATGCTGGGGTAGAGGGTGACCCTAAGAAGATGTGGCAGTAACACAAGGGGTAGGTTTTGGAGATGACTGAGCCAGCAATAGCAACAACTTTGAGAGATTTTAGCCCAAATGGGGTAAGAAGATTAGACTGATGAAAAAGAGACTACAGAAAACCAAGAACTGAAACTAGTATAGAACTAGATACTGCTTAGAAACTCCATTATTCATATTGTGTGAATTAAATATTTAGGGGACACCCAATCCAGTCCAATCCCAGAAAGACTCAACATGGGAATCAGATTCATATGTCTGGGCTGCCAGCAGGACTGCCTGAAAGAACCTTTGAACAATCAAAGAATCCAAGGAAGGAGTTTAGACAATGTTTGAAAAGCCAGTGGGGGAAACTCAGTTACTCTCTTGGCTTCTGTCCTTCTCTCTGGTCTCAATCTTTCACTGAGCCATCCTAGTGGCTCTTATTTTGCTTGCCTTCTCTGGCAAGTGGCAGCATAGAGGGGACTTCACCAGGCTGGAATGCAGGACCTGATCCTACTTTCAGTTAGAAAGGCTGGAAACTTTATTTCTCTCTTTCTTTTTCTTTATTAATAAATACTTATAAATTTAGTATAAAGTCTCCAGAATTATTTTCATATATAACCATATCCAGTTCTAGGTGACAATTCCATAATGGAGAGGAATATTTGTGGTTAACCACAAGAGAACATGGTAGGGGACAGCTGGGTAGCTTGGTGGATTGAGAGCCAGGCCTAGAAACGGGAGGTCCTAGGTTCAAATCTGGCCTCAGACACTTCCTAGCTATGTGACCCTGGGCAAGTCACTTGACCCCCATTGCCTAGCCCTTACCACTCTTCTGCCTTGGAGCCAATACACAGTATTGACTCCATGATGGAAGGTAAGTGTTAAAAAAAAAAAGAGAACAGGGCAAAGAGGAGCACTAGCGCTTGTGCTTTATAGGGGAGCAGAGGAACTAGTCACAGTTCAAGGGCCAAGAAAAGTGCTGGTGCTTATTGATTCAAGGGAGCAGGGGTTCTTCCTATGTACAGACTAGGAGAACAGTGACCCCACTTTTCCAAGGATAATACTATCTTGGTAGCACTGAAAATTTGCAGACCTCCAGAATGAGCTCTAAAAATAGTAGCATGAAAAAGCCTAAAACTTAGAATAGTGCCTCCCCAACCCTAAGTGAGCAGAGCCCAACTTTAACATAAAAGTCAAAGTCAAGAAATAGTCTAGAAAATGAGCAAACAATAACAACAAAAAATCTGACCATAAAAGCTTTTACACAAGACACAAACTCAAAAGAATATAAAATGTGAAAAGAAGTACAAGCAAAGTCTCAAAGGAAAAAAATCTTGCAAATTGGACCAACAAGTTCCAACAAGAAATTCTACAAGAGTTTAAAAAAAGAGATAAGAGTAATAAAGGGAAAATTGAGAAAATAAATGAGAATGATGTAAGAAAATTATAAAAAGATATTTAACAGATTAGTAAAAAAGGCACAAAAATATTGAAGAAAATAATATCTTAAAAAGTAGATTTGTTTAAATGTAAAAGAGGCACACAAATTCACTGAGGAAAAGAACTTCTTAAAGGCAGAATTGGTCAAATAAAAAGGAGGTTCAAAAGCTCACTAAAGAAAATAATTCTCCTAAAATTAGAATTGAACAAGTGGAATTGAACAAGAAAAATGACTCCATGAGACATCAGGAAACAATAAAACAAAGTCAAAAGAATGAAAACTTAGAAGAAAATGTGAAATATCTCATTGGAAAAACAACTGTCCTGGAAAATAGATTAAGGAAAGACAATTTAAGAATTATTGAACTACCTGAAAACATGATTTTAAAAAAAGCCTACAAATCATATTTTAAGAAATTAAAAAAGGAAAATTGCCCTCAATATATTAGATGCATGGGTAAAATAGAAACTGAAAGAATCCACCAATAACCTCCTGAATCTAGAATCAATATTCCCAGGAATATTATTGTAAAATTCTCAGGTCAATGGAGAAAATATTATAAGCAGTAAGAAAGAAACAATTCAAATATTGTAGAGCCACAGTCAGGCTCACACAAGATTTAGCAGCTTCTATATTAAAAAAGTGGAGTGCTTGGAACATGATATTTTGAAAAGTAAAAGAGCTAGGATTACAACCAAGAATAATCTACCCAGCAAAAACTAAGTATAATCCTTCAAGAGGGGGGATAGATATTTAATGAAATAGACAAATTTCAAGCATCCCTGATGAAAAAACTAGATTTGAATAGAAAAATGACATTCAATTATGAGACTTAGGAGAAGCATAAAAAATTAAGCATGAAAGAAATCATAAGAGACTTAATAAGGTTTTTTTCCTATATGGAAAGTGTATTATGAAAATGGCAGGGTGGAATTCCTGCAGGATACAGGGTCAAGCCTCACCCAGGGGACTCTGGAATTCTGGATGAGGCTTGACCCTGTATCCTGCAGGAATTCCACCCTGCCATTTTCATAATACAAAAGATGATACAATGTAACTCCTAAGAACTTTATCATTATTAGGGCAATTAGAAAGAGTCTAGATAGAGGGCATAGTTATGAATTGGTTATATTGAGATGTTCTCAAAAAAACCCAAAGGGATGCAAAAGAGGAATGTCATGGAATAAAGGGAAAGGGAAAGAAAGAATGGGAGAAAGAGGCATGCAAGGAAGACTTTTACAGTGAAGGAGAAAATGGCAGGAAGTAGAGGGCAATGCTTGAACCTCATTTTCATAAGAATTGATTCAAAGAGGGAAGAATATATATATATATATATATACATATATATATATATATATGTATGTATGTGTATATATACATATATATATATTCATTTGGGTATAGAAATCTATCTTACCCATGTAAAAGGGGGGGTAAGAATTATGGTTTGGTTGGACTGAATATTAAAAGGGGTGGTCACCAAGAATTGAATAAATATCAATTCTAAAATGATTTTTAGCAATTTATTTATAAAATATAGAAGAGAATGAAAGTAGAGAAATGAGAAGAGGGTAGAGGAAGAGATCTAGCTTAACAAACTAGATTATGTGTTCAAGTCTTGGCTTTACTCTGGCAGAGCTCCAGAGGCCCAGTCAAAGAGCCTAAAAGTCAATTAACAAGGGTTTTAGCCATGATGTCTCCTCCTAATCAAGGGCACCTCCAGAAGCTAGTACCTCTAAGGAAGCTAAGAGAGTCAGCCTTTTTTCACTCACCACATATAGTTCTAAGGGAGAGATTTAAGAGCAGTCTCACCAAGTCCAAGGTCCCAGCCAGAGCTTCTCCAGGTCCAGTTCCAGGCCAAAGAGAGCAAGCCTTGGAAGTTCTTTCTTTTTATCCAGGACATTTCTTTCATCACTTCCTTTGCCTTCCTCTCATTTCACATGTACCAATTACAACAAAGGCTTTGCTTAGGACTACCCAGGGGACAGTAAGTCAATTCTGATTCAACACCCACTCTTGCACAAGTGGGTCATAGACCTCCCTCACTTGAGAATTAAGTGGTGGTGTTTACACCTTTGGTGATTAAATCTTAAAATAAGCAGGGTAGGATTAATTCCACTTCACACCCAACAGGGAAAAAGAGAAAGGTTAGGGGTGGGTAGTGATAAAAGGGAAGGTGGATTAAGGGAGGCAATGGTCCAAATAAAGCAAAATTTTGAGGAAAGACAAGGTAAAAGAGAGGGAAATAGAAGAATAGTTAGTAATGATAACAGTGAATGTGAATGGAATTAATTCACCCATAAAATGGAAATGGATAACAGAATGCTTTAAAAACGAGAATTCAACAATATGTTTTTTACAAGAAACACACTTGAACAGAAAGATGCACAGAAAGATAAAGTAAAAGGCTAGTACAAAATCTTTGCTTCAGCTGAGGTTAAAAAAACAGCAGGGGTAGCAATCATGATCTTAGACAAAGCAAAACCAAAAATATACCTAGTTAAAATAGACAATCAGGGAAACTACATTGTTTCTAAAAGGTATCATAGTCAATGAAGTAATAGCAAACATTTTTACAAGTTTCTCTGGTAAAAGCTTCATTTCTCAATTATATTTGTAACTGAGTCAAATTTATAAAAATAAGAGCTGTTTCCTAATTGATAAATGAACAAAGGATATGAACAGGCCGTTTTCAGAAGAAACCAACACTATCATAAAAAATTGATCTAAATCTCTATTCAATAGAGGAATGCAAATTAAAATAACTCTGAGATACTACCTTATCCCTATCAGATTATCTAATAGGACAGAAAAGGAAAATGACAAATGCTGATGGGGATGTGGAAAAATTATAACACTAAACCAGTGATGGGCAAACTTTTAAAGAGAGGGCCAAAGGAAAGGAAATGATCAACTGTCAACCTGTTTCTAAGGCAACTCTTTCAAAGTTTCATTGTATTGTATCCAACTCATTGTATTCCTCAGATTAGGAATAATGCCGTGCAACCAAATAGAACATTTCAGGGGGCCACATCTGGCCCGCGGGCTGTAGTTTGCCCATCACTGCACTAAACCACTAAAGATAGAGTTGTGAACCTATCTAACCATTCTGGAAAATAATTTGCAAATGTGCCAAAGGGATATAAATTTGTGCATACCCTTTGATCCAGAAAAACCACTATTAGGTCTATATTCACCAAAGAGATCAAAGAAAATTGAAAATGACCTATTTGTACAAACAATATTCATAGCAACTCTTTTTGTGGTAGCAAAGAATTGGAAATGGAAGGGATAATTATCAATAGAGAAATTTTTTAATAAGTTGTAGCATATGATTGGATGGAATGTTATTGTTCTATAAGAAATGAAGAACAAGATGGTTTCAGAAAAACTAATCTGAAATGATGCAAAGTGAAATGAGCAGAACAAAAAAAAACACAATAACAGCAACATTGTAATGATGATCAGCTGTAAAAGATTTAACTATTCTGATCAAGACAATGATCTAAGATGATTCCAAAGGACACATGATGAAAAATACTATCCACTTCCAGAAAGAGAACTGATGAACTCTGAGAACAAATTGAATTACAATTTTTTCACTTTTCCCCCCCTTTTTTGTCACATGACTAATATGGAAGTATGTTTTCCATAATTTCACATATGTAATTGCTTGTCTTCCCAATGGGTGAGGAAGGGGCTTCAGGAAGTGAGAGAATTTGAAACTAACAAAATTTTTAAGAATGTTAAAGATGAATAATAAATTTTAAAAAGTAGCAGAAATAAAAAAATAAAAAGGAGAAAGAAACTAAGAATCTGTACCAAACTGGGCTCCTATTACCATAATGATGGTCAAAGAACTCATACCATGTAAAGTCCAGAATGAAAATGAGGCAGAATGACACTAGTATATTGAGCCATCCCAGAGTGTCCTAACAGTAGCAATTCTAAATCAGGGTTTTCCACTTGTCTGGGATGAAATTAGGTATGTAATATCTCTGTGCCTCTATTTCTTCATCTATAAAAGGATGGAAATAAAAGTTCTTGGACAAAGATTAGGCTCTTTACAATTGGAAAGCTTTTAATATGTTCTGGGGAGCCTGGAATTTTTAATTACAACCCTGATGCAGACATTGAAACTATAAAAATTCATTTAATTCATTTTTCTCTCTCTAGTTAGGACTTCCATTTCAATGATACTAGATGAAGAAGAATTTCTCTAGTTTTAAACAAGCCATTTAGAGGAAAAGATTACAGAACTTCCTTTGGTAAGTCTTCCCTTTGAGTTTATGTGGTGTTCTTCCTGAAATCTAATCTAAATCTCTGATATTTCCATTTGAGCCACTTATCTCTTAACCTATCCTCATCTCACATTTATATATTTTTCCTTATACAAGGCACTTCACATACATTATTTCCTTTGATCTTCACGACTCTGCCAGTTAGGTAAATATAATTATCATTACTCCCATTTTACAGATGGGGAAACCAAGACTGAAAGAAACAGTGATTTACCCAGGATCCCAAAGCTAGTAAATGCCAGAGCTCACAAGAGATTAATTGTGTTCTTTCACCAACCTTTTTTCAGAGTTTGGTGAATTGTCTAAGTGCATCTTGTTACCCACCAGGTGCCATTCCAACAAGGAAATAAGTGACTATGAAGACTCCAAGGGGAAATTTAGACTGACTCAGATATCAGGGTGAGTCTCTACTCACCCACAATAGTGATGTAGCTCAGCTGACTGTTCTCTCTAAATTTTAATACTGTTCTACCATACTAAATTATTCAGGTGCTTTCTTAATTAAGGCAAGCTTCCAATTGCTTCTTTCTCTTCGTGCCATTCCTACTTCTATAATTGGTGTTATGGAAATTGGTGTCAATATTTGTAATCTGACTCAGTGGTTTTTAAAGCCTGCCCAAGTCTTCTCTCTTAAGGAGAAACAACCTGCAGAGCAAGACATTTCACTGACCTGAATTTCTAATTCTACATTGACCTTGACAATGATTGTCTTCTGGGCATGCAGTTGAAGAGAGTGAAAACAGCAAAATCTGGAGGCTGAAATGAGCCCTTTACCCATATCCCACTTGTCTTGTTTCCCTTTCATCATGTCTCCATGCAGGACCACCCTAACCAGCCCAGGCAAAGAAGACTATAGGAACTGATCTACGCTCTGAGTCTATTCCCTTAGAGACCAAGGAGGGATAAGGGAGAGTATATCCCTTGGGGTGTGTATATTAGAGGGAAGGATTGATTGTACTTTGTTCTTATTATATCTTTAAAATAAATCTCTGTAAAAGTTCATCAATATTACATGATTAAATCACTGGCACCTAACAAAGATGAGGAACAAAGCTGGAGGGGAAGGGGACAGGGTTCAAGCTAATGGCAGTAGAGAAGAGACACCACACAGACTCTTCAGGGTACCATAAAATCCTGAAGGGGAGACATGACCTACCTACCTCTGGGAGAGGGACCTGGGGAATACTAGGTATATAGATAAGTCAACCAAAGCCCAAACTGGCTCACATAGGTTGTATCTAACTCAAGTCCTCTGAATCCACTGGGCCATGCTACTTCAAGGTCACACAGCTAAGAAAAAGAATAAAAAAATAAAGGTGTTCATTTACATAACTCTTTAAGATTTGCCAACCATACATTATCCTATTTGATCTGCATAACAATCTTGTGAGGTAGATGCTATTATTCCCCATTTTACAGATGAAGAAATAGCTTGTTAGAGGTTAAGTGTCTAGCCTGAGGTATTGGTAAATGTTTGAGATTGAGACTGAGCGACAATACCCTTTCCACTATGTGGAAAATCTCTCTTGAATAACAGAGTTAATGAATGGCCCAACTAAATTACCATCTTAAGTTATTCACATGGTGTAACTATGCTCTTTCTCTATTCAAGAAACACCCAGTGACTTCCCAGTATCTGGAGGATCAACTTCTTTATTTGACATTTAAAGCTCTTCACAACCTAGTCACAATTGATCTTTCTAGCCCTACACTACATCACAGATTTTCACATACAACAATTTGGCCAAAATAGGCTTTTTACTCTTCTTCAGATATTCCATCTCCCATCTCCTGTCTCTGTGACTTTGCATTGGTTATGTCCTGAAAAGCATGTCCTTCTTACCTCTACATCTCAGAATCCCCACTTTCCTTGAAGGTTCAACTCGAGCATCTACTTCTATGTGAAACCTCTGATGTTTTTAGGGTTTTCCCCCCATATTATCTTGTATATGTATTATTTTGTGCATATATACCTATGATACATGTTATCTCCCCGGATAAACTCTTTGGGGGCAAAAGCTGTTTCACTTTTATCTTTATTTGCCCAGTGATGACTAACATATCATAGGTATTTAATAAATGCTTATTGATTTATTTGAATCCAAAGTGAACCAAACAAGCTGTTCCCCAACCTCAACATTCTATTTTCTGTTTCTGTGAATTCTCACAAGTTATCAATTATGCCTGGAATATCTTCCCTCTTCATCACCCTCTCTTGGAATCACTGACTTCCTTCAAGATTCATCTCAAATGTCACCTCTTCCAGAAGTCTTCAGTAGTCCTCAAACCCAATTAATGTTTCCTCCTTCAATTTGCCTTGTATCTTATTTATAAATGTTTCTCTCTATACTATATCACTAGGTGATTTCATCAGTTCCTATGGGTTCAACTATCATCTCAACACAGATACTTCACAGTTCTATATTTCAAACTTTAGTCTCTCTTCTTACAGTTGCCCATCACTCACCAAGTACCTTTTGGCCATCTCAAACTGAGTATACCATAGGCATTCCAAATTCGATCTATTCAAAACAAAAATCATTATTTTTCCATAACATATTTTCCTCTTCTAAACTACCCTATTGCTGTGCAGAGCACCGTCTTCCTCCCAAGCACCCTGGCTTACAATCTTTGTGTCATTTTCAACTCTTCATTCTCACTCAACCTATATAACCAACCCATTGCCCAAAATTATAGGTACTACCATTATCAAATCTATCAAAAAAATATCAAATCTATCATATTTGTTCACTTCTCCCTACTCACACAGTTCAGGCTTGTAAAATTTAAATAAATATCCAGTAACTCCAAGTATTATATTTTATAAAATTTATTAATAATCACTTGAAGTAGAAGAAATAAAAGAGCAAAAGAATAAAAATAGAAGAAATAAAAGAACAAAAGAACAAATATCCAATAACTCCAAGTATTATATTTTGTAAAATTTATTAATAATCACTTGAAGTAGAAGAAATAAAAGGACAAAAGCCTGAGTAAAACCACATAAGTAAAATTCTTCTGCCTGGCTCTCACCCAGCCACCACAGCCGTGTTCCTGAGAGCAGAGAGAGAGTAAAAGAGAGAGAGAGATAGAGAGAGATAGAGAGAGTGATAGAGAGAGAGAGAGAGAGAGGAAGGAGCTACATCAAAATATATCCTCCCTATGTATGTACGCACATGTGAATACACAAATGGGACACTGGGAAAGAGAGTCCTGGGGAACAAATTCTAATTGCACAGGCTGCTATCACCTCTCACCTAAATTAATGAAATGGCGAGGTCTCCCTGCCTCAGCTGTCTCTATTCCAATCTATCCTCTGCTTAGATGCTACAGTGACTTTTCTGATGAACAGTTTATAATGATTAAAATTCCTAAGTGACTGCATATTAATTTATAATTATTTATCAGTCAAAGTTAGAGATATAGAGAGACAGAAAGAAAGATTACCAGGTCATCCTAACTAAAGAAAGGTTTCAAGCCATGTAATGCTTCCCCAGATCCAGCTCCCAGCCAAGGCCCAAGCAGAGTGTTATTGCTCCAGAGAAAGGAGCAAGTTGCATGTCTAGCCAGTGAGAGAGTCCTGAGTGAAAGAGAACAAGCTATTGCTCCGTCCCTTCTCTTATAAGGCCAATGACAACACTCCTATTGGAGCTCTCTGATTGGACAGTCCAGCCTGAGTTCTGAATCACCCACAAAGACTTCTGGTCAGGAACTGAATGAGGTGAGTCTCCTGGAAGAAGCAGTGCCCTTTATATTTAATTCACAAAAAGCCTGACTAAAGACCTGGGGAAATCTACATGTGCTTATGCAGTTGAAGCGAGCAGAACCCAGAGAATATTGTATATAGTAACAGCAGTTATTAGATGATGAACAATTGTGAATGACTTAGCTATTCTTAGCAATATAGTGATCCAAGACAATCCCCAAGGACTCATAGTGAAAAATGCCACCTGCCTCTGGAGAAAGAACTGATGGCATCAGAATAAAGACCAATATATACTATATTTCACTTTTTTTCTTCATTTTTTTTTTGGCTTAAGTTCTCTTCCACAAATATTGAAAAATGTTTTACAACATTGCACATGTAGACTCTATATCAGATTGCCTGCCATTCATCTCAGGGAGGGGGAGTGAGGGAGAGAATTTGGTTCAAAAAAAATTTTTTAAGATGAAGGTTAAAAATTGTTTTTGCATATAATTGGGGAAAAAATATCTATCAATCAATCAAACTCTCTATATAGAAACAAAGTAGGAAAAAGAATAGGTTAACTACATAACCCCATCATTTCCAAATTCAATCAACTCTGATGTCTCCAAATTATATTTAGGATCAATTATAAACACCTCGGCTTGGCATTGTAGAAATTTAACAGTAGCTTGTACCCCTTTTTGGCACCCCAAGACAACGTTTGGATTTTAAAGGGAAAAAATTTAATCTTAAGATGAAAATTATTATGAGTTTCTTCCCCACCACCACCACCTTGCTAAATAAGGGTGGAGATAAGCTCTCTGTTTATCTATAAACAAGATTTTTAAGACAGAGTAGTAGGTGCACTGTGCAGCCATTCTGAACACCTTAGGACTCCTGTCCTAAAGAGGGAGGTCCAGAGTGTTACAATCAAAGAGGCTTGGGAAGGGGACATAACAAAGAGCATCAATTGGAGTACAAGGAGGAAGAAAGGGCTCTTTCCCTGGAATCCTAAACCAAGTGGGTCTGAAGTCAGGTTTGGACCATCCTCAGGGGTGGGGGACCCCCTGGCTGGTGCCTACTCTTTCTCTCACCTGCTTTTTATTATTTAATAAATAATTCTAAATTCAGATACAGTCTTCAGAAAATTTTAATCATAACAGCATTTAAAGCTCTTTATAGCCTTCCTGTTTTTCCAATCTTCTCACCCTTTGCTCCATACTCTCTACTAGACAACTACACGAACCTATTTGCTGTTTTCCATGCATGGCATTCCATTTACCATCTCTGGCCTTTGCATTGGCTATCCTCCATGTTTTAAGATGCTGTCTCTTCTCCTCTGCTTCCTGGCTTGCCTAATCTCCTTTAAGATTCAAATCTCATTCAAATCCAGCCTCAAATACTTCCCAGCTGTGTGACCCTGGGCAAGTCACTTGACCCCCATTGCCCACCTTTACCACTCTTCCACCGAGGAGCCAATACACAGAAATTAAGGGTTAAATTTAAAAAAAAAATAATAATAATAAATATTCAAATCTCACTTTCTTCCATGTGGATTTTCCTGGTCTCGGCATTCTCCCTCCCCAGCAGGTCTCCTCTCTGAGATTATCCTCCAATAGCACTGTACATATCTTAAGTAACAAGGTGTTTCTATATTGATTTCCCCATTAGAATGCAAATGACTTGAGGACAGGGATAGTATTTTACCCAACAACTCACACTTTTCTAGGTTTTTCATTAAAAAAAGAAAAAGGGAATGTAAATCTATTAAGCATATGGAAGTGTTTTCTTTTTTTTTCTATTCAAAGATATTTTGTTTTCCCAATTAAATGTAATAACAATTTTCAACATACATTTTCCAAAATTAAAAAGATCCAAATTGTCTTTCTCCCTTCCCTCATCCTTCTCAGAGATGGTAAACAATCTGATCTGGGTTATACATGTATTATCAAGGCATATAGAGGTTTTTTTTAATTATTTTTATTGGGGGCAGCAAAGTAGCTTGGTGGGTTGAGAATCAGGCCTAGAAACAGGAGGTCTTAGGTTCAAATCTGACCTCAACACACTTCTTAGCTTTATGACCCTGGGCAAGTCACTTAACCCCTATTGCCTAGCCCTTACTGCTCTTCTGCCTTAGAACCAATATACAGAACTGATTCTAAGACGGAAGCTAAGAGTTTAAAAATATTTTTTTGTTTCATTAAACATTTCCCAAATGCATATAAAAAATTTTTTTGACAATCATTTTTTAAAATTCTGAGTTTCAAATCTCTCCCTCCTTTCTGTCCCTCCCCCCAACTCGAGAAGACAAGCAATTTTATTTTGATTATATATTTGAGGTCAAGGTATGTGGAATGTTAAAAATATAACGAACACATGGGGGAAATTTTAATTCACAGGCAAATATATGAATCGTTGTTCATTAAGATAAAAAGGAGTTTGTTCCAATGAATTTTGGAACTTAGTTTTACATTTCTAATAACAAATCATTTACTTAATTAAAAAGGAAATACATAGATTCATGAAGGAGAGAACACATTCACACACACACACACACACACACACACACACACACACACACACACACACACATACACTTGTACACACAGAGAAAGAATACTGGGGCCTGCAACTTGTAATGAAATACCCTTGGAAAGACAGGAAAACACAATAAAGATATCTTTCCCAGAATCCTATTGGACTATTCTTGGACAGAAATCCTACTTGGACAGAAAAACAAAAAATATCTCTGAGCCTTTTAGCTCTCAGAGACAGAGAAGCGGGAAAGAAATAGCTGTCCTTTGAGTTACTATATGAGGGAGAGAAAAAAATTTTTAAACGCATTAAATTGTTCCCAGAACAAGAAACAGTATCAAGACAAAGAGCAAAGGGAAAAGAACAAAAATAAAATAAAATCTCTCTTTTCTAAATGAGAACCAAGAAAGGGAAACAAAAACTGCCTTTACTCTTCAGCACAAATGTGCTTTTTAAAATGCAGAATACATAAATACCATCAGCATTCCCTATTTGTCTATAGTAGGGATGTATATAGAACTGCTTTTTTGTTCTAACACATTTCTTTCTATTTTCGTCTGTCTGGCCTGGCAAATGTTTGCTTCTTCCATTTGTTTACAAAGTTATATAGCCACACAAAAGATTATGATAGGCCACTTAAGCATTTTCTTCAAGGATCATCCTAATTTATTATTGGGGCTGAGGAAGGGTAAAAATAGGAACATCTGCAGGGAAGTATATAGATTCTGTTCTGCCAAATTTTGGGTTGAGAATTTCTGCCTGACCTTGCATAATTTTTCTGGTCTAGTTTCTTTTAATACTTGGAGGGATGTAAAGTGTAGAAGTCTCCAGTGGTGACCAAATAGCTCTTGAGCAATTAATTTCCCATCCCATCTCTAACCTCCCTATTCTACTGGTGGGACTCTAGGTTTACCTTGCACCCCCAAATTATAGAAGTGCTTCAGGTCAAACTATAAGTAGGAAAATTCCTTTGCTTTCTTGCATTCCTTTTTAATGCTGAGGAAAAGGTAACCCTGGAACTTCAAAGGCTAAAGATAAGAAGACCCTGAAAAAAAATTTTTTTTAATTAAAAATTAAAAAATAAAAAGAAAGACCCTGGAGAGAATTATCCCCCTTGGGTTCTCCCCTAGTTTTCGAGATGGACACAGATATACATATTTGGGTTATGTCCCTATACCATCAGTTGTAATCTAGGACATCTACTTGCCCCCTAAACTAGGCCCAGTTAAACCCTGTGTCTTCAGGACATAAGACACCACTCTGACCCCAGTCAGGTGACTGACTCCCCAACTTCTGCCTGAATTCATACCCTCTTCGAGCCACGTAGCAACTGCTATAAATAGAGTATAAAAACCCCAGAATTCATCCCTTCAGGGAGACAGAGTCCCATCTATGCTGTCCTCCCAGCCAAACTGTAAAAATTAAAATTAAAATGATGAGACTGCTAGGAGCTTAATAACTTTATTAAATCAAAGTAGTAATAGTAAAGAGAGGGAAAGGGAGGAAAGAGGTAGAGAGATACTTGGCTTCCTAATCTATTGGCCGCCATGATAGATTGAAGCTCACCATTGGCAAGAGTTCATCCAGACTCCATGCTCCCGCCAGAAGACCCCAAAGACCTCCACAATCTCTATCCTCCACTCATTTGCTACCATACATTACATCTCAGGAACCAACCATAGTTTCTTCATTTGTTTGGGCTGCCCAGGGAAGCAGTGCCTGTGGGATCAGTTTCCCATCTCGTTGGTTCCTTGGTTCTTTAACTTCCTTTCTCAGAGGGTTTATCTATACCTGAATTTACTCAGTGGTCTTTGACCTCCAGGTCACTGAGAGATGACATTAAACAAAGCAACATAGTGAAAAGAGAAATTCTCTTCCATCAAAATTCAACGTAACTTCTAAATGAATAAATTTCTCTTTTTATCTCTAAGCTAAGTTATGGAATCTTGCAAAGTTCGTGCAAAGGGTATCCATCCGGAACCCCAGGGACTCACCTCTAGCCCCGCTATAACACTACTATTTCATCTCAAAAGGATGTACCTAAGATCCTTGAATAAGTTTAAAGAATGTTTCCTTATTTATAAAATGAGTGAATCAGTAGCCTCTGTAAGGATGGGGGAATGGGACAAAAAGAGCCAGAAGAAGGTCATTGGTGACAGTTACTGACAGTTGGCACCAGAGAGGGAATTCTGGAGGAGGAAGGAGGAGTGGGAGAGGGAGGAGGAGAAATTCCCAGCTCAAATCCAGGCCTGAGGGCTTCCTGAGGATCTTTCTTGAAATATAAAGAAGACTCATAATATTAGAATTTAGGTAAAGCTAGTAGGGCAAGGAGTTAGCCATACCCCTGGTGATCCTCTAAAAAATTGAGATGCCCTCAAGGGAGTCATTTAAGGAGTCAAGACAATTGGGGCAAAGGACAATGCCAAGAAGTGTGACCTCTAGCTTCAAGGAAGTGAGCCAGTTTTGGAGGAAGAATCCAGGTCTTGAAGAGGAACCATTCCTTGTCTCTTTGGGTGGGAAAGATTTTTCTCTCTCTTCCTCCCTCTGGCAAGGGTGTCTTGCAGTGAAACTATTCACCTAATGGGAGATATCTTAAATCACTGGGAGCAGACCTAATCAGTCAAGGCTGGAGAGAGCTCTAAGGAGGGTAAACATTATAAGTCGAGAAGAGAATTAATCCCAGCAAACAGAAGTTTTAAAAATAGGGCCTCTGTCATTTACTAGCTGTGTGACCCTACACAAATCACTTAACCCTTGTCTGCTTCAGTTCCCTCATCTGTAAATGAGTATAATAATAAAACTTACCTTCCAAGGTTGTGGTGAGGATTAAATGTGCTAATGTTTGTAAAGTGTTCTGCAAACCTTAAAGCTAAAATATAGATGCTAGTTATTATTAGGGTTATTACCTGTACCTAGGCAGGACTATAGGATCATAAGTTCTAGACCTAGAAAGTCCTCAGAAATCATTTACTTCAATTGAATTTCAATATAATCAACTAAGAAAATTCTAAAAGGATTTTAGAGATGGTTTCCTGGGAAGACATATTGATGCAAAGTGAAGTTAGCAGAACCAGAAGAAAAATTTATACAATAACAGCAATATTGTAACACTGATCAACCAAGAAAGACAGCTACACAAAACAAAGCTCTACCAAAGGACTCATAATAAAAATACTATCCAATTCCAGATAGAAAACTAATGGAATCAGTGTAGACTTAAGCACATTTTTTTCTTTCTTTTTTTTTTAAATAATACAAAGGTAGAAATATGTTTTTGCCTGACTTCACATGTAGAATGGCATTATATTTCTTCTTTCTCAATGAGTAGAGGAAAAGGTAAGGGAGGAAGAAAATTTGGAACTGAAAGTAAAATTGAATTAAAAGGGTACCAGAGAAAAGTATCTTTCTTTCATTCTCTGATCTTCCTGGATTGTTGTCAATCACAAGTTGTGTTTTAATAACAAGTAAATTGCAGCCTTCAGTTTTCTTCACATTTTTCTATCTATGTGTACATACCAGAAAATTGTAGTCTTCTCTTTTCTCCACATTTTTGTATTTACAAGTCTGTATCTACACTGTGACCTCAAGGTGCTAGATAGATAATCTGTCATTTCCTGAATGGAGTTCCAATCATCTCCCTCTTATGTTTGACCTCTCTTTTTGATTGGCATGTAAGTTATGTTTCAAAGTTATTGAAGTTATGTCCTTCATTCAGAGTTATTAAATTAAGCAAACTTCCCATTTTTGATGAGTGATTTGCATATTTGCCTTTCAGCTAAAATTTCTCCAGAGTGTTTAAAGTATAGATTTACAGTTCTGTTTTTATAGATTTAATCAAGTATGCTTCATGGAAATCACAGTACTGTCACTGGTTTCAACCACTACCTAAGCTCAAGATCTAAACTCTACTTATGTGAAAAACTACTGGTGAGAGCTCAGAAATATACCACTCAGTATATTACAACAATGACCAGTATGGAAGTATGTTTTGCATGAAAATACATGTATAGCCCAGATCAAATTGGTTACCATCTCCAAGAGGGAGGAGGGAAGAGAAAAGGAGATAATTTGGATCTTATAATTTTAGGAAATGTTTATTGAAAATTATTATTACATGTAATTAGGAAAATAAAATCTCTTTGAAGAAAAAAGAAATATATCACTCAGGTACTCAACATTTGATCAAGCTCTCTCTTCTCCTCTAGAGTGAACTTAGTACATAGCAAACGATAATTCTGCCACGTAGGTTGTACCCTATTGCTGATGATTTTGCATCGAGCTATTATGATTTCTGGCCCCATCATCCTATGTCTTTTTGGTTCCATTACTTCTATTCTTCATATTTTCTGCAGACTTTCCACCAGTTTCTGTCTTACAACCTAGTAACCAAGAGGTTTCTCTTGCCTCATTTCCCTGGTCTATACAAGAGAAGATGCTTTAGAGTCAACATTGATTTTCTGTATCACAACAAAGATAGAAATCTTTGTTCTCTGATTTATCCATGACTCATCACATTCAATAACCATTGTTCTTAACCAATTTGCCTTGTCTCTTTCATACTTTAGATCCTTCTTTGGGACAGTTTAATAGTGTCCACACTGTTTGCCTTTACTTCTCCTTTGACTACCAGCCTCTAAAGAAGCCTGCCTACATGTTGGTTGGTATTAATGAATACAGGGCATGACTCTGCCAAATTAATTCTCTAGTCTTTATCTGCATTCAAGGTCTTGTGATTTCAGACCATGTATGAAACTGAATACTTGTCCCAGATCTTTCCATTCAACCTTTCTGTTTCTATATATCAGTTCTGAGCCATGACTAAGTACTTTAGATACTCTGAGAAACTTTTTAATGTGGAGTAGTCAGGTCTGTATGGTATGAACAACTGGAGCTTCATCTCCAAATTCTATTAGCTCAGATATAGATTTTTCAAGTTATCCTTCTCTGGGGGCATCTGGGTAGCTCAGTGGATTGAGAGTCAGGCCTAGAGACGGGAGGTCCTGGGTTCAAATCTGGCCTCAGACACTTCCCAGCTTTGTGACCCTGGGCAAGTCACTTGACCCCCATTGTCCACCCTTACCACTCTTCCGCCTATGAGCCAATATACAGAAACTAAGGGTTTAAAAAAAAAAGTTATCCTTCTCCATCTATGATGGTTTGGAACCTCCTAAGCAACTCCTTACCCTTAATGGGAAGTTCCCATTTTCCAGGTAATATCTCCCAATATTATTGCTCTAAGTAAGTAAAACTATACCAGTGGTATAGCCGATTCACTGAAAAAGGATGCGCTTGCCTACCTCCTTGTACATTTTAATAGGTACATCTCCCCAAATCATACTTAGCCTTTACATAAGGCACTCTCAGTTTCTTTATCGACCATGCCAATAAGAATTTCTATGAAGTCCCTCTGAAACTTGAAATCTAAAGCTTTTTACCAATGTTTCAAAGATTTAATAATCATTTTTACTAATCATAGTTTAAATCATACTTAATGACATAACAATTGTGAGTACTTAAGCATTCAACTAAGTAATAGTTGTAGTAGAATAACTGATCTAGCTTATAAAAGTCATAGTAGAAAGTCCTGCTGTACAAATACAGCCTAGGAAAGGGAAAAAAAAAATATATATATATATGTAAAAGGAGGCAAAATATCCAACTGACCTGTGACATGCCAGAATAATCAAAATAAAGATCCCCGATAGGCCCCTAGAAATTAATGCCTGAGATATCCCATCAGACATAAACATATGCCTCTCCATATTCAAAGCATTCTGGGCCAATATCCAATCAAAACCATAGCTCACAAGCCCCTACTAATGTGTTATTCTTGTGAGCCAGCCAAAGGATATATCAGTTCAAAACAAAAGGCATTAAATCCAACAGCAAATAAACAGACAAGAAAAGACACACTGAGTACATTATTCCACAGATTACCACTCCAGTAGGGAAAAGGACATACATCCAGAGAATATATGTGACCAGGAACACTGATGAAGGACACACAAAGAGAGCAGATTCTGCTGGGAAACATTCATGAAATGGTTGTATGTGTCAGGCACCCATGCAGCCACAGCATACTCATGGAGGACCCACTAATTAGGAGCCCTATGGCCAGAAAACTTAGTAGGATGTGGCCAGTAACAACTCCTTCCTCCAATGCTGCAGAGTCCACTTGTGTAATTAGAATTTGCTCTCCAGAACTCTCTTTCCCAGCATCCCATTTGCGTATTTACTCTAACGTACTAACTTTAGGGAGGATATATTTTGATGTAGCTCCTCCCTCTCACTCTGTTCCCAGGAACACAGTTGTGGCAGTTGGATGAGAGCCAGGCAGGAGAATTTTACTCACGTGATTTTACTCAGGCTTTTACTTTTATTCTTTTATTTCTTCTACTTCAAGTGATTATTAATAAACTTTATAAAATATAATACTTGGAGTTATTGGATATTAATTTAAGTTTTGCACACTGATGTCATCAAATTGCTCTCTGTTGCTTTCTGCTGATATGGAATTCCTATGAAATGGGGTACTTCAGAAAACTAGTCCAGACACCCAGAAGTTCAAATTAGTGGAACCAATATCTATTTATTAATCTATTGATTAATAAATGTGTCTAGCTGGCCAGGGCAACCTTCCTAGTGAAGGCTGCCCCAAACTGAAATTAAAATGCAGTTTTTATAGGGTTCAAGATACAAAGAGAATAATGTTCATTACATAGCCTTGAAGCAAACTTTTTATCATCTGGAAGTTAGTAGCACAGGGCTTTCCACTGTAACTCTTATCCTGGACTGTGAGACAGCTATAGGGAGTCATTTTCTCATGTGAATGTTATTTTTGAGCTGTCTGGCCTTCACAGGAAGGCTCATTCTTGATTTCGACTTTTCCCCAGGGAAAAACAGGTTTTCTGGACAATGACTTAGTTTATCTCACTTCACCTTATCCCTGAGAAGCCATTTGTCTTTACCTTGGAAATTTCTATTGGTCTTTTGTATACACTCTGTCTCTGTCTCGCTGTCTTTCTCTGTCTGTCTCTGTCTGCCTCTCCCTTCATTGTCCAATCTCCCTCTCTTTGACACTTTATTACCTTCTAGTTATTTATAGCCAGTAGGGGAAAGAGGAGGACAGGTCATTCAACTCAAGCTAGAACAATAGGCCTTGGAAAAATGGGCAAGAATGAGTTCTTTGGTTGTACTGAGTCTTCTGTTGTTGATAACTTTCTACTTCCTTTATTCAAAACTAACTTGTCCCTGAAAATGGGACCCACTTCCACCAGCCCTCAG
Organism: Gracilinanus agilis; assembly: GCF_016433145.1. Classification (NCBI taxonomy): domain Eukaryota; kingdom Metazoa; phylum Chordata; class Mammalia; order Didelphimorphia; family Didelphidae; genus Gracilinanus; species Gracilinanus agilis. Next base: position 96,434,047 of record NC_058131.1, read on the forward strand.
TTCTAACACTAAACTTGGATATGGATACTAAAAGGTATAATGTTATGCTAAGCTTTCAGGAAATGCTGAGAATCAAAAAGTATTACAATATTCTATTACTTAATTGAACTAGCTCCTCTGGTGTGAGGCCTTCACAGGGCTGCTCATCCACCTTTGGTATCTACCTTTCATCCAACTCCCACTTCTGGCTCCAAGAAGCTATAGCATGCACAGCATCCATACTCTAGTAAAACCATTTCAGCAGACAGGCTAAATAAACCAGGTTGAGGGTAACCAAGAGGCCTCAAATCTATAGGTGATTTGGGATAGGGGGGTGACCTACCCCAAGCAGGTAATGACTTTTCCAGGCAGAATGGAAGAATGAGAAAAATTTGTTCCATTTTGTTGTTCCAACAGCCATGAAGGATACTGAAGCAGGTGCTGTGGAGTGCTTAGAGCTTGGTTAGACATCAAAGATGGCAAGATCGTCCACTGCATCTTGGGCCATCTGGGTCATCCTGACTTTTCTCTTTCCACTGGATGTTTATGACCAGTAAGGAGAAGCTGACAACTTTGTACCACTCTAGCTCACTCAAATCCAATTCATACAAAACTCAAGACATCACCCCAGTGATGTCAATGATCCTCTTCCAAAAACAAAAGATGGTGCTCGCTTCAGCAGCACATATACCAAAAACAAAGGATGTACAACTTAATCATATCAGAAGTCTTGGGAAGATCTTAAAGTCACATGGACTTCCTGGGGTCTCCCTCCCTCTCTCAACCCCAGTTGCCCTTCAGATGTTTCAAACTGGATGCCCAGTAGACATCTTAAACTCAATATCCCCAAAAGAGAATTCATTATCTTTCACCAAAACATAATCTTTTCTCATACTCCTATCCCAGTACTTTACAAGACAAAAATCAGCCTCCCAATCCCTCAGGCTGGCAGCATAGAAGTTACCTAGATTCTTCACTATCTCTTACCTCCATATCCAAACTATTGCCAAAGCTTGCAGATATTTGCAAATACATTTCCTTCTCTACTTTTATACTCTCACCATTCTAGCAAATCCTCAATCACCTCATGCTTGGATTATTGCAGTAGATTATTGTAGGAGATCCTGTTAGTCTCAACTCCCTTAAGTCTCACCCTGCTACAATCCATTGTCCATTCAGCCACTAAAGTTGTTTTACTAAAACACAGTTTCAATGATATCTATCTCTCTCTCCCCTTCTCTCTCTCTACTCTCTCTCTCTCTTTCTCTCTCTCTCTCTCTCTCTCTCTCTCTCTCTCTCTCTCTCTGTCTGTCTTACACACACACATCCCTCCCCTACTAAATAAACTCCTGTTGCTTTCAGGAGCAAATACAAAATGCTTTGTTTGGCATTCAATGTCCTTTGTAACCTAGCTCCGTCATACTTTTCCAGTCTTCTTAAACACTGCTCCCTGAAATGTACTCTTCAACCCAGGAATACTGGCCCTTTTTTTTTTTACTTTTACAAAAGTAAATTTATTAAAATTTGTACAATTTCTTTGGATATTCCATGAATAATATACTCTTTCTCTTAGCTCTGGGCATTTTCTCTGGCTTACCCTCCCCTCTCTAGGCCTGGCTATCAATCCACTGAGCCACCCAGCTGCCCCTTCTGGCTTACCCTCAAGCCTGGAATGCTCTCCCTCTTCTGCTTTGACTACTTATCTCCTTCACTCCCTTTAAGTCCCAACTAAAATCTCCTCTTAATTCTAGTGCCATCCCTCCTAATTATTTATTTTCCTGTATGTGCTTGCTTTGTATATATTTGTTTGCATGTGGTCTCCTCCATTAGATTGTAAGAGGGGAGGGAGATTCTTTTGCCTTTTTTTGTATCCACAGTACCTAGCACATAGTAGGCACTAAATAAATATTTAATGAGTGATGGTTCATCTCATCAGGGTTCAAATATGACCCCAGAAACTATATAGCTGCATGACCCTGAGCAAGTCACTTGAATGCTATTTCCTTCAGTTTCCTCAATTGTAAAATAAGGATAATAGCAGCACCTAATTCCCAGGATTGTTGTGAAGATGAAATGAGATTATATTTGTAAAGTGATTAGCACAGAGCCTAGCATATAGTAGATGCTTAATAAATGCTTATTTCTTTCCTTCTCTCCCCATCCTGAAAAGAAGGGTAGCAGAAAAACAATACAGTTTCGCACTTCTTCTTCATCCCCTCCCTAGTCAATGGAATAGAAGCAGAGAAGAAACCAGTTTCAACTTATCTCCATCTTGTTCTAGCTCAACCCATATGCTTACTAGATAGATTCACTCCCTCTTTCAAAGAAATCCATCTCTATTTTTTCAACAAATATCCTTGGTCTATTGACAAAAAGATATATTATTTTCTGAGAAGAGCAGAAGTCAATTGTATCCCTCAAGTCCTTTCTCAGAACAGTAACGGTTTTAACAAATTAGTCAGAGAACAAGGGTATAGAAGTATGAAGAGATCATTGCTCTTAATGGCACCATCACCCTTCCACCCTTCTGTGCCACACTTAACTAATCTTCCAAGTTGTGCCTGCCCAGGCATAGTGGCTGCCTGTAGCATCTTGCACACAGTAGACATTCACAAAATATTTGTCAAAAGAATAAAATAGGGGCAGCTGGGTAGCTCAGTGGATTGAGAGCCAGACCTAGAGACGGGAGGTCCTAGGTTCAAATCTGGCCTCAGACACTTCCCAGCTGTGTGACCTTGGGCAAGTCACTTGACCCCCATTGCCTACCCTTACCACTCTTCCACCAAGGAACTAATACACAGAAGTTAAGGGTTTAAAAATATAAAAACAAAACAAAAAAACAAAAAGAATAAAATAGGAAAATCTTAAACAGCAGGATATGACTTTTCCCTTCTTCAGTATTTTGCTGGACATCAGTGTTGATAGCAAATAATATCTAAAGACAATCAACACTTTAGTTGAATATTTCCCACCCTGGCCTTACATTTTCCTAATGAAATCATTTCCAAAAGAGATTTACAGGGCTATCAGAAAGTTCCAGTAGATGGTTCAATGAAAAGTCCCCTCTCAAGTTGACCATCACTTGAAAAATAGATGATCAAGTTGTGGTATATGGTTATAACAGAATAGTATTGTGCCATAAGAAATGATGAACAGGATGAATTCAGAAAAACCTGTGTTATGTTGATCTAACAGAGATATTTGGGAAGCTGAAGAGAAGGTCTGGAACTAGAAACCTGCAGGACTCACTCCTCCCACACACACAGTCTAGAGTGAGTAGGGAGGGGTAGGTACACTTTACTCTCACCCCTCCCACCAAGCAGTTGGAAATCAGTTGGAAATGGAAGCAGGACTGATATCTTCTGGCAAGGCTCAGCAAGGCAAATCTTTAATGATGTTCACTTTCTCAACTTATATTCCCCACAGGTTTGACTAAGGGATCATAGGAGACGCTTGATATCTTGTTGTTATCAGGGACAGATGAATCTAACTTGCATGGGCCAGACAGCTGAAGGAAACTTAGCTGAAGTCGGATGTAAGTATCCCCAGAATAATAAAGAGGCACTGCTCCCAAAAGATGAAGTTTTTACTGATAAAAGAGGAAGGGGAACCAAGGGAAGGGGTTTCAAGGATTTGGATAAGATCTGGGAAGCCCTGAACTATTAGGTAGAAACTGCCCCTCCCCCCAGGAGGGAGTGGCAGACCTTTATATCTAGCTTGCCTTCAAAGCTTATAATTTTCACTTCTAATATCTAAATGACTAAATAACAATTATGCTGTTGCTAGAAAGGACTAGTTCAGCTAAACAGGCAAACTGCAAAGAAGAACCAAGATGACTATTGCCACAAATGGCCTCCTAATCAAACCCAAAACCGGGAACAGCAAGCAGAGCGATCTGCTCACTTCAACTCCTAGGAATCAACTGTCTCTAACTGCTTTCAAACTGTCCCCTCACCCAGAGTTCTCCAGGGGGGCTGTCCCCTGGAATTCTGGGTGAGGCTTGACCCTGTATCTTACAGGAATTCCACCATGGAAAGACATAAATGAACTGATGCAAAGTGAAATAAGTAGAACCAGGAGAATAATGTATAATGTAACAGAAATATATAATGATCAACTATGAAGGACTAAACCATTATCAGCAAAGCAAGTTCCCAAGATAATCACATAGGACTCATAATGAAAAATGCCATCAACAGCCAAAGAAACCAAGGAAGGGACTGCTGAAGTTTGATTGCAATTCACAACATGCCATCTTCCACTCTATTTCCTTCATAGTTTTTTTACATATGTATACTTTCCAAATCTCAATTTCTCTATCTGTAAAATGAAGATAATAGACTAGATAATCTCTGACATCTCTTCTGACTCTAAATTCTGTTATCTTATGGTAAGGAAAAATTCATTGGCATGCTCCCTTCACCAAGAACCATCAATGAAGCTCAATGCATAATAAAGAAAAATAATGAAAAAATAACTCTGGACTCAGAAGCCTGGACTCTCTTGAAAGGGAAATTCTTTGTTTGGACTTTCACTCTAATTACCAAAGCACAACTCAGGACAGAAAAGAATTAAAGGAATTTATTATAAGTACATCAGGGTAGCAAAATGTTGATGAGCTACCATCTGGAGATCAGCAAATAGCTCCAGGATGGGTTAGCTTTTATTAGTAAGTTTTGTAAATGAGATAAAGACAATTTGGATAGGTTCATGTCAACAAAAGGAATTTAGTTCCTGCATCTCAATTCTTTCCTAAGGTAACAAGCACTTAACAATTTGCAGGAAAGGGGACAAGTATAGCAAGTAGGTATATATGACAAAGAGCAAGTGTCATCTTCCCCAAAAGAGCCTTCCCCAATGGTGATCAACAGCCAGGGCTGGGAACAATGGATCACCTAGTCCATATAACTTTGGATGACTCATTCAGATTTTTTTTAATGAAACCCTTACCTTTTGTTTAATATCAATTCTAAGATAAAAGAGCAGCAAGGTCTAGGCATTTGAGGTTAAGTGACTTGCCCATTGTTACATAGCTAGGAAATATCTGAGACCAGATTTTAACCCAGGTCCTCCAGGCACGCTGTACACTGGTACCTAACTGACTTATTCAGATTTTTTTAAAGCACTTATTATGTCCCTATCCCAGAAGCATATAGAAAATATAACCTTGAGCAAACTTTAGACTCTGAGTTCCCTGATCTGTCAAAGGATGCTTGGCTACTTATTTTATGAGAAATTTGTGGATAGAGAAATTTAGAAATTCTGTGTTACTATTCTTAATACTTCTTCTCTGGGTGGGTGGGAGGGAGCAGGGCACATTGTTCATTAAAAGGATGCCTGCCTTTTTAGAACCAATTCTACTAAAACTAGAATATGTCAATCGCAGTCAACCTACTCCTCAGAGAAGAACACTACACCAGCTCTGAGACTCTTCAACAATCTCCTTATCACAAATACCAAAGCCCTCCTGGAAAATCCACAGCAAAGATATTGTTTCCTGACCTTCTCTATTTCCTCTTAGCTGCAGCCTTTTTTAATTTTGTACTTCTGGAAGGCCAAGAGGTTTAGCTAAAGTGGATGTTCTGCAAGAATGAGATGCACTTAGTAGAATCTTAGAGGTTCACTGATAATCCATCAAGGAGCAAACAGCTACAATTAAAATTCATTATAAACCTCCTTAGGCATTCTAGTTGGCACTGAAAGAGATACCAAATCTAATAAGTAATCACTCATAACTGACTTTTATATGTCAAAGTGTTTTCCATATATTATCTCAATTGTTTATTGTCAGGCTGGTTTGGTGGTAGGCCTGGAATCAAGAAGACCTGAGTTCAAATCTGGTCTTAGATAATTTCAGGCAGTGAGACTCTTATGTTTGCCTCAGTTTCCTCATCTATAAAATGGGTATAACAATAATGCCTCTGAGGATTGTTTAGAGGATGAAATGTAATCATAATTGAAAGCCCCTGGCACATAGGGCTATAGAAATGTTAGCTTTTATTTTAATTTTAAGACTAGGGCATCTGGGTAGCTCAGTGGATTGAGAGTCAGGCCTAGAGATGGGACGTCCTAGGTTCAAATCCGGCCTCAGTCACTTGACCCCCATTGCCCACCCTTACCACTTTTCCACCTAGGAGCCAATACACAGAAATTAAGGGTTTAAAAAAAAATAAAATAAAGTCAATACGGGGGGCAGCTGGGTGGCTCAGTGGATTGAGAGCCAGGCCTAGAGACAGGAGGTCCTAGGTTCAAATCTGGCCTCAGACAGTTCCCAGCTGTGTGACCCTGGGCAAGTCACTTGACCCCCATTGCCCACCCTTACCACTCTTCCATGAAGGAACCAATGCACAGAAATTAAGGGTTAAAAAAAAAATAAAAAAAAAATAAAGTCAATACTAGCTTTATTCTTAGGATTATCATTTTGCAGATAAGGAAACTGAGGTTTAGAATGCTTAAATGATTCACCCAAGGTCCCACAGATAACTACAGGTCAGGGAGAAGATAAGCCATCAATACAGCTAGTTACAATACATATTGTTACATTATAAGCACCTCACAGTCACAAAAAATTATATCTGAGGTCCAAAAGAGAAACTCATCACCGATGAGGAAATTGGAGATAACTTCTTAACAGGAGCTGTCATTTGTATTGAGTTTAAAGTATAAATTGGATTTGTATAGAACATGTACACTTAGAACTCCTTAGACACTTCCTGGGTCTTTAAGGACAAGGTAACTCATTTGGGCTTTGTAAGAAATAAAACAGATATAAAAGGATAGATTTAAAAATATTGTGGTTTTTAAAGATTTAGTAACAGCCATTAGAAAAATTAAGCCACCTGCCATATTAAGAGTTAGTTTGAAAAACCCGCCATACCTCCACCACTATCCTGCTTCAGCATCCAAAAAGAGAGCATGCCCTTCCAGGCATGTCCTTTTTATTCTTCTCTCTACATTATTACACTTCCTGTCTACGTGATTACACAAGAGGAATCATGGGAAATGTAGTTTGAAAGAGCCCTAAATGTCCACAGGAAGTTTAGATCAGGGACCTCAAAATTAGTTCAAGGACTCCCAAATTTCCAATATCACATTCCCCCTGAGAGCAGAGGGAGACTGGTCTCCCCGAAGGCTCTTGTAAACATAACCAACTTATAAATTATAGAAATTTGGGGATAAAAAAGAAAAGAGGACAAAAACAATGATCCTATGATTGCTAGGCACATTGACAAAAAGCCAATTAGGGGGCAATCCCCTTCAGCATAAGAGTGTACATTCAAGATAAATGCATTCAACTCCCCATAGTTCAATCAACAGTACCCCAAAGTTCATTCTGGATTTTCTTGATGCAGTGTAAGTTTCTTCAGGCATCTTCATGGTGCCTTCTCCAAACAGATTTGTTGTCTGGATTCTGGAGAGACAGCAAATTTCTTATCTTGAAATTACTCTCAAAAGAATTTAAACTTTACATTATAGATTATAAAATATACATTCCCTTCTGAGGTGAATAACACATTCCCCGCTGAAATTTTTCTCAAAAGAATTTAAATTTTACATTATAGATTATAATACAGATATTCTGATTATAAAACATACACACACCCCTGAAGAGGTTTAAGGCCAGCATCCAGATTAGCTAAGGATACATGGCTGAGTTATCTGGTTGTATGAGTCAACTGGCAAAAGAAATAAGGATAAAAAAAAATCCAAATAAAAGAGAAAAAATAACTTGTGAATGATATGTAAATGTCAATGTCTCATGTGCAAAAATGTAAGGAAAAATAAACTTATAGCAGGTCCTTGAATCAAGGCCCAATTAAAGTGATTTAAGCAATTATGCAATTACCCAATTCAATAGCCAGGACTACAGAAAATTGCCACACTTATAAGAGAAATAAAAGGACCAAATTTGTGTGCAAGGGAAGTATCTTTCCCTGTTTTGATTTGCCTGCATTTTTCAGGGATAGGGTGAGTCAGGATGACAGCCAACCTTTTGTACTTGACTAGGATGAAACTCAGGGAAGTCTGGCCTCTAACATATGTCAGAAAAGCCACAACCCCGAATCCCAATCACTAAGTTCAAGTCCTTTAGTATTGGCATAGAAGTTCCTCAATCCTACCTGGATTGATATGATCTGTTTGGTCTTGTGCTCCTTGGCACTGTGCAGTTTCTCATCAATCCCATTCAGATTGGTTGGTCTCCATGACCTTGTGCCTTCTTAGCATTGTTTAGTGGCTCTTGTGTTCCCTTCTCCTGGAATCAGACAGAAACATTAATCACAGTCCCATAATATTTAGCAATAATTGGCAGGTTACCATAGTCTAAGGCTTTTGGGCATGCATTAATATTATAGCAAATATATATTTATATTAAACTTATATTACTGTAAAATCAAAAGGGATTAATATTGATTATATGTACTTTAAGTACAAAAATGAGAAGAAAGGAAAAAGAGTCAATTATTCTATTAAAATAAGAAAAAGAAAAGCAATAAGAAAATTAAAAATTTAGGGAAAAATACAATGTTTTCAAGTACAAAAAAGAGAAAGAAAAAACCTCAAATACTGTATTGCTCACAGAAGGGAAAAAAACAATAAAAGAATGTGTTAAAAATCCAAACATATATAGCTTAGAATTAGTTAAAGGTTTTTCAACCAAAAATGAAATTCATTTCCTGTTAAGCTTTTCCATGAACTCCTGTGAGTGTAAATGGCTTTTATAAAATAGCAGATTCATAATGCACATTCAAATAAAGTACCATAATTTCTCAAAATTACAACAACACATTTAAAGGCAATAACAAACAAACCCATTATTATAACCACTTGCTGTGATGTTTTTAAAAATCTATACTTGTCACAATTCAACAGGTATAGTAAATCATTCAACCTTGGCTGAGATATTTTTAACAAAATCTATTACTGCCTCCATCCCAATTGTAGAGCAAAGCCTAGGAAAGTCTGATAAAAACCCCTTGGGTCTAAAATATCACCAGGAATTCTAGATCCTTCTGATGAGAAAGTAAATTAAAATAAAGAGTTAAAATATCAAGCATATAGGAGTTGTTTTATTTGGGGTTTTTTTGGCTTCCTGTGTAATATATAAAAAGTTTGGGTAGGAAACTTCCATTTGTTTTCTCTACCTTTTCAAGACAACATTCTTTATTATTATTATATATATATATATATATATATACATATATATATATATGTAACCTATCATACCTTCAGAAGTTACTATAAAATCCTAAAGTCAATTTTTAAGACTTTTTTTAAAATTAAAACTTAAATTCTTAAGGCATCATAGTCTTCAAGGTGGTATACAATTGCCTAGATAGAATAAAAATTGCTAAGCCATGTGATCTTATAGTTGATATGACAAATTCGGTATACATAAGATTTCCAGGCTTTTACAACTTAAAAAATGTTTGTGTAAGATGTTCATGGTCATTTTACAATGATACATTGTTCTGTAAAATCATGGGTAAATGGTACAGATAAAGAATCATATAATGGAATTAGATGAATACAGATAAACTAAAAAAAATTTTAAAACTTAAAGAAATCAGGAAATACAATATAAGCAAATGACAAATTATAAGCAGTTAGTTAAAAAAAACTTTTTTCCAATCAGAATAAACTTGTTCACTATTAAGGAGTTACAATAAAATTATGAACAGAATTTATCTAGCAGCCAAAACCTTAGCTTAAAATTATTCAATGTAACAGAAAGATATTGATCAGATTAATATATGAACTTAAAACAGCAAAATTAAATCATAAAACAACAATCAGCAAAATACAATAAGATAAAGTGTTCTAAATCTCTAATAATTAGAGAAATGCAAATCAAAACAACTCTGAGGTATCACCTCACACCTAGCAGATTGGCTAAAATGAAAGAAGGGGAGAGTAATGAATG
>NC_058131.1:96448203-96475099 GCF_016433145.1 Gracilinanus agilis
AGGAAGGAAGGAAGGAAGGAAGGAAGGAAGGAAAGAAGGAAGGAAGGAAGGAAGGAAGGAAGGAAGGAAGGAAGGAAGGAAGGAAGGAAGGAAATGTTGCGTGACCCTTAGCAAGTCACTTAATCCCAATTACCTAACCCTTACTGCTCTTCTGCCTTAAAATTGATGCCTAGTATTGATTCTAAGAAGGTAAGGTGTTTTTTTTTTAAATACAGAAAACTTCTAGACTTACCTAAATCCTCTGCAATTAAATGAAATGGGCATGGTATGAAAATGAAATATCGAATGGCATCTTAGGGGGGTTATCTGAGAAAGGAGTAGGGGTTGTCCGACTACAGCTCTGTTGCTGTGAAATTCTAAAAATTAGTCTGTTGCCTTGTCTCCATCTCACCCTATCTTCATCAAATCTTATAGGAGTTACATAAGAAAGAGCTGAATCATTACCATGATTCTTTACATTTTCTCACCTCAAACTTTTCACCTTCAAGTTCTCAAACTGCTGAGCTCAGCTTTCCCCTTGGAGGATACTTCTCTAGCTTTTAAACCATTTAGTAGCCTTCTTGTCACTCTGCCAAGCCCTCCAGGAAGATGAATAGCAAAGACTCTTTCCTGTCTCAGTCCAGTCATTCTCTTTCAGATATTACTTTCTATAGAAACTGCTTTGAAAGCTATAAAAAATGTGACAGGCAGGTCATATGTCAGACTTGAGCTGAGCTCCAGCTGGTACCACCCACGAAATTAGAAGAGGAGATTAAGTTCTGTTTGTGACCCCATACAATCCAACTCAGTGTATGATCTTAAAGAAGGTGTGTATTGGGAATTGTGTCTCTCATTAAACCAGAGCTCCCCTAGACGGGGAATCTTGTCTCCCTAAGAAAGAGGCCAAAAGGAGACTTTTTTCTGTATTATTCATTTTTTAATGGAAAATTTTCTGAAATGAATTACATACTTTCCTGCCTTCTTAAACAGAGTATGTTGAATATAATTTGATTTTTAAGTGATGGTTCAAAATCACTAGCATACAGAACTATTTCTCCCACTCTAAACAAATATACTTCCTATGGCTTTACATTTTCTGTTTTCTTATCTTTTTAAAATGATCTTAAATATTAGAAATCAATATAACCAACTAAATTTGTCTCATAACTATTTTAATAAATTAATTTTAACAAATAAATAGCATATTTAGACCTTTAAATTTCCATCAGATTAACTTGTCTACTCATAGCTACTTATGTTTCCTCTTATATAGTTATAGAGCAGCAAGGGGCCTGGCTGCGGTCATGGACCATGCTGGGCTGGGAATCCAGGAACTCAGTCTCTTGAGCTCTAGTACCTTCCTAAACTCAAGCCCACTCCTTGCCTGACCTTAATTTATCTAGCCCCACCACGTGAGTATCTGGACCCATAATTTCCAATTATGAAATGGACCAGGACTCAATGGGAAAATAGAACCTGATGAAGCAGAAGCAATGGGACCCAAGACTTTGGGTTGTTGGGCTGATAATATCTTCTTTCTCTAGCTCTTTCTCTTTACAATAAATATTTATAAATTTAGTATAAAGTCTCCAAGATTAATTTTTATTTATTTTAGGAGAGAAGGGCACTCACATTTTGAGGAATCAGGAAAGAATTTGTGTCCAAAGAAGTGCTTGAGTTGTATCTTAAAAAAAAAAAAGTAAAGGATTCTATGAAGCAAGGGCAGAGCATGGGAAGAGTTCATTAAGGCATGAGAGATGGCCAAATACAAAGGCATGAAGTTGGAAGATCGAATGCCATGTGTTTTGGACCAGAGAGGACAGTTTGGCTAAAAATACTCCATACTTACTTTTCATTCTCTATGGGAATATATTCTATAGAGTATGAGAAGAAAAAGAATATACAGTCAAATTGGAAAAATTGGATGAGATAAAGCAATGAAGAGTTTTAAAAGACAGAGGTCTGTATTTTCCCTATTAGAATTTATTAAATAGAATAGTGTCATGGTCATAACTAAGAAAAATCATTGTTGACAGTTGTTTGGACAGGGGAATGACATGTGGAGAGACTTGAAGCCTCCAATTAGGAAACTGTAAACCCTAGGTGAGAGGTGATAGTTGTATAATTTGAAAGAAGAGAGCCAGATGTGAGAGATATTATGGAGGTAGAAATGGCAAGATCTAGCAACTGATTAGATAGATGGATAAAAAGGAGAGTAAAAGGTTGAGAGAGAGAAAAAAAGGTATGTATTCTGGAGATAGACTAATAGTAAGATTATTGACAAAAAAATGGAAGTTTATTGATGCGGACATGGTTGGGGATGTGACACTAAATGACCACACAAATGCAACTATCAATAATATATAAATAAGTCTTTATTGATCACACATGTTAAAACCAGTGGAAATGCACGTTGGATATTGGGGGGGGGGGGAAGGGTGATGAAAGGGAAAGTAAAAACAAGAATCATGTAACCATGGAAAATTTTTCTAAAAAAATAAAATATTTTTTAAAATGTGTAAGTTTAGCAGTGGACTGGGTTTGAGGGAAAATATAACTAGTTCTGTTTTGAATCTGCAGAGTTTGAGGAGTGATTAGACAAATGGGAAAAGAAAGAGAAAAGAGAATCATCATAAAACTCAGAAAATATTGTTAATGATACATGTAAAACCCAGTGGAATTGCATGTCGGCTTCAGGGCAGGAGAGTTGGAGGGGAGGGAAAGAACATGAACCATGTAAGCATGGAAAAATATTCTAACATAATTAAATAAATAAATTATTTCCCCCAAAAAGTATTGTTATGTGGTATCAAATTCAGGAAAGAAGTGTGAAAGGAGGACAAAAAAATAATCACATTTGATAATTTGTTAGAGAGGTTATTTGTAAATTTGGAAGAAAGAAGTTTCAGAAGAGTGATAAGATTGGAAGGAAGATTGCAATGGATTGAGCAGTGAATGACAGAAGAGGAAATAGAAAGACTACAAGAATAGGCAGCTTTTCCTGGGAATTTGAATGAGAAAAGGAACAGAGATAAGAATAGCCTGAAGAAATAGTAAGGTCCAGTGATGGTTTTTCAAGTATGGAGATTTGAGAATGTTTGAAGGTAATAAGGAAGGAAGCAACAGTCATGAAGAAGTTGAAAATTATGAGAGTTTAATTAATGAATTAATTAAAGAATTTATTAAGTATCTTCTATGAGTTCAAGTCCATTCTGGGACAATTGAGGAGGCAATCTACACAAGGGCACAAGAGACATGGAGAAAATACATTTCTTAAACACCTTCTATATACCTAGTACTGCGCCAAGTACTTTACAAATATTACTTCATTTGGTCCTAACAAAAATCCTGCGAGATAAGTACTATTACTATCCTCATTTTACAGTTTAATAAACTGAGGCAGACAGAGGTAAAGTGATTTGCCCAGAGTCACACGACTAGTAAACATCTTGGGCTATATGAACTTGTGCTTTCCTAACTTGGACCCAGCACTCTAACTATTGTACCCATATAGAGTATTTGGCATTAACATTAAAAAATCACCCTACTACTAGAGACTAGAGGAAAAAGAGGAGAGTGTGAGCAAATATAATAAAGGCTGTCGACATGGAATCTAGAGTTCCCAAACTTGTAGCTTAGTGAGGTATGATGAACCCCAAGTTTAGAAATAGTTTGTAGGTTGGAGACCCCCAAAGCTTGTGCTGGTTCCCTGTTCCCCTGAGAATCCACCCTGAAGGGAATCTCAGGCTAGCAGTTGCAGACTGAATAATGGACCCTAAGGTAAATGCTAAATACCCTTTTGTCCTAGGTAGTCTTGCCCATTGTATCAGAGACCCTTCCCAGGAAGACACAACTGGGCAAGAACTATCCTTTAGTATCCATTGTGTAAGCAGCCCCTTTCCCCTACACCCTAGCCTCTAGCTATGATCCCTTTTCTCTAGCTTGATTATATCCTGTCAGTATAATGTCTATCATCTCCTAGCCCCTAGATCTTCCCAAAAGGTATATAAGTTCCCCCAATTTCCTTTGTCCCTAGGAGTGGTCATCTAGCGCAGTGGCACTCCCAGGGGGATCAGGGAGCAGAATGAAGCAGTGTTCCTTTAGACTCTGCACAAGGCGTAGCTCTGCATAAGAGGCCAAGTAGCCCTCATCCCCCTTTCCCTTGATTAAAGAGTGGTTTTATGACTATTTAATAGTCCCACGTTTTTTCTAAGTTAAGAAGGCTTTAGAGATGAAGAGGAGAGGAGAAGAGACACGCCACTGCAAATGGACTCAATTCTCTCAGTAAGGTATGAGACAAGGTCTTCAGTTAAGAGTGTAGGCAAATGGGAAGTAAGGGAGATTTGGAATAGCTTCTGTGGGGAATGAAATTAAGAAGCAATTAGGGATCTATAAAAGAATTGTCTTGCTAACAGGAGAATCCAATTGAGCTATCCAACTGATAACAAATTTGTAGAATACCAGTCAGCTTGATTGTGTAACTTTCATAATATTCAGTGATTCAGTAACATTTCACAGCTAGTAAGTATTAGCAGAGGAAGAAGATGGTGAGAGTAATCCATCCAGGGCTAAGATTTGATAAGGCATGAATGGCAAGAGCAAGGAGAGTCAAGGTATTTGAGGGTCAAGGGGTTATGAAGTTGAATTGATTAATTATGAGGTTAAAATTGTCCAAAAAATGGAAACAAATCAGAATAAGACAAATGGTCTGAAAAAATATTGAAGTATGTGGGTATTGAGATAAGGATGAAGAATAGGTTTAGGACAGAGGAGGCATTGGTAGAAATGACTAAAGGTTATGATCAGAGACATAGAGGAATTCAGAGGTTTTTTTGGTTTTTTGGTTGTTGTTTTCTTTAATTAAAGAAGCAGAACAGTTGTGGGTAATACTAAGATCTACTTATATGTAAAACCCAGTAGAATTGTGTGTTGGCTACGAGGATGGAGGGGCATGGTTTGGGGGAGAAGGAAAGAACATAAATCATGTAACCATGGAAAAATATTCTAAAAAATAAATAAATAAAATACAACAACAAATACTGAGATCTACTGTATAATCATCCTTGTATAGCAAAGTTGAAGCCAAGCAGGAGGTCATGGGAGTTGGGAAGACTGAGAAATTGAGACCTTCGAATGTTCAAAGGAGCAGGAGTATAAATGTTGAATTCCCCTAATAGAAAAGCAAGAGTTGGGGGAAAAAAAAGACAGTAAAACCAGATGCTGAACTCTGACAAAGGAAGGAAAATTACCTGGGTGCCAAATGACAAGAGCTTGCTTGATCTGTATAGGGTAAAAACAGACTAATGAACTTCCAAAGATGACAGGTTGCTGTGTAGTAGCCATGAAGAGCAAGAAGTATTCCAGTTTCCTCTCCAGGACCAGTGTGTCAAGGGGAATAAGGGAGCATACCAGTGTTAAAGAGGATGTTCAGGAAAACTGTTGTGCAGAAGAAGCCAGGTCTTAGTAAGTCCAAGCAGATAGAAGGAGTATGAGAAGTCCAAAACTGAAGAAAGTTTATCCATTATGAAATGGAAATTCCAGAGGAAGCAGTAGAAAGGATAGGCAGACTTGGAGTAGGACATAGGTGAGGTAGGTTTGAAGAGAATGGGAAGAAGAGTACCAGAGGTGAGAGTTGAGAATAGTTTATCCTTATGTAGAAGTTTTTTAAATTAATTTTTACTTATTTCCATGAGTAAAAATCCATATCTTTGCCCTTCCTTTCCATCCCCTGCCAAGGGCCACCAAACCCCTTCCTGAATGACAAGGTCTCAGATGGGATCCTAGAATTGCAGAGCAAATTTTAGGGAGGATGGTTACCCCCATTCAAGATCCCCCCCCCCACCGTGTGATTCTTCCCTTATTAACATTACTGGAATTACTGTGATCAATATCCTTACTCAGCCCCAGGGAAATATAGAATAGTAAAGACCATTAATTAGAGCCCTTACAGACCCCCTACAGACTCCTAGGAAATCCCCATCTACATGTATTATTACAGAAATTCCCCTAAAAGTCACCCCATAGCAAACCAGCAATTAGTGAGTTAATGTTAAAAATCTTAAAGTCTCAGCAAACTCGCACCTGGATTTCTCACTCCCATGCACAGAGGTTATGCAGACCAAAACTGCTTCTGAGTTTCCCTAATCCATGATCCAGAATGCTAAATGGATAATGAGAATTGCCTCCCTGGAAAAGCTAGTATGCCCCTATTTCACTGGACCATTTTGATAACCTTGCAGACTAGCCAACATGTCAAATACATCTTTGAAAAGTATTGAATAATGAAAGGCTGTTATTGAAATAATATTTGGACCAGGTTATGATTATTGTTTCTTTGAAACTTGAATTATTTTCTAAATTGTGTAACAAATCAGTGTAGTGAATCACTTGATTAAATTATGTAGCTAAATAGAGCAAAGAATAATCATCCCTGACTTGATTGGTCAAAATGTAATCAACTATTGTGTTAAACTGTAATGCATGAATTGCACCTCATGGATGGACAGAAAGTACAATTTCCAGACCAGTTACTCCATGATGAACATTTCTTGCCAAGTTTTTGCATCCTTTGTATAATCAAAGAAAATAGAATAATTATGAAATGTCGATCAAATTATTTTGTAATTCAGTAGAAGTTAATGTATGACTTAATTCCATTATCTCTAAGAAAAGATGTATGTGAGAATGAAAATCATGCCAACATGTATGTAATCTTAAGAAAAGGGTATAAAAAATAAAACCAGCCCAAAGCTGAGCAGAACAGTCTTAGGGATACATGATTGAAACACAGACTGTACTCATTCATCTTAACACTCTGATGCTGTCCCACCACCAAGATTACCTGGACCTGTGGGAATCTGACTTCTGAAATCCCCCACCCTCAATTGAGAACAAAAGGAAAACAAAATCCATTACAAATTTGTATAGTCAATCAAAACAAACTTCCACCTTGACCATATCTAAAAACAATTTTTGTCTCATTCTGCACCTAGAGTCTTTCACCTCTCTATTAGAAGATGGATACCATGTTTTAATATCAAGCTTCTGGAATCATGGTTGGCCATTGAGCTAGAAAGAGTTTCTAATTCTTTCAAAATTGTTTGCCTTTACCATTGAATTGTTAATTAATATGTGAAATTATAGAATGGGTCAGGCAGAGCCAGTTCTTTAGGTACTTGCCAGGAAAATCCACAATGGAAGTGTGGCTATAATCATATTTTAATAAGGCACAGAGGTTACAGGAACAAAGGCAGACCGAACAGAGACAAATGGTTCAAAAAGGGAAAGAGGCTGACAGTATGGGAGCAGGGTAAGGTGGTGAAGACAGGCAGACAGCACTAGGGAGGAAAATAGGAAAGGAATGAGACATTTATGTAACTGCAAATCAGAGCTGAGAACTCCAGCTGCATGGACCCTTAGGAGATGGAAAGGGTGTGTGTTTGTGTATGTGTGTGCAGGATTTAAGGTCTCATTTTTATAGGTTTTGGGGGGGAGTGACAGACTAATTTATCTATGCCCCCTTGAGATTAGTTCGTTAACATATCCACATCATCTCAAAGTTATCAGTAATATTTGCTGTTCTGCAGATGTCTGGAACTTACCTGAGCTTTACATACTATAGGACCAAAAGGTCCTGACAGCAAAACCTAGACTGCATCCCCTGATTTAACACATATTTCCAGGATGTGGTTTTTGGTTAACATATGATACAGTGTGCAAATTATTCTCTTACAGTCTTTGGGACAATCTGTGCATGACTTTTAGGTTCCCCTTTGTATTTTTACTTCCAGTTTTTGTTACTTCATACTGGCTACTTAAAAATTTACTTACTCTACTGACAAGAAGAGAGGGTGGTATATGAGATGCTAGTATGAAATAAATGTTAATACAACCATCTTGCTGTCCTTGTATAAATCATTCCCTTGGATCTTTTCAAATCATTCTGCATCAATTCCTACAAATTTTTCCAGGTTTCTATGCAATCCTTATGCAAACTTCTTCAACATTTCTTTTTTTTTTTAAACCCTTACCTTCTGCTTCAAAATAAATACTATTGGTTCTAAAGTAGAAGAATGGTAAAGGGTAGACAATTGGAGTTAAGTGACTTGCCCAGGGTCACATAGCTAGTCCATCATTTCTTACAGTACAATAGTATTATCTCACATTTATATACCATAACTTGTCCATCCATAGTCTAATTTATGGGCATTTGCTCAAAATCCCATTCTTTGCCACCTTAGAAAGAGCTGTAAATATTTGTATACATTCATGAAGTTTATTTTACTCAGAACTAATCTTTCCCTTAACCTGTTCTCCCTCTTACCCTTTTCTCCCATCCCTTCATTCCCTCCAATTTTTCTTTTGAGTGAAATTTATTTCTGTACGCAACTGTATGTTTGTGTTTTCTTCCTTTCTTTGACCAGTTCAGATGAGAGTGAGCATAAAGTGTCAGCTATTCCTCCAGCCCCCTCTTCCTTATTTATAGTTTCTATGTGCATAGCCTGATTATTATATAATTTACCTAACCTTCATGTGGACAATGCTAATTGAGTCTCATCCAAAAAATTGATTGAAAGCTCTAACTCCATTGTGAGGGATAGAGAATATAATAATAATAATAATAATAATAATAATAATAATAATAATAATAATGTGGCTATAGATAGTTACTAACTAATATAGTAAGTTAAGGCAGGTAAGTTAAGCAAAGTGGGCAGGGGTTTTCAGGGAGGCTTTTTACCTTGATTAGTTACTAAGGAAGGGGTCATTTGTTTGGGCAGTTGTTGCCTGGTAGTTTCCGAGGACTGATGTCACTTTACCCATAGTCTGCTTTGGTCTGCGTGGCTTTACCTATGATTCACGCTCTTTGCCCACTGGAGTGGGGAAGGAATAAACAACAATGTAAATGGGATACTAAGGCTATGTGAAATGTTCTTTTCTACTCAGACATCTACAAAAGGCAGTGATTGTGGAAACTGGGCATTGTTTGAACCCAGTACTTTGTGACTGGGAATCTGAACCACCTTGCTATTCAGGGACCCCCCAATAAGACTGATGCAAGGAATTTTATCATAATTGTAAATCTAAGCCATGTGTATGTCTATTTTGAAAGGCTCATCATACTAATCAACTAGTTATTGTTTCCATGTTTTTTCAATTGTTTACAGTTACTTGGCAGGGTTTGTGGGACAATTCAGCCCACATCAACCTTTCTTTCTCTTTTCCTTTTCTCTTACTATAAAGACACAATAAAACCACTCCCAGGCCTGGTTTAATTGGGTTCCTTCTCTGACCACTGATGATGATGATGATGATAGGGTTCAGACGGGACACATGCATCATCTCCCCATATTATAATATAAACTGTTTAATTTTCATTAGTCTTTTATCATTATTCATTCATGTCTACCATTTTATATTTCTCTTCATTATCATATTTTGTGGTGCAATGAGGGGGCATACAGCCTAGCAGGCTTTGCTGCAGAGTTCTTCTGTCAGTTGATAAAGGGTTTTAGAATCTTGGGAAAGTCAGTTGGCCCTGGGAACTCGTGGAGAGAATCAGGGTCAATCTGAGCTCCTTCTTTGGATTGAAACCTGGCCTATATTTTGCAGCTTTTCCTTTAAAAATTGTTAGTTTAGCTAATTCCTTTGAATCTCCCTAGCCTTCCTTATTCCCATCTTCATTTTCCCTACCTGAATGTCTGAGAAGTTTGGAAAGGAGAGTAGATCTGAGTGTCAGTTTCAAATCTTGATAGTTTAGTCAAATAGGGCTTACCCTTGTTACAAACTTATCTATTGAATCATGTATCCAACTTTCCTACCCCTTTTTGTTACAAACCCTCCAGGGGCTGAGTAGGCTGGTCCCTACTCAGTCTCACATTCCTGTCTCCCTTCCCCCACCTGAAGCTTCTCTAGGTGGCTGTTGGGGTTACCTAATGTCCTCTATCCTTTCCATTTAACCCTAGGAAACAATAAACCCCATTTGTCTTTAATTAAAACCCTTTGGCTACTTCATTAGTTGATTAATAAGAGAGGGAGGAGGAGAGAGAGGAATAACATACTCCCTGGAGTTTGAGGAAGCTGGAGGTATCCATTTGGAGGAAATATAACTTCAATACTTCCTTCTAGTCCCTTCCTTAGTGAACCTGTGAAACTGACTAAAGCCTCAAGTCAGTTTCAAGCCATTCTTGGCTGGCTCTAACCTGGCTCTGTAAAAGTGTCCCTTTTACTTGAAGGGCTCAGTCTGTTTCCCTTCAGTGTTTTGTCTCTAACCTGAGTATCCAGTCTGTGTTTCCCTGCTGCTGTTGCCTGCCTTAGATTAACTCATCCTCTCCCTTGCAACTCTTTATACATCTGTGTTTATATTCCCTAAACTCAGACATTCCCTTACTTCTCTTATCACCTCAATTTACCACCTTTACCATTATACCTTCCTTATTCACTTTACTGCCTTAGGGATTCACAAACCTCTATCCACAGTGCCTATCATCTATTTCAACCATACCTCTGCCTTAATTTCCCTACTATCTAGCCTATTCCCTTGATTACCTCCAGCCTTGGGTCCCTTGCCTGGCCTTATTACCTATTCTAACCAGCTACTACCTATAGCCTAATCCATTTATTACCTCCCTGAAATATTCCCTTATTACATCCTGAAAATTCCCTTATTACAATATGAACCTCAAAGTTTCTTTGTAGCTTGATCTTTTTATCAGGAATGTTTGGAAATTCTCTGTTTCATTAAAGATCCATTGTTTTCCCTATGCCACTATGCTCACTTTTGAGAAGTAAATCATTCTTGGCTATACACCTATATCCTTTACCTTCTGGAATACTGTATTCCAAGTGCTCTATTTCATTATACTAATAGTTACGAAATCATGTGTGATTCTGATGGTGTCCCTGGTGTTTGAATTCTTTCTTTCTGGCTATTTAATAGTGGTTTTTTTTCCTTTGACCTTGAAACTCTAGCTATGATGTCCCTAGGAGTTTTCATTTTGAGATTTCTTTTATGAGTTAATCAGTGGATTTCTTCTTTTTCTTTTTCTTTTGATCTATAGTTCTAAGAAATCTAGGCATTTTTCTTTCAACATTTCTTGAAATATGATGCCTATGTTCTTTTTTTTTATCATGGTATGTTCAGATAGTCTAATAATTTAAAAAAAATTTTTTTTCTCCTCAATCTGTTTTCCAAGTTAATTATTTTTCTTCTTGCCCTGGTGTACGGCTTTTCCCTGGATGCTGAAGTATTCCACTCTCAGCTTGCTTCTGATGCAACCTATTCTCAGTGTCAGAAAACCTCCCTGTCTGTTTTCCTATGCTAAACCAGCCTGGACAAATGACTCACTGTAACTTTTTTTCTGTATTTTCTTATCCAAATTCAGTCTGGTGCATTTTCTAATATTGTTTGGAAGAGTTTTGTGGAGCAGAGCTTGACTGTACTCCTATATCTCTGACATCTTGGCTCCACCTCCCTTGGGTAACAGCTGGTTAATTCAAGGGCAGGGAAAGTAACAGGTGGTGAAAATTTGCTAGCCATTGGAAGAGTAGTGGGCAACAGATAAAGATCTCCAAGGGAAATGTTGTGGGACACTAGGCTCTGATCACTTGTCTGTTCCTCTCAGCTGATGGGGGAAGGAAGGAAGCAAGCAGGCAAGCATTTTTATCTACTGTGTCCAGGCACTGGGCTAAGTGATTTATAAATATTATCTTATTTGATCCTCACAACAATCCTGGAAGGTAAGTGCTATTATAACTCCCACTTTATAGTTAAAGAAACTGAGTCAAACAGAAGTTGAGTGGCTTGTTCAGTTAGAAAGTATCTTGAGACCAGATTATACTCATCTACTGACTAAAGGCCCAGTGCATTATCCAGCATTATCCACTGTGCCACTAGCCTTACCTGTCTCTAAGAAGGCAGAAAGTTTTATAGGGGCAGGAGGTACATATCCCACATATATTTCTTCCTTAAACATATTATTTTGTTCTATTGCATCAAAATATATATTAACATTTCCCTTATTGTTTGATATTTAGGTGGCTTCCAAATTTTTGCAATTATATATGTTATAAGGAAATAGTCTAATGGAATTATTGCAAGAAAGGGTATTACTTCTGTATCTTTTCTTCTCTATTGCTTTCTACAAAGATTCTACAAGTTTGCAATTCTACCAATAATGAATGAGTATATCCATTTCTTCATAAACTCTGTCAGCATTGAATTCTGTTGCTTTCAATGATTATTTTGTGGATATGAGTTAGTACCTAAATGTTGTTTCCATAAGGATAGATAGCTTGCAGTTTTGGTTCTTCTGAGGACATAATGTTCTATGATTCATATAATTGTTAGGAAGATGGCCTTTGGCAGCAGAGAGCAGCTGGTGATCATTAAAAGCACTTTATATTTTTTCAGATGTAACACAACCTAATTTTCTTCTCTTAATCATGCTACAGGAAGCTGTCTCCTCCCTCCATTTATAGGGCCAGTTTTGCCTAAATTAGTGACAATAGGTTGTTTGGAATGAGTTTAAATGTTAAATTTTAAATCTTCATTTCACTTTGGTCATTACACAAGTTAATTAAGAACATTAATGTTTCCAAATGCACCCTAAGGAGAAAGAAATGCTTTTAACCTGATCATATTTTTTTAAATAATAATCAAAGTTAAAAAAGTTTACTGATAGAATTGTCTTGATAATTAAGCATAAGCTAGGATAAAGAGGTATAGTATTTTATTACAATAATGAAATTATATAGATGGCATAAACATGAGCTATGCCACCAATGGATCACATTTTAGTTCATTTAGGGAAATGGTTTACCTCAATTCACTTCCTGTTACTTATTCCAAGTAGAAAGTGAGCTCATCAGTTTTCTGGGAATTGACAAAGCAAAAGGATAAGTCAGTGATCTAGATAAGTGCTAAACCAAGATACCTAATGGGGCTAAAGAGAGTTCAGTCTAACTGCTATGAAGGATGGAGGAGTACTGTAGAAGTTCTCAGTCACTGTCTGCTGGTCAGGAAATCCCCAAAAAGGTTAATAAGGAAGGAAATTGAATGAGAGACATCTGGGAAGGATCCCAGTAGGGACTTTCCCAAATTCAAGTCAAATTTTTTTTGTTGAAGCAGTCATTGGGGCATAGTCATTACAGTGCAGGAAGGGAAATACAGATGCAACCTGATGAGAGGATCAAACAGGATCATTTATCAATTTGCCAGGTTCGGCAAGTAACCACCAAGGGTCCAAAGGAAGTCTATAGAGTAGAAGCAATGGAAAGGACATTTATCTGAGGATTGCAAGGAGATGATTACTTTTTGATCCTATCTAACCCATGCAGGAGTCTTAGCTGGCTCTGACAAAGAAAACAAAAAACAAAAAACTTTAAGTTGATTATAAAGGGGTAAGGAAAGAACAATGAGAAAATGAAAATTTAACCTTCTTTTCCCAAAATCTAAGTCAGGAGTTTTATACCAATCAGGAATATTGACATCTGAAAATATAAATTTTTTTATGGATATGTAGTTAAAAGATCTGTGTTTGAATTAGAGAAGTGTTGGAGCTAGCTTATAATCAGACACAGGCCAATTGTCCAGTTTTCAGTATGAATACTTATATGTCAAAAGTTGTCAAAGGCTCTGAATCAAGGCTTGATTTATTGCTTTATTGATTCTCTAGATTTAAGAAAGTATTGGAAAAATTGTTAATAATGCAAATTAAACTTAAAAGTCTGTCCTGTGTACTTTTTTTTGTGAGGAGAACTTGTTATTAAGACATTAACCAGCACACTTATCTTGAATCTTTAAAATCTACTGTATATAGCACAAATTCTGTGATCTTAGCAGCACCTTCTAGAATTGAATAACTGGGTTTGGGGGGCAGTTTGGGGGCTCAGTGGATTGAGAGTCAGGCCTAGAGATGGGAGATCCTGGGTTCAAATATGGACTTATATACTTCCTATCCATGTGACCCTGGACAAGTCATTTAAACTCCACTGCCCAGCCCTTACTGCTCTTTTGCCTTGGAACCAATGCACAGTATTGATTCTAAGATGAAAGGTAAGGGTTAGATTAAAAAATTAATTTAAAAAAACAGAGTACTAGACTTGGATTCAGAAGACCTTGAAACTGGGCTAGCAGATATGATTCATATAATTGTTAAAAAGATGGGCTTGGGGGCAGCTGGGTAGCTCAGTGGATTGAGAACCAGGCCTAGAGACAGGAGGTTCTAGGTTCAAATTTGGCCTCAGACACTTACTAGCTGTGTGACCCTGGGCAAGTCACTTGACCTCCATTGCCTACCCATACTACTCTTCTGCCTTGGAGCCAATATACAGTATTGACTCCAAGACAGAAAGTAAGGGTTTAAAAAAAAAAAAAGATGGGCTTTACAAAATTGGGAGAACATTATACACAGTAACTGAAACATTGTGGGACAATCAAATATAACTGACTTTGCTATTAAAAGCAATACAATGATGTGGGACAACACTGAGGGACTTATGAGAAAGAATGCTATCCACATCTAGAAAAAGAAATGTGGGAGTAGAAATCCAGAAGAAAATATATGATTTATCATTTGTTTATATGGGTATATGATTTGGGGTTTTGGTTTTAAAAGATTACTCTATTACAAAAATGAATAATATGGAAATAGATTTTGAGTGATAATATATGTGTAACCCAGTGGAATTGCTTGTTAGCTCCAGGAGAGGGGAGGGAAGAAGGGAAGGAGACAACATGATTCATGTAACCATGGAAAAAATTTTTTAATAAAATAAAATAGCTATTAAAAAAAAAAAGATAAATTTTGGCAGCAGGGAGCCCACCCTATGAGCGACTTCAGTTCTCAAGGCCTTGGTTCCCTGTAAATGAAGGTGGATAGGTTAATGATTTCTGATATCCCTTCCATCTTTGAAATCTAGGAAGTTTTTTGTTTGTTTGTTTTGCTTGTAGAATGGAATCAAAAGATTATTGTTGGGAGCTGTTGGGAACTGAATTTAGATATTACTTAGCCTTATCTCCAAATTTTTACAGATGAGGACACTGAGATAGGAAGCTTAAATAGTTTGTAAGAGGTCACTCAGTTAGTATGTGGCAAAAGAATTTTCAGAGAACAGAGGAAACCAATGCCCCCTCCTGCCAAGTTTACTCTTTTCCCTCTCTGACCTCAGTCTCCTCAGTGGCTGAAGGGATCAGGGGCAGAAAACAACCAAATTAGAATATGTATAGTAATTTGTGGGAAGCCAATAAGAGAATAGATAAAAATCTAAGACCCCTCTTTTGACCCCTTTTATGATCCATACCTTTTCTTATTGGAAAAACATTATAGACTTATTGAAAAGCTTTGAGTCCTTAGCAGACCAACAGCTACTGAGTTAACAATTTCTCTCCTTCATAATTAAGAAGCCTGAACTATAAAAAATATATTACCTAGACAATCAAGGCCAGAGACAGACAAAGCTAGACAAGACTTTATCTGACCAGGTGCAATCCTGTAAATCAAGAGTATAGGACTCAATATGTTTAGGATATCTATGAAATATATTTCTGCTCCCAGAATTAACCTACTAATTGGTGGTTGGAATTTGGTCTTTGACTCTGGACCTATATTTTTAGACTTTAATGGATTTTGTATAATTTGTAACCCCTTCACAGCTGTGATTCTTTCTCTGTGCTCTTTGTGTGAAAGTGGTATTTATTAAACTCCTTGGCAAGTTGGAGCAGTTATGAGCTAAGCATTTAGTCTGACTGTTCTCATTCAATCCAACACCACTAAACGCCACTCAGGACCCCCAGAAATATAGAGCTGGATCTCTATAGTAATTTTCCATTCCTATGGAACTAGTGCCCCTTACTGCAGCCTCTCTTTAGCTTAGTGAAAGGAGAAAAATAATAATGTGTATTCTCTATTGCAGTTCTTTCCCTTTCCTTACTGAACTCCCATCAGACCATGGGGCCCATAGAATCATAGATGCCAAGCTGGAAGGCACCTTGTTGTCTGACCTCCTTATTTTCAGAGGAGAAAACTGGCTTTCTAGACAATCATGGGAATCACTTAACTGATATGTTAGCAAGCCCCTGAAAATCTATGGAATAGAGCTATGAAAAATTGCTCTCATGAAATCAAGAAAGAAATGATCTTTCCTCCAAATCCTTTTGTGGTAGCAATTTTGTTTCTCAGATCTGAGCTCCCTGCTCTCTGCCCTCAGTGCCTGGTCTTGCTCTCCCCACCAGCATCCAGAATCCTAGCAGCCCACTCTTCCATTGAATAAATATCTCCCCTCAATAAAGCTTCACTTCCTCTCTGTTCTGATGCTGGCCCGTGCTATTGTTTTGTCTAGTGTTGTTCACCCTCCTAACCCTTACAATTCTCTCCCTGGAGCAGCCACCCAGGGCTGGGGCCAAGGAATTCAGCAGCATCCCCCCCCCCAAGCTTTTGACTAAGAGAATGCAGAATACAAGGGCAGAATCAGCAGAATCACCCCAAGGTCAGGTTCTCCCCAGACACAAGGTTGTGATGAGGAGTCTTGTTCCCCTTAAGGCATTTTTTTTTCCTAGCAACAAAAGTGGGAGATAAGAGAGATGGATGACTTTCCCTTTGCTGGACTGCAGTATTCCAAACTTCCTGAGTTGACATTAAACCAGACACAAAGAAACAAGGCTATCTGTGGTCGCTCTCAACTCTACCTTCAAATGATTTTGATGGAAGTGTCTCCTTCTCAGAAGGCTAGGATTCCCTTTTACTTTGACTTCCCAGCTCTCAGCCCTCAGGCTCAGATGGACCTCATTCTTCCCAGGCTTCTACAACATTCCCCAAAGGTAACCAGCTGCCTTCTGCTTAGAGATCTCCAGTTGCTCTTTGGTCTTTTCAGTCAAGTCTGGCTCTTTGTAACCCCATTTGGGGTTTTTCTTGGCAGATCCTGGAGTGGTTTGCCATTTCCTTCTCTGGCTCATTTTGCAGTTGAGGAAACTGAGGCAAACAGAATTAAATCACTTCCCCAGAGTCACTTGGTTAGTCTTTGAAGCCAGGTTTGAACTCAGAAAGATGAATCTTTCCTTGCTTTATGCCTGGCACTATCCACTGTGCCACCTAGTTGACCCCAATGTTTATTAGTGACCCTGAACATTTCTAAGGCACAGGAGCTACCTCTTCAAAGTAATCCCCTGATGGGGGCAATTCACTAGTTTTCCACTTTGAGGTAGCTCTAGTTCATAGATGTTTTTCTTTGTATTAAAAGTAAATTTACCTGCTTTGAACCCAATTGCTTCTAATTCTATCCTGTGGCGTCAAATAGAGCAGCCTATCTAATATTTGATGACAGCCATCATATCCCTTAACATTTTTGCCTTTGCAGGCCAAGCATCCCAAATTTCTAGAAATGATCCTGATAATGTTATGAATGCAAATTAATTCAAGGCCATTTACCATCCAAGATCGTCTCACCCAGACACCTTCCAGCTTATTAGTGATTTTCCTAAAATGCAGAACATTCATGTGGTGATTTAACTAGGGCAGAGTACATCAGGACTGTCACCAAATTAGTTCTCTCTTATTTAGCCTAAGATTACATTAGCAGTTAAGTGGCCCACAGGAATACAAAGCTGAGCTTTGAATCAAGAAGTCCTGAGTTAAAATCTAGCCTTAGACTTTTTTATTTGCTGAGGTCACCTCTGTGTATATACCACCTCTATCTTATCTCAGTAAAGTTAGTTTTTTGGATCCAAGGATAAGACTTTATATTTATTCCTATAAAATTCTATCTTGCAATTCTATCTCCAAAATTTTCTCTATTGGGTTGGATGTTGACTGTCCTCTTAACTGTGTTTATTATACCTCCTCCAAAGTGTGTGTCATCTGCAAATGCATTAAACTTGCCTTTATCCAAGTCATGGATAAAAATGTTGACCAGTACTGACCTTTTTCTACAAAATGAGAGTAAAGGCCTCTTTGAGCTAAAAATCCTATGAGCCTATGAACTTTGGGCAATGAAAGTCAATGCCCCTTTTGTTGTCTGAAAAGATTTTATGACCTGCAAAAGCATTTTGTTTGTGGCCACCTATTTGCTGAGGTCACCTTTGTGTGTAACCAGCCAACCTCTGATAAAGAGAGAAATGAGAACTTGAAAAAGAGAGTCACCATATTATAGGCCAATCTAGAACTGATGAGAATGACTCTGGGGTCTCCTAGTCCCAGGACTCCCCCAGCCATAATGGAGCCTTACAAAGTTGATCAGACAGGGTAGGAAGAAAGGATCATAGAGAGGCAGGATAGATGACTATCCATGAAGCCAAGAAAAGCCAGTGGGCCGACTGGATGATGGTTTCTTTCTGCTGCTTCCTTCCCAACTGTTTTTTTTTTTCTAATTTTCAGAAAGGATCAATAGAGAACACGTTTCCCACATACCTACGGGCTAACTCTAGTTTCCTACAGACACATGCTTCATTGCCTTGGTAGGGTGGGACTGATGGCTGGGTTCTGGAAGAAGGACACAAGCAGAAGCAAAGAACAATCTTTCCAGTAAAAGCTGTTGACTTGATGTGACTGAAGCTGCACCAAAAAGACCCTTCTCCTATACTCACAAAGGACAGAAAAACTAAAGGAAGCGGGGTTGACCTCCTCCATATTGTCTCTCCAAGTTGGAAGCCAGAAGTGACCAAAGTGACTTCAGTACCTAAAGAGACTCAGCTACTGGAGGACTGTGTCCAGAAAAACTGAAGAGACTTGAAGTCTCAGGCCAGCCAACTTCCTACAGAAGCTGACTTTGGGACTGGGCTTACACATAGTTTCCCAGTCACTTTTTAGTATGCTAGAAATTCCACCATTAAAATGGATTCCTTTGAATTATAAGTTTTCTGGGCTCTAGAAGTCTTCTGTCATCTGTCAAAATATAAATCAAAGTCACCCCCTAAATCAGTTATTCACCAAGTCCTAACTCAATTGACAACTTCTTCGTAGAGAGAGGAGCTTCTTGTTATCATAGGATAGAGAATCTGGAAACAGACAAGACTGGGGAAGACCAAAAAAAAGAGGCAGAACCCCAAACCCAATTCTCCCACTAGTAAGCAGTCAGGAAAGCAGAGACAAAAAATACAAAGCTTCACATTGGATGGGGCTGTACCCTGGGTGAATTGTGACCTCTGGTGGTGATCCCTTTTCTCTACAGCCCAAACTTGCTGTCTGGTTCTGTGATGGTTCTAGCACTTATGCAGAATTTTAAGAGTAACCGTCCTCTCTCATGACCTATGGAACCATATAGGAATGTCCTTCCCCCATATGCTCACTGCCCCATTCCCATTCTGTTATGTGAAAGGATGAGAGGGAAAGGGAAATCATGCTTTCCCAACGGCTACCCCTGGGATCCAGGACACCTGGCTCCAGTAGGCTCTCCAGTTTGCAGGACCCTCCCCCCTAAATCCAAGAATTTGAAAATAAAACCCAAATCCAAAGTAAACCCACCAGGGGAATCCTTGAACTTTTTGATACCCTGAGAGTCCTAAAGAAGGGGTCCTGGATAGGAAGCACCTCCATTGTTTGTATGAAATAGGTATTCTCCTGAGCATCTACTTCCTATTCATTTAGTAATCATCATCATAATAACAGTGATTGCTTTGGAAAGAGGATCCTCACTGAACCATTGTTATTCAAATCAATGGATATTTTTTGAGTATTTTCGAGCACCTCGATGAATTCACTGTTTTCCCTCTGCTTACTGAGGCAGCTGGTGGAATGGTGAGCCTGGAGTCTGGGAGTCCTGAGCTCAAATTCATTCTTCTTATCCCATGTTTTGCATGGTGCTAGAGGCCTATTCTGCCTAATTTCTGCACTAGGTGGCAGGGCAATGGGGCCGATATAATAAGTTGGGCACAGGGAGTTGGGATGATAGAAGTAACATACAAGTGAACTTCATTGAAATTAGTGAGTTCTTAAAGTGTTGTATGAATTCCAGGTTTTTTGTGACTTTTATGAAAGTTAGAGCCTAGACTCTGGGCCTTTTTGTGCCATATAATTTCTGGTCTATACATGTGCCTCCAGTTAGAAAGGAATATAAGTCAGAAAGAGATACAGGACTGAGTTTTCTTCCAATGTCTAGCTAGACTTACTTCCATTCTTTCTTGTTTCTTACATCTATTTCTACTCTAATAATATTGTGAAGGCATGTTTGGGCTGCTAACCTGTGGTAGTGATGTCCCACAAATCCTGCCAAGAGGTTGTAAATAAGCAAAAACAAGCAAACAAACAAAAAACCATGGAAACAATACCTAGTTGATTAGTATGGAGCCACCTTTCAGAGAAGACATATGAGTTGCTTAGATTCACAATTATGAGAAAATTCCTCACATCAGCCTTTAGATATAACCAAGGCCCTTGTTTGGGGGTCTCTGGATAGCAAACACAGATGGTTCAGCCCAGTCATGTAAGAGAAGGTTCAAAGGATGCTCAGTTCCCACAATCTTTGCCCTCCTTTAGAATCTGCACAGAATCAAGCAAAAGTAAACTGAAGTGGGCAGCTGGGTAGCTCAGTGGATTGAGAGTCAGGCCTAGAGACAGGAGGTCCTAGGTTCAAATCTGGCCTCAGACACTTCCCAGCTGTGTGACCCTGGGAAGTCACTTGACTCCCATTGCCCACCCTTACCACTCTTCCACCAAGGAGCCAATACACAGAAGTTAAGGGTTTAAAAAAAACAAAAACAAAAAGTAAACTGAAGTTACCAGGGGTGCTTAACACATCTTTAGCATACCATTTACAATGAGGTTTTTTCCTCCCCTTTGGGCAAGCATTCTCCCTGCCTTCTGGCTCTTGGTTGGGCCATTATTCACAGAGGGGATCAATAAATCTTGAGATTTGTTTCTGCTCAGCAATCTCTGATCAGTTTGATGAGAAGCTACACCCTCCCTATCTGAATCAAGCTGATGAGATTATTGATACTCATCCTGTTTTCAAAGGGGACCAATGACAATATGAGGAGATAAATTACTCCTGAATTGGATTTAAGCTGGGCCGAGTTGCACAATGTCCTGGGCCTTACTCTGTCTTCTAGAGTCATCAAAGTCCAGCAGCAAGACAAAAGTCAGGACAACTGATGATGGCCCAAGATACAGTGGATGACCTTGGCATCTTCAATGACTGAGCAAACTCCAAGTGGTCCATACCATCTGCTTCAACCACCTAAATGGCTGTTGGAATAAACCCTTCTCATCTGTCCATTCCACAGGGATAAGTACATTGAATAGACATCCCCCTAAAGTCACCTATGGGTTTGAAGCTTGTTGGTCACCTTCAGTCTGGTTTAGCCTTTCTGCCAAGACAATTTTACTGGAGTGTGGCCACTCCAAATGTTATGATTTCTTGGAGCTTTTATGTCAACTTGTACAAGTTTCACAGGGACCCAATTCATTTGACCGTTTGAAGGAGACTAGGTCAGTGCTAGATGGTCATCTTATTCTATACGTACATCTGACACACTTCCCCTGGCCTTCTAGCCTTCTTGGGCTTATTAAAATGTCACACTTGATTTTTAGATCATCCCTCATTTGGAGTATTTTCTCTATCTTTACATTCTCTACACAATTAGGGTCTTATCTAGCTCAGTTCTTTGTTTCATCTTTTATTCCTCCTCACTTTCTTCCTAATACTTCTGGATTACTCTAACCTCTACTCCCTCTTTCAAGGAATGGAATATCAATTTGGGAAGAGGTAGCCTAAGGCTAAAAGGTTTTAAGTATATTTTGTGACTTTATTTTTGTGTATATTAATGTAGGTCAGACTTTATTCTAGAAATAAGAGTTAAAATTTCTGCTATTGAATAAAAGGTGAAAGATTAGTCACCAAAGGTGGATGAGCAGCCCTGAAAAAGATTTAGCAAGTCTTTACACCAGAGATACAAATCCTCCCTAAACAACCCATACACCCCAAAGAGATTGTAGAGCTTTGTCAGATTACCTTCAGGGAATTAGTTATATTGTGCCCTAGTCCCTTGCAGAGATGGCATAGTAAACACCCCTGATTGGCCACTAACTAAGAGTTTTTCTCCAAGATGACTGGTAACTAAAGATCAAGAAACTGAATTTTTATTGGAGTAGCCACTCCCTCAATTTGTTTTTAAAAATTGAGCTGTGATTATTCTGGAGCACCTGTGAGCACTTTGCACTTTATGCAAGGGGCGGAAATAAAAACTCTTCTATTCTTGATTCCCATATTAAACATTTGTCATCCATCGTGAAATCTGGACACCTCAGTTTTACCCCCCCCTCCCCTTTGAGAAACCTCAGTACCAGGCACACTTGTTTGGGGTTAAACTGTTTGGGAACTCTGGTGTGGGTGGGACTTGTGGACATAGTCCCAATGTTGAGCACCTTTATTTGTTTTAGAAGCTTCTCCCATTGTATTACAGTCCTCTCTCCAGAAGCCCAGCTCTTAGTTTGACCCTTTCCTTTGTAATTGTTATAGTTGAGCTCCTTGATACCCCTGAGGCTGGCTGCAACCTCTTTTCATCCTGCTTGCAGTTTGTCTATGCAGGCTTGCCATACCAAGTTCTCTAGAGGGTATAAAAGACCCCCAAGTTCTGTTCCTCTTCAGAGGTGGCATCTAGCACAGTACCTTCTACAAGAGATACATCCCCAGAGTCCCCAGGGTGTAGGCCCTGTATAGATCTTGGCATGGGGCTCTGTGAGGCAACCGAATATTAGACCTACCCCTATCCTGATTAAAGACATGGGTTTTTCTATCTAATAGTTATGTGTTTTTTCCAAATTAACACATTGAATCCTGGTGTGTGAGTTAGAGAAAACATTATGGATAAATCATATCTTTTTTCTTTTCTTTTGTGTTTTTGTTTTCCTTTGTGTTTTGAGTTTCTTTTGTGAATATGAAATCCCCAACTCCCCCCCCTTATGATTATTTTAGTATTAGCAATTTTCTTCATTTAGTCAAGATGTGATTCTAGCATAATTCAGCCCAAGTTAAATGAATGTTCTTAAGTGAATAAGTCAAGTCAAATGTCAGATGTGACTTTCTTAGTGTCATTATTGCAAGAATAAAGTGCATACTTGTCCTAAAAATAAAATATATCAGTTACCACCCAGAGCGACATGCTGCATTTCACTTCCTTTTCTTCTGATTTAGCATGAGTTAGGCCACATGTCTTGACCTGTTCTTGTAGAGCTGAATATGTCTGTTCTGATGTTATTCGAGTTTTGTTAACGTATATTCTGTGTCTGTAGGAGCTTCAGTTTGGGGGTATAAAAGGAGGCCACTTACAAGCTTGGGGCCTTTCGTCTTGACCAGAGTCCAGCTTTATTGTGAGACCAGCCCTCTTTCAATAAACCTATTTTGAACAACGATACATGTATAACACAGTGGAATTGCTTGTTAGCTCAGGGAGGAGGGGAGGGAAAAGAGGAAAAGAATATGAATCATGACACCATGGAAAAATATTCTAAATTAATGAATTAATCAATAAACTTTTTTTTTTTGGCTTGGAGACTTTGTTTTATTTTTTGGCATCTCTGCAAATAAAAATTTTGCTACATCTTTAAAAATCCTGGTCAGGCCACCCTAGTGCATCTATCAATGATATGAAAATAGGTCTTGATCAATGACACATGAAGAAACCAGTGAAATACCCGTGGTGGGGGGAGCTGGGAGGGTGGAGAGGAGAGTAAGAACATGAATCATGTAACCATGGAAAAATTTTTTCTAAAAAACAAAATTTAAAAAGTAAGATAAAATAAAAATAAAAATCCGGGCCAGGGAATAATGAGGCCAAAAGGTGGGTAAAATGTTCCCTTGAGGATCAGGTTTAAACCTAGTCCATGAGGCCAGAGTCCTTGAGGGGCCCTGGGACATGGGGTATTTCTTCAAGAAATTATGATTTTATTACTATAACTTTTCCTTCCACTCACCTAGATCATAGTCCCGCTCATCCTTAGTAGATAATCTTTGTGAGTCACTGTGGCTGAAGAAATAAATTACCTGTGGAAACCTACTAGACAAGAGCCATTTTGAATTTATCTATATCTATACTCAAAATCCACACTAAAAGCCTTTTCAGCTTGGGAGGACCAACTAACACTTGCTTATCATTGGCTAAACCTACTTATTGAAGCACTCATGAAAAACTGAAACCATCATAATGTTGCCCGGGTGAAAATATGGCAGCACTGGAAGCAGTTTACAAACCCGTCTCACAAAGGCGGAAGCAAGATTTACTGAAGATCCCGCGTGTTCTGCAAAAACCGTTCGCTGGGGACTACACCCCCCAGCATTCTCTATTCTCCCAGGCTTCCCTTCTTTCTGCGTCCTGGTGTGGGATTGGTCTAGAAATGGACCAATCCCGAGCAGGGGAGGGACTTTTGGCGGGAGCGCCTTTTGGCGGGAGTGCAGGGAGGTTGCTGGAGCTCCAACGTTTTTCCTTGGTTAGTACTCCTTTATTAAACACTACAAATTATTTGCAGTATTCGTTGTTCTTTATTTTTTTTCTACACAATCCCGTTGTTTTCCTTCTGTCAAAGGATCAGGCCTTTGTTTTTCCATCCTTCATTTAGCCTAAAGATATTCTTAATGAAATAATAATTATGGACCAAATTTTACTTAAGATCAAAATGGGTTTAAAAAAAAAAAAACTAAACAAAACCCACTGAAATCCTATAAAGTCAAAATGCAATTCCCAAAGAAAGATCTGACAGAACACAATTATAGAGCCCCTGAAAGGGTGTACTTTTCATCCTTCCAAGGTATATTCTGTTGTAAACCCTTGAAGAAGAGAACCAAATGCTAATGCTTTTCTTTTATGCAGCATTCTAACTCATGTATATGGAGAGGAAATAAGGGTTTGAAAGGCCAGATTAAAATAGGAGATGTGCTAGAACTGTGAATGTGAAATCCCATACCCCCCCCAAATTCTGTAATAATTCTGTAATATTTTATCTCTATTCTGTTCTGATATTGTTCTCCCATGATTTACTTCTGACCCTATTCACATTAGGCTGACTAAGCTGTAAGTCCATCTCCTGCCCTGTTATGATTCCGTACTTTTCCTACAATAGGCCAAAGGCCTGGGCCCAAAGCCCATGCTAATTTTAGCTCTGTAACTGTTCTGAACAACCTACCCTTATGTTGACCTCTGCTGGATCATCACAGCACGCAGAACATATGTGCTAAAGGCGGAGGTAAAGGACTGACAGCCTTCTATAGGGAGCTAACCCCCTATTTGGTTTTGGGGTCCTGAGTGGTATTGGTGGCTTAGGATTGTTAAGGCAGGAGAAAGAAAATGAGTACAACCAGACTAGTGGTTAGCCCATGTTGCTCTAACGCTATGGGATTTGGACTTTATTTTATACTGGTTTCAAACAAAGAACACAAAGAAAGAGTAACAGCTGTGAAGGAGTTACAAATCATACACAATCCATTAAAGTCTAAAAAGTAGAGATATGGGTGCAAGGACAAGGGCCAAATTCCAACCACCAATTAGTAGGGGTTTACTTCTGGGAGCAGAAATAAATTTCATGGAGATGTTTACTAATTGCGTTCTGCCTTGATTTACAGATCTGCACCTGGTCAGATAGTCTGGACTAAATTGTCTGGCTCCAGTCCTTATCTAAGTAATATATTTTTTAGGGTTTAGGCTTCTTAATTATCAAGGAGAGAAATTGTTAACTCAGTAGCTTCTGGTCTGGTTATGGACTCAAAGCTTTCCAATAAGTCTATAATGTTTTTCCAATAAGAAAAGGTATGGATCATAAGAGGTGTCAAAAGAGGGGTCTCAGATTTTTATCTATTCTCTTATTGGCTTCCCACAGCCTTCAGTGGCATTAGCTAAGTGACACTTGCCATGGTAGGGACCAAGTCACACTGGGCAATTTAGTTGAGTCAAATGGCACTAAACTTCTGACATCACCTCTGCAAAAAATACCATAGAAGAAGTCCAATCTCAAGGCTAGTCGTCTTCTGGTGCTAACTGGAAGCTGGATTTGTTGTGAGACCCTATCCCTCTCTTGATAAACCTACGTCTTTTTGGCTTGGAGACTTGGTTTTTTTTGGGGGGATCTTGGCTAATAAATTTTCGCCACAGAATAAATAATGCTTTCAAGATATTCTCACCACAGCAAAGGAGGATGTAACACTGATGTTTCTATGTATGCTGCAGTTGGGAAAAATACATAAAACTGAAGAAAAAAGGTAGGGTTGTTTATTTTTTCCTCTCCTGTTGCTTTTTTGTTTGTTTTTTTTTGTTTAAAGAAGAATAGTTTTGGGGCAGCTGGGTAGCTCAGTGGAGTGAGAGTCAGGCCTAGAGACAGGAGGTCCTAGGTTCAAACCCGGCCTCAGCCACTTCCCAGCTGTGTCACCCTGGGCAAGTCACTTGACCCCCATTGCCCACCCTTACCAATCTTCCACCTATGAGACAATACACCGAAGTACAAGGGTTTAAAAAAAAAAAAAGAAGAGTAGTTTTGGGGGGAGGGGTAGGAGTAGTTCCTTTAAAAAGTACTCTAAGGGGCGGTTAGAGTCAGGAGGACCCAGGTTCAAATGTGGCTTCAGATATTTCCTAGTTTTGTGTGACCTGGGCAAGTCACTTCACTTTGTTTGCCTACCCCTTGTCCTTCTGTCTTAGAGTTTTGATTAATACAAAAGATAAAGATTGAGGGGGAAAAAAGTAGAAGAAAGGTGCTCCAAAGCACTAGAAGACAAACTTGCAGTTGACATCAGAGGGGTTTAGCATCTCTTGTCTGTCTTTCTTTCTTTCTTTCTTTCCTTCTTTCCTTCTTTCCTTCTTTCTTTCTTCCTTCCTTTCTTTCTTTCCTTCTTTCCTTCTTCCTTCCTTCCTTCCTTCCTTTCTTTCTTTCTTCCTTCCTTTCTTAATTGTCATATCTCTTTATTTTCACTATATAGTATTTTGCTTCATTATCACAAAAGCTCC
>NC_058131.1:96475432-96504690 GCF_016433145.1 Gracilinanus agilis
ATATATATATATATAGCTTAGAACTAGAAGGGTTATGTTACCCAAAAATGAGGTTTTCTGTGAGAGAAAGCGGGTTTTACAAAATAGCAGATTCACAATGCACATTCAAACAGAGTACCATAATTTCCAATAGCACATTTTAAAACAATAAATAATGATGTTCAAAATCATATACTTGTTACAGCCTGTAACCCTTGGCAAATGCTGTTATTGCTTCCATAGCAAATTCTGATATTTAAAAAAAGAAACCTTCTGGATAAGAATATACAGGAGCTCCTTGGCTTCCTGTTTTAAAAAAAATCCTGGGTAGGAATGCGTCTACCCATTCCAGGCAATAATATCTCTTATAATAAAATATATAAAAGCTTTATCCTTTAAGACATGTGCTCTATAAGATGTTCATAGGTGGTACATATAACCACATTATTTCTGATACAGTAAGCTTTAAGTAAATTAGGAAATATAATAACATCATAAGCAGAAACTTCATTAGCGTAAAATGATTCAGTGCAACAGGAAAATCAACGAAATAAGCAAGATTAATTTACAAAACTAATTAGCAATATACAGTAAGATACAGTCTTTTTAAAACAGAAATAAAGCTCATTCAGTTCCGAGGTTTTAAAAGTTCACCCCTGGTTTCAATTTAAGGTTCTTTTGATTGAGTTCTGCTGAGTTTAAGGGTTTTTTTTTCCAAGTTCAAAGTTCTGAGCAGTTATGGGGGTGAATATTTCTCCCCTGAGTTCAGTTTTTAATCACAAGCAAGTCTGAATAGGCCGTTGTGCCGATTAAGGGTAAACGCTAGTTGATAGGTCCAGACGCTATCGTCCACGTGGGCTCGGGGTTATTGGAGAAAAGCTCAGGAAAACTACCCACGTGTAGAGTCTGTGTGGGTGGCTAAATTAGGTCTTTAGAGAAACACGTGGAAGGCTAGAATGTCTCCTATAAGAAAGTAGAGAGAAAGGGGAATATACCCAAATTGTTAGCGGCAGGAACTGAAGCAGTCTCTGGAGGTCGAGATCTCGGCAAGTCAGGACTGGGTTCCTTCCCGGAAATCTCAGGAAAAGCAGCTCGGGGTTTTGGAGTGGAACGATGGCTTGCAGGCTTTCAGCTCGGCAGGAATGGAGATCAAGTCAGGAGTCAGGAGATCGGCTGCAAGACGAAACTGGCTGGGCACCGGCAGTCCATCAGTGCCAGCAAGGGCCACCAGGCCCGGGGCATTGAGCAAAATAATTCGCAGCCCAGCGCCAATTAAAACCATTGTCTCTCTTCCCCGTAAAACAGCCTCTAGGCTGGGGAAAATCGGGAGAGGACTGAGCAAGGAAAAAAATCGCTTCTGAGACTCGGGGTCCCAAAGCCGCATGGCTTTTTCCTCTTAGACTATCCAGAAAATTGAAAATTTGATTTCCAAACTTCGTAAGGTTGCCAAAATTATAAATATTAAAAATGATAAAGGTTGATATAATAATATAAATTAGTATTTTAATTAAAGCCATGCTGATAGATAAGTTATTAGACCACACGCTTGTAAGCATTCAAAACTGCCGCCTCCATTACTGTCTCCTGTCTGCTGGCCAAGAGCCTACTGGCAAAGAGACCACTCCCTCCTAACCCAGGAGATTTAAGCTCTTCCCTGGGTCAAGACGTCAGCCTCCCCAAGCCCAAAGACCCGGAAACGGAAACCAGTTGGACCATGTTGGATCACGGGAAATGTAGTTTTGATACATTTCCCTTGTCCATAGAAATATATACACTTTTAGATGGCATTCCCAAATTTCACTTTTACAGTTGACAAAGACTGGCGTATTTGTGTTTGTATTATTTTTACCCAAGTGTGATCCAGAGGGAGAAATACTTTGAACAATTCTGATAGAATTGGTAGAGAACAGCTTTTGGCAGAGATTCAGAAAACAAAGGAGTCTTCCTAACACCTACATACCACCATGAAACTGTAATAATTAAAATTATGAGGCTGCTAGTAGCTTTATAGCTTTATTAAATCAAAGGAGTAGTAAAGAGAGGGAAAGATAGGAGAGAGTTAGTGAATTACTTATCTTACTAATCCAGTGATGGGCAAACTACGGCCCCCTGAAATCACTTTGACTTTGGGGTTCAAGTGCTAATACCAGGCAGCTGGATGGTGCGTAGTGTTGAACTTGGAAACAGGAAGACCCGAGTTCCAGTTCTGTCTCAGTTACTTAGCTGTGTGATTCTGGACAAGTAATTTAACCTTCCTCAGCCTCAGTATATGTATCTGTAAAGTTGTGAAATTAATTATTGATTGATTAATAGTTGAGTTTTATTCATCGCAGTACTAACCATTGTAATCAATTTCTTAAGGCTTAGATTCTGAAATATTTTGTGTAGGTCTTGGTAGTATGATATTTGATAGGAGATTATACAGGCAGTTCACAGCAGTCGTGCTCCTTGAGGGAGATAAAGAAGATAGATGGGCGACCTGGTTTTTCCCCTAGCACTGGATGTCTCTGGTATAGGGTGGGTGAGTGGGGATCTTGTCACAAAGCTTTCCAGAGACTAACTCTATGCTTTTTCTGTGGCTATGGACTTCGGAGACTTCCTTTTGCAAGTTAGAATAATTATGAATCAGAGGAAGAACTGTGGGAGGAGAAACACAGAGGAAAAACAACTGCTTGAACACATGGACTGATGGGGATATTATTGGGGACATAGACACTAAAGGATAACTCTAGTCCAAGTATCAATAATATGGAATTAGGTCTTGATCAATGATACATGTAAAACCCGGTGGAATTGTGCATGGCTATGGGGGGTTAGGGGAGGTTTGGGGAGAGGGAAAGAACATGAAACGTAACTAGGGGAAAATATTCAAAATAAAAATATAATTAAAAAATAAAATAGAATAATTATGAATCAATCATAGACTTTGTTTAGTTTGCATTGCTGGACCCTATATAACCACCAAAGTGTATAAAAAGCTACACTGATGGTAAGGTGGGTCCTTGCCAATAAATAAATTATGCTTGAACTCTACTGTAGATTTTTACCTTGATAATTGGCTATTGTAAGGTTAAAAATCGACATCCAAATACTCCAAGTATTATAGTTAATAAGATTTATTAATTATAACTTAAAGTGAGGGAAGAAATGCCTCAGTAAAGAAAGCCACCTTTCCCAGCCTCGAGTGAGAGAAGTTACACCAAACTTATAAACATTACATAAGGATGCTACATGCATGAAGAAGGGAAAAGGGTTCTGGGAGATGAAGCCCAAAGGTTCAAGATTTTCTAATTACACACAATCCTATATGGGACCTAAGTGATAGGACCTCCACTCCAGAAGTATTTCTCCCAGAAAAATCTCTCTTCAGGGAGGCCACCTTGTAGGATGAACTGCCTCCTCAGCCTTGAACCAAACTTTCTCTGAAATGAGGTAAACTAAGTCATTGTCCAGAAAACCTGTTTTTCCCTGGGGAAAAGTAGAAATCAAGTATGAGCCTTCCTGTGAAGGCCAGACAGCTCAAAAATAACATTCACATGAGAAAATAACTCCCAACAGCTGTCTCACAGTCCAGGGTAAAAGATAAGAGTGGAAAGCCCCACGCTACCAACTTCTAGACAATAAAAGTTTGCTTCAAGGCTATGTAATGAACATTATTCTCTTTGTATCTTGAACCCTCTAAAACTGCATTTTAATTTCAGTTCTGGGCAGCCTTCACTAGGAAGGTTGCCCTGGCCAGCTAGGTACGTTTATTAATCAATAGATTAATAAATAAATATTGGTTCCATTAATTTGAACTTCTGGGTGTCTGGACTTGTTATCTGAGGTACCCCACTTCATCTCTGAGCTAAAGTAAGCTTCTGAGTAAGAGATATAAACCAGCCAGAAGTTTTCTGCTAGGTATTTAATTATCTTTGATAAAGAAAAGAGAAACTTTCTATAGAGAGAGCATTTTCCCTTACTAGGAGGGAAGAGATTTATTTTCTAGCAGTTCAAAGAATTCAATTCTTAGACAGTTTTTGTACAAAGCAGAATTTATGACAGAGGCCTCTTAAAAATAATTGTGCACATCAAGCATTTAGCCCCAAACTCTAAATTATAACAGGAAGAGCTGAGAAAAGTTTGTAATACTAGAAATCACTTATCAAAGTGACAGTTTACCAAGAAAATGTAGGACTCAGCTGGAAAGATAAAATTTTAAGTAATAATTTGGCCATTTCCCAAAACAATTGAAGCAGTCTTCAGTATTTCCTTATTAGCCTTATAAGTCATGAACTTCAAGTCCAGCTCCACACAAAAATCAGTATGTTGTAGGGGCAGCTGGGTAGCTCAGTAGATTGAGAGTCAGACCTAGAGACAGGAGGTCCTGGGTTCAAATCCGACCTCAGACACTTCCCAGCTGTGTGACCCTGGGCAAGTCACTTGACCCCCATTGCCCACCCTTATCACTCTTCCACCTAGGAGCCAAGACACAGAAGTTAAGGGTTAAAAAAAATTAAAAAAAAAAATCAGTATGTTGTAAGTATGATGCAGTGACCACAGTTCCAAAAGGAAGGGCCACTGGTTTATTTATTTATTTTAAAGTATTTTTACAGGATTCATGTTCTTTTCCTCCCTCCTCCCAGAGCTAACAAACAATTCCACTGGGTTATACATGTAGCATCACTCAATATCAATTTCCATAGTATTCATTTTTGTAATAATGTTTTAAAACCTAAACCCCAAATCCTATGGCCATATAAACAAATGATAAATCATATGTTTTCTTTCTGTGTTTCTACTCCCACAGTTCTTTCTCTTGATGTTCCTCACTGCTTCTTAAAGGGCCCATTTTTGACTATCATGTTCTAACTGTACCTTTCTCTTTTGCTCCTCCATTCTATTCCTCCTCTACTCTGGTAAGAGACCTAATCTCTTTCAGACAAGAAAGATGGGCAGATGGTAGTTTTTCTCTCCAAAAGAGATTTATACTTACTGTCATCCAGTCCAAAAATATGACACTCTTAAGATTCTGTCTTGTTATTCCAGAAATCAGTTCATGTTCTTTATGAAAGTTGAGATGTCAGACTGATAACATTAGTGAATACATTTGATTTAGTTGAATCTAAAAATTAGCACGTTAAGGATTCCTATTAATTTAAAATCATTAGAAAATTAACTTCTCTTCTAATTACTCCACAGACTTCAATGAAGGAACTATGCATTTGTAAGCTTTTAAGAACTCCAAAATATGACAGTATGCAATTAATTGGTTTTGTGTAACAAAAATTTGTGCTAAATTATTGAGAACAAAATTCAATAGAGTAAAGATTAAATCTGTAGAAAGACTTTTTTTTCCCCTAACTCTTATCTTCCATCTTAGATTGATTGATTCTAAGGCAGAAGAATGGTAAGGGGTAGGCTATGGGGGTTAAGTGACTTGCCCAGGATCACACAGCTAGAAAGTATCTGAGGCAAGATTTGAAACCACAACCTCCTGCCTCTAAACCTGACTCTCAATCCACTAAGCCACATAGCTGCCCACTATAGAAATTCTTAAAGACTAAAAAAATTAACCAAACAAGAGAAAGTAAGGGAAATGTTGGATAAGGAAATAAGAAAAATCCAAGCCCACTGGAGGGACATAAAAAGAAAGGAAGGAAGGAAGTTTAAGCAAGTAGGGATGAAAGATGGGTTGAAAGCTGGGGTCTGTTTGTCCTAAAACAGTATAAAAGAAAGATTTGAGAGTAAATGGTTTTATAGTTTTGAAAAATGAGATTTGAGGAAGAGTTTTGATCTAGGTTTGCCATTACTGGGCTAGGCAATGGGAGTTAAGTGACTTGCCCAGGGTCACACAGCTAGGAAATGTCTGAGGTCAAATTTGAACCAGGTCTCTAGGCCTCACTCTCAATCCACTGAGCCACCCAGCTACCCCACTCTTGTGCCTCTTGATAAAGAACCTGGGTTCAAATTAGTATTTGCCTGGCACTTAATAAGTGTTTTTTTAATTATTGGGGGAGGGGGGGAAGAGAAGAAAAGCCATGGGCTAGATGATAATACAACTAGGTGGAATTGGGGCAGGCTGAAAGGCCAGATCTGTCCTTCTAGTCTGATTTGTGACAAATATTTTTCAGCCAATCTGAAAGAAAATAAAAAACAAAGATCCAAGTCAATAACAGGTTTATTAAGAGAGACCAGTATGCCCCAGCAAAGCTGGGTCATTCGGCTTCCTCCCACCCAAGACAATCAAGAATTTTCTTTTATATACCCCCAAATTTGGGGTATGTAACTTATTTTAATATTCATATTTATATTTACATATGTAATATAATAATTGGCATTATATAAATAAAATGTATCTATGTGGTTTATTTTTAATATTCTTGTTTTATATTTATATAATATGTTTGATATTATATAAATAAAAATATTTTTATATTCATATAATAGTATGTTGCTATATTAATTAATAGTTAATAATATTTCTATATTAATACAACATAATGTTGGTGTAGTATAATAGTTAATATTTACTATATGAATATATTTAATATTTTTCTGACAATGGGTGGGAGATACATTTTCTGGCCATGGGTAGGGAGATACATTTCTGAGGAGACATCTCAGCTTCTTATTGAGTCCTCATTAGTTAGGATGGTTCTTAGGCTGGTATGTTAGGTCAGTCAGGAGAAGTCCAAGGCTACCATCATTCCTTTGGATATGCCTTGTAGGGTTGGTAGGCCTTCTGCTTAGAGGGAACAAACCTTCTTATTCAAGCCCTTCTTTTAGTGAGACACACAATTGCAAAATGCTGGCTTATAGAAAGTTAACAGAAAAAAAATAGCTAAATATATTGCATTCATTTTGTTCAATAATCTTATAAAAATATAGTTCCTGTAATTCTGTTAATCGATACTCAATTATTAACCCAGATGAATCACTTTCCTTGGCTAAATATTGATTCATTCTAGTATGTGGGATCTTAAATTTAAAAGGTTCAGGTATTATTCTCTTCAGATGTCAGCTTGGAAGGGAATCACTGGAAAGAGCACTGGGAATCTGGGCTTGTCCTGTGGGTCTTAATTGTTTTATGAGGGGGCAGCTGGGTGGCTCAGTGGAGACTGAGGTGATGTGACCCCAGGCCCTTCCCAGCAGTGTGACCCCTTAGGTTGAGCCCTTATCTCTCTTCTGCCAGGAAGCTGAGATTCAGTATCTGTTCTAAGACAAGATAAGGGGTTTTGTTTGTTTTTTTTAATTGTCTTATGTATAATACCTATTATGGTAAAGCTCTTCATTAGCATGTTAAGACAATCGATTCCTCAAACAGATCAAGTTTTGGAAATATTCCCTTCTTTATGTCAATTATTTATATTTATTGATATGTGGGTATAAATGAATATATTTATACCAATTCGAATATAAATACTCCAGTTTGCCTTCCATTTATATTTGTTCTGAACCTGTCATGTCATTTCTTGACATCTTACCTCTACCTGTCTTACTACTAATATTTGGATATTCAGTCTTGATAATTCCTATTCTATAAAGCTCATCCTCTCAGAGAGTTGAGAACATGTCCTTATTAAAGCAAATTAAACTCAAAACAGTCAAATAATTAGGAGAGAGATAAAGATGGACTGAATCTTCCTAAATCCACTCATCTCTGCTGCAGCCTTTTTTCACCAATCTTTCAATTACTCCTACCAGGTTGCCTAGGTTTTATATGAAGACTTTCTTTTTCTTTTAAAGAATTTATTTTGGGGGGGCAGCTGGGTGGCTCAGTGGATTGAGAGCCAGACCTAGAGGCTGGAGGTCCTAGGGGCATGGACATGGTAACCCCAAAACTATAGAAGTGTTTCAGGCAAACTATAAGCAGGGAAATCCTTTGCTTCCTTCTATCCTTGTGACTCCCAACCCCAAAACATCTGATAACTCCCATAAGACCCAGAGAGGATTATCCTCCTTGGATCTTCCTTTAGATTTGAGATGGACAGAGAGATACACCTCCTGGATATCATCAACTTGTATCTCCAACATCCATCTATCCTCTAAACTAGGAGGGTCACCCCTATGTCTTCAGGCAAACCTCCCCTGCTCATGCTTCAGTGCATACCTCTCTAGAGTCATGTCTTCACTGCTGTAAAGAGTATAAAGACCCCAGAACTGATGATAGCAGAGAACAGCTTTCCATCTATGCTGTTCCTCCCAGGATCATTGCTCTTTTTACTTT
Source organism: Gracilinanus agilis (assembly GCF_016433145.1). Classification (NCBI taxonomy): domain Eukaryota; kingdom Metazoa; phylum Chordata; class Mammalia; order Didelphimorphia; family Didelphidae; genus Gracilinanus; species Gracilinanus agilis. The sequence continues at coordinate 96,483,621 of NC_058131.1, forward strand.
TAAGCTAAGTTTGGAGTCTTGTATTCTTGCAAAAGGTATCCTTCCCGAACCCAGAGGTTCACTGTTGTAACCTACTACGTGAGGGGGTTCTGCACCCCATAACGTTAATAAGTAGCCAATGATCTCATCACAGACAGTAGTAGATATAATCTAATCCTAAATCTTATCTTAGAAGTTTCTCCCATACCATCTACTTCTCTCACAGGTAGTCTATCTCCTGGCTGGAATCTTCCTTTTCTTGTCTCCATGTAAGCCAATCAGTTGTCCTTTCTTTTCTTTATCCCCCAAAGTGTATATAAGACCCTAAATCCTTCAGTTCATTGGAAGTTCCCATGAGAATATTCCCGGGTGCAAATCCCTGCTTGTGGGGCCTTTTCCCAGAGACGGTGGTCCCAGAGTCCCGGAGCTTGGCTCTGGCCAGTGCAGGGAATGTGTGCGACTCTGTGTGGTGGCTGTGAGAACTTGTCTGATTAAAGACTCACTCTTGGTAACTACTTAAATGGTTCTATTTTTCCAAGTTGACTCTATCTACTTCAAAATGTATTCAGAGTTCATCAAGTTCTCTTTCTAGAGAAGGATTCATATTTTTCATCTTGAGTCCTTTGGAATCATCTTAGGTTGTTGTATTGATGATGATGTGGGCTGACAAATGAGCAGTAAGGGGCGGTAATAGCAACAGGACCCTCCTTTAAAATCTTGCATTTCTCCCTTGTTAGCACTAATTAAACATCAGGGGCAAAACCTGTAGTTTCAGGATTAGTCAAGCATGAATTATAGATTATTCAATTATCCTCTCTGTGTAGTAGATCTGTAATATTCTATACTAGGCATCAGCTTTGTATCTTTATTTTATTAATTGCTTATACTGTTCTTGAAAATAATTTACCTATAGTTGCCCCCCAGGGTACCACATCTGGTTCCATGTACCTGTGGTGATCCTCCAATGGACCACACCATGTTCCCACTCTGGAAGGGGCAGCAGGAGCTCTCCCTGACAAATGATGGCAAGCTGGACGAAGGAGGAATGTGGAGCCTGCGCACTGGGGACTCTGGCACTCCAGAAGAATCCCCCAATCTTGCCCACGCTCCTTATTCCCTATGGCAACAAAGCCCAAAATATACCTCCATCTGAGTTTGGAAAGGGAGATGCTAAGCTACCAGACCCCAATAAATACACTGACCCTGCTCCACAGGGTATGGAAGCTCTGTTCCTGGGAGGAAGTTGCTCCCCTATAGTGGAGCTGTTACCCTGTCCTATGAGCTCCAAAGAGGCTATTCTCCTAGCCCCTAGGCTTATCCATCAGCCCAAGGCTACCTGATTAGCCCCCAGACTATTCCACCAGCTATTCTACCATCATAAACCACCTCTTTTTTTTTTCAAATAAAATTCTTTTCTTACTTCTGGATTCAACAGAGTTTGAGTCTGCCATTCTTGGGGCAGGCAAGACCCTGCTACAAACTTGAGTGTTTCTCTCACATCAATTCGAGTAGCTAAGTCTTTCACAGTGGATCATCACAATATTGCTCTTACTGTGTCCAGTATTTTCCTGGTTCTGCTCATTTCACTCTGCATAAATTCAGAAACCATGGCCCTCATCATTTCTTAAAGCACAATAGAATGCTGTCGCAACCATATGCTAGAACTCCTTCAGCCCTTCCCCAATGGTTGGGCATCCTCTCCATTTCCAATTTTTTGCCAGTAGAAAAAGAGCTGCCATAAATCATTTTTTGAACAAATAATGTTGTGGGGGGGCTTGAGGTGAACCCCTGGGGTTTGGAAAGGGTACTTTTTGCAAGGATGTAAAACTCTGAAACTTAGCTTACAAATAAGAGAAATGTATTCATTTAGAAGGTAATGTTGAATCTGGACAGGAGGATGCCTCCTGGGTGGAACAGCATAGATGGAAAGCTGTTCCCTGCTGTCATCAGTTTTGGGGTCTTTATACTCTTTACAACAGTGAAGACGTGATTCTAAAGAGGTATGCACTGAAGCATGGGCAGGGAGGAGGTTTGCCTGAAGACATAGGGGTCACCCTCCTAGTTTAGAGAATAGATGGATGTTGGAGATACAAGATGATGAGGTGCATTTTTCTGTCCATCTAAAGGAAGATCCAAGGAGGATAATCCTTTCAGGCTCTTATGGGAGTTATCAGATGTTTTGGGTTGGGAGCCACAAGGTTAGAAGGAAGCAAAGGATTTCCCTGATTATAGTTTTCCTGAAACACTTCTATAGTTTTGGGGGTACCATGCCCATGCCAATAGGATCTTTTCTCTTTAATTTGATCTCTTTGGGATGCAGGCCTACTAGTGATATTGCTGTGGCTAAGTTTTATAGTCGTATTAACCAATCTGAGAGGTATGAGGTGGTAGCTCAGAACTGTTTTAATTTACACTTCTCTAATCAACAATAATTTTTTCATATTACAAATAAGATACCTTTGATTTCTCCTTTGGAAAACTGCCTGCTTAGATCTTTTGACCATCTTCCAACTGAGAAATAACTTTTATTTTTACGAATTTGACTCAGTACCAGATATATTTGAGAACTGAAGCCTTTATCAGAGAAATTTTGCTGTGAACGTTTTCAATTTTATTTGAAATTTAATTTTTTTTGAATTTGAAATATTTGAAATTTCAATTTCAAAATTATTACTTCATTGTCTATGGTGCCTTTTAGCAAAATGCAGTTCCCTTGATTATCTCTTTAAATTAGGTCTGGTTTTGCTTTTACTTTGCTGAGATTATGATGATTATCCTTGTCTTTTTTAATAAATCCTTGCCTTAGAATCAATAGTGTGTATTGATTACAAGGCAGAGAAGGACTAGGGCTAGGCAGTGGGGGTTATGTGACTTGCCCCGGGGTCATTCAGCTAGGAAGTATCCATCCAGCTGCCCCATCCTTGCTTTTTTTTTTTTTAACCTCAATTGTCACAGACTTATTGCATGATTTCCTGGCTTGCCTGGAAGACATAAAGTGGAAATAAGATTTCATAAGGAGTGGCTTGAAATAAGTGGTTTTGTTTTGTATGTCTCTGATTTATCATGCAACATTGTATATTATAATTACCAGCATTTATCTTTCTTTAGTGTTCTTTATTCCTCTCAAGGCTGTGCTCCCAACTTTCCTCCCAAACTTTCTTTTCAAAGCTCTAGAATCGTATTTGAAATTCACTCCAGCCCTGAACTTCATACACAGCCTCCCACTTTAGATGGTGTGGATCTGCTCAGAACCTCCTTTTGAAGGATCCTGCCTGGCCCCATGGCTTCATTCCTCTCCAGGCTGCCCTCTTGACCTTCCACCTGAATTTTCCCTACAATCCCTCCCCTAAAGGAAGTCTTCATCCTTCCCCACCCCAACCCTACATTCCTGCTTCTCCCATTAGAATGTAAGATTCGGAGTAAGAACTGCCTCTTTTTTGGCTTGTGATTTTATCTCCAGCTCTTAAGGAAGTGTTTGACACATAATAAGTACCTTTTATTTATTTGTTTTTTAAAAACAATCAATACTGTGTGTTGGTTCCAAGGCAGAAGAGAGGTAAGGGCTAGGCAATGGAAGTCACAGAGCTAGGAAGTGTCTGAGTCCAGATTTGAATCCTGGTCCTCCCACCCAGGCCTGGCTCTCAACCCACTAAGCCGCCAAGCTTCCCCCCCACTTTTTTTTTTTTTTAAACCCTTAACTTTCGGTATATTGTCTCATAGGTGGAAGAGTGGTAAGGGTGGGCAATGGGGGTCAAGTGACTTGCCCAGGGTCACACAGCTGGGAAGTGACTGAGGCCAGATTTGAACCTAGGACCTCCTGTCTCTAGGCCTGACTCTAAATCCACTGAGCTACCCAGCTGCCCCCCAACTTTTTTTTTTAAGACAGAAGAGCATCTAGGGCTAGACAATCAGTCTTAAGTGGCATGCCCAGGGTCGTAAAGATTTGAACACAATTCTTCCCAACTCCAGGTTTGACACTCTATCCATGGTGCAACCTGGCTGCCCCTTAAAATAATTATAATAAAGGATATTAAGGTCAGCTAAGGTGGCTCGGTGGATAGAGTGCCAGGTCAGGAGGAGCTGGACTCAAATCTGGCCTCAGATACTTCCTACCTGAATGACCTTGGGCAAGTCATTTATCTTTTTTTTTTTAAACCCTTAACTTCTGTGTATTGACTTATAGGTGGAAGAGTGGTAAGGATAGGCAATGGGGGTCAAGAGACTTGCCCAGGGTCACACAGCTGGGAAGTGTCTGAGACCAGATTTGAACCTAGGACCTCCCATCTCTAGGCCAGGCTCTCAATCCACTGAGCTACCCAGTTTCCCCTTGGGCAAGTCATTTAACCTAGTTTGCCTAGCTCTTGCAAGGTCTTACAGAAAATAGGGGGTTAAAAAAAATAAAACATTTTTAATTAGGGTCAAAAGTTTACAATCTAGAGTTTGCTGATAGCACCAGGTATTGTGGCATTCCAATGAGATGGCCAGAAAGAGGTGTTAAAATAGTCTTGTGGAGGGTGGGGACAGCCTGGTTACCAGAGTTCACATAAATTTGGGCCAGACAGGGGAGTAATGTCCTCTTTTAAAGTTGGTCCCTAGCTGGGGGCAGCTGGGTAGCTCAGTGGATTGAGAGTGAAGCCTAGAGATGGGAGATCCTAAATTCAAATCTGGCCTCGGACACTTCCTTGCTGTGTGACCCTGGGCAAGTCACTTAACCCCTATTTTCTAGTCCTTACACCTCTTCTGCCTTGGAACCAATATTGATTCCAAGATGGAAGGTAAAGGTTAATAAAAATAGATAAATACATAAAAAAATTTTTAAATAATTTTAAAAGCTTATATCCTTTTGGAGAAGACAACATGAAAAGAACTAGGTACATATAAGACATATGCAGATATTATAATAGAGATAGGCAAATATCCCTAGGCAAAAGAAAGTAGTTTTTGGAATGTGTTAAGACCAATTCATAGTCAATTCAGTCATCTGCCTTTGATTTCATTGTTCTAGTACTCTGGGAAGGGCCAACCCAAAGATTTTATGTCCAAAGTTCACTATTGTCACCCATAGTTGGGTACTTGTTTTGGTAACAACTGGGTTGTTGTTTTGGTCTGTGATCTCACTGATGTAGAAAACTCCCACTGGAAAACTACCTTCATCCATGGAGATTTAGCAACTAATCTGTAATTTAAAGTCTGAGGTTTATCTGGGACCGGGAGAGGTAAAGTGAGGCACCATGGCTAATACTTGTCAGATTTTGTTTTGTCATTTGGAATTTCCTTGACAAAGATGCTGGTGTGGTTTGCCATTTCCTTCTCCAGCTTGTTTTAGGTGAGGAAACTGAAGCAAACCGGGTTAATTGTCTTGCCCAAAGTCACACTGCTAGTAACTATCTGAGGCTATATTTGAACTCAGATCTTCCTGACTCCAGGTCCACTAGTTTATCCGCTGTGCCATATTAGCTGCCCCATCCACGTCAGGGGTAGGACCTAGACCCAGCTTTTTCTTCCTAATTCCAGCTCTCTATAAGACACTATACCACACCATCTCCACTTTATTCGTGTTTTATCAGTCCTGCTAAATCACGAGCTATTGGTGTAATACAAGGTCCTTAACTGACAAGTTAAGCTCTAGAGCTGCTCGCTATTCCTTCCAGATTCCTTGAAACCTCCTTTAGTAATCAGTTCTACGAATCATAGCCTGCCCCACCACCAAAACCACAGCTTTTAGTGGAAAGGATACTGGGCTTGAAGTCAGGGGAGACCTGGCTTCCTATTAAACCTCTGCCACTTACCAGTTGTATGGCCCTGGGAAAATCATTTAACTTCTTGGACAAATGAGATAAAGAGTTCAAACCTTACTAATTAATTAATTTTTAATTTAATTTAATTATAGCCATATTTATTAAGTGCCTACTGTGGGGAAACTATATTGCATTCTTTGAACCTAGCCCTTGTGAGAAATAATTTGACCCCTACCCTATTTTAGTAGACCCATGCCCATCTTAAATCCATCATTTAAGAAAATTTTTATTTTTAAATATTTTTCCATGTTTCCAGGATTCGTTTTCTTTCCCTTCCCTTTTCCCTCCCTACTCCCAGAGCCAACAAGCAATTCCACTGGGTTGTACAACATGTTATCACTTAATACCTATTTCCATATTATTAATTAAATCCATCATTTTATCTCTATGATTAGTTATAATCAGTATTATTTAGGTTGTGGTGGTTCCATAGAGATCACGATTAGTTACTTATTATCAACAAAAAATAAGCAGAAGCAACTAGTTATAGTTCATAGTTGAATAGTCATTGGCTCAGAGCTCTGCCTCAGGTTTTTTTATTTGTAAATTGGAGAATTGTAATTAATTAATTGATTGATTTGATTTTTAACAACCCTGCTTGGCTGAGAACCCAAAATGTTTGCTTAGAAAATAGCCAAGTACAATTCTTAACTTGGAACCTAGGCCCATGGCGAAACTATGGCACACATGCCAGAGAATGCCAGAGGAGTCTGCTCCCCTCCCCCTCTCCACACATGCCTGAGGACATTTCTCACATGACCTGCCTCTCTGCCCAGAAGCCCAATGGGAGCACTTCCACCCTCCCTATCTGGGGTAAGGAGTGGGGACTCACATGTGGTATGAGGGTTGCCATTTGGGCACCTGGTCTCTAAAAGGTTCGCCATCACTGACCTAAGCTTTTCTGACCAGAAACTCCTTCAGCTCCAAAGATCCATATAAAGAGTTTTCTCCAGCTGTATATCTCAAGTGATCCATGTGTCTTCTCTGGAAACTGTCTCATGCTGGCTAATCAGTTGCTGTTTCCTTGCTTCTTTGAATCCTAGATGATGTCTTCCTCTTTTTTTCAGCTCTCTCCTCTGTTGAATGACTTAATAAACTTCTTTCTAAATTATAGTATTTCAGTTTTTTAGTTTTGTTCTCAGTCTTACACTTGTATTTATAAGGTGATGTTAAACACCGGCAATACAAAGAGAAAATGGGAAGTAGTCCCTCTCTTCAAGGAAATTACATTCATTATAATAACTACACAAAAAAACCTATATGTCTCTTATTATTGTTATTATTACTACCATTACAGACCAAGGCAGCCATAGCAATCCAAAAGCAAAATTGTGTTCAGGGCTCTTTCTTACTTCTTTTTTTTTCATTAAAATTTTTTTAAACCCTTACCTTCCATCTTGGAATCAATACTGTATATTAGTTCCAAGGCAGAAGAGTGATAAGGGCTAGGCAATGGAGGTTAAGTGACTTGCCCAGGGTTGCACAGCTAGGAAGTGTCTGAGGTAAAATTTGAACCTAGGACCTCCTGTCTCTAGGCCTGGCTCTCCATCCTCTGAGCTACTCAGCTACCCCTACTTCAAAATAATTTGTCACACAAACTCTGTTCCTCTCAGGCAAAGCTTTTATTATAGTTAGCTGGGAGTCGTGGCCTTGGCTGGTAGAGGTAGAAGCTGGGGAGAAACGCAGAACCACTTAAATGGTCAGAAAGAATAAGCTTTTAATCAGGACAAGAGTCAGTGCTCAAGATTCAGCTACCACCCAGAGTCAAGGGCTTATTACCACCTAGAGCCAGAGCTCTGGGACTCCAGGAACACTGTCTCGGAAACACACCGCCAAAGGAGATTTTCCAAGCTCAATAGAACTTGGGGTCTTATATACCTTTTGGGTAATTAAGGACAGAAAACACATACTGACTGGTTACAAGCAGGCTTGGGAAAGAGGCTGTCGCCAGAGGCAGGGGCACCAGGGAGTGGACTGAGATACAAAGGGAGAAACTTCTAAGACAAAAAGGGTGATGGAGGTCCTATTCAGGATGCTTAATGGATGCTCTGTGATCCATGATTCAGTCTAAGACAAGGTCAGCCTGGGACTTCCCTCAAGGTAAGTTCCAAAGGGACAGGGGCAAACTTGGGGCTTCCTAAAACACAGTGGAAAAGGAGAATAGAATTTTTGAGAAAAAAAAAAATCAAAATCCTTCTGCCCCCTCCCCTGGGCTAGGCTTAAGGAGAAAGACAGATGCCCCTGGGTAGCTCTACAAAGCAGGAACTAATGGAATTTTTCCTAACAGATATTCATTGGAGGGAGCCAAGTGTCCTGATAACCCCTGACCCCTGATATGTGCTTTTGCCAGGACCTGTCTAGTTCCCATAAGGTAGTTTATTAATGGTGCTGGGTAACAATTAGTGCCTTACCCCAGAGGTCCCAATCCTCATCTATCTCTCTGATGCCAGGGGTTCTAGTCCCCTTCAAAATATAACCAACAAAAATAACATTGTGTAATACCCGGAGTACATTCTCACACATGTCAGTTCCTAAGAAGATATCTGAGGATCAAAATATTTTGTAGGCTTGTGTCTATTCAAATATAGCTACGTATATAGTTCACAAGCTTCTTGGAATTATGGACTTTTATCAGCCAGTCTAAGGATAGCAGTAGTTCACAGAAATGCATTTAATCAAATGAAAAAGAAAAAGAGACCTAGAAATCTCACTCCTAACCTACACTTAAACCTGGGGCGCGCTTTCCTACAATGACACACAGTCAGTGACCAGAGCACACATTCGTCTAAAGAATGGGGCACACATTTAAGTAGTCCAGCACAAACCAGGCCCCTTGCCTGGGACAGTCAGCTCAAGTTTCTGAAGCTTCCAGGTCAAGGCTGTCTTCTGGTGCTGTTATTATAGCACTCCGGCTAGGTTTATTTACCTCCAGACATGACTCTTTCTTGGGCTTTTCTCACTGCTTTCACCCGCTGGGATTCAGCTGGATTCTATATTTTTTCTCCATTAGAGAATAAATAAACAAACTCTTTTGGTTGAGAGCCCAGAAGCTAAGCTTTAGCTCTTTCAGAAAATTGAAAGCCTCACAGATAGACTAAAAAAAAAAAATTTTCTTTTAATGAAAAGAGGTTAGTCAGTCTCCTAGAAACTTAGCCCCAGGGACTAGGCTCTTTTTTTTTTTTTTTTTTTTAACCATTACCTTCCATCTTAGTATCAATACTGCCTATTGGTTCCAAGTCAGAAGAACCAGGAAGGCTAGGCAATATTTGCCCAGGGTCACACAGCTAAGATGTGCCTGAGGTCAAATTTGAACCCGGGGCTTCCTGTCTATAGGCTAGGCTCTCAATCCACTGAGCCACCCAGCTGCCCTGAGACTAAGGGAAAATGGGATGGAGCTTTTCAGTATTTATATATGTAGATATCTATATATAATAATATGGAATATAATTAATAACACAACATTATCATATCATTAATTAATTTACTAATCAATAATTCTTATTATTAAATATATTTGTTTAATAATAAGGTAAAAATAATTAGTAACACTATGTTATTAATATAATGTATACAATATATCATACTTAATATTATTTAATTTGTTGATCTATAATAAATATATTTGACAATATAAGTATTATAATAAATATTAATAAATTGGTGATATAATTATATTTTGTTACTAATTATATTCTATATTATTCTATATTATATTTTGAAAATATAAATATTTTAAAATCCTTCTGTGAGTTGGTAGTATTGATAACTCTGTCCTGAACTTTCATCTGACTAATCTGATGGGGTTGGGAATTCACTATGGCTTCTCTTTTACAGTTTTATGTGGATCTTGTGTCGCCAAACCTCATTTTAGGGGACTCTTGTCAAGGAAACCTTAAAGCTAGGTGGAAGTTGGGTTATGTCACTCATTTTTGTTGGTGGGGCACTCCCAGGATTAACATTCAAATATCTCAGCTGAGAATAAGAGTAAAAGGAGGCCAGGTCTTTGTTCTTCACCCACCCAGCCCACTTTCTTGACTTTTACATGCAAATAACAAAATAATCCTCCAAGACTTTGAGCCACTATAATCACCCAGAAGAAATCACTTTGTAGATTCCTTATCTGTCTCTGTGGAAGGACTCACGCCTGGACTCTGGGATGCCTTCTCAATTCCAACTAATTCCCAGAGAATGTGGAAAAAAAAGTCTCTTCAAATTCAAGGTCTAGTCCAGTGGCCAAAACTCATTATTTAGTAACATCACCCTCAGAGTTGATTCTATGGAAGATTCTGGAATTACTGGAACTCCAAGGTTTAGGGGTGGTAGCATAGTATAGTAGAAAAATCTCTGGAGTCCTCAGATCCCTCCCAACTCTGATGTTTACTCTCTAAGAGACCTTGGGCAAGTCACATCCCTCATTTACAAGATAAGAATTTTGGAGATAGATATCTTGCCAGATCTTTTGGCTGTTTCTGGCCAAAGTTTTGTCTTGTTATTCTTGGAGCCTGGTTTCTTAAATTTTCCACCTTGGGGAAGATTGGTGAGAAAGATATCAAAGTCCTCACCTAATGACACCATCATTTTGTAGCCAAATGTATAGCTTTCTGGAAAATGTTTCTTACTTTCTAGGGATTTCTACTGTCTGGGGATATTCTTTTTTTTGAATAATATTTTATTTTTTCCTCAATTACATGTAAAATAATCTTTTACTATTTATTAATTTTTTAAAAATTTAAGTCCAAATTCTCTCCCTCCTTTCCTTACTCTGTTAACTTAGATAAAACGCAGAACTATTAAATAGTCATAAAATCACTCTTTAATCAAGGGAAAGGGGGATGAAGGCTACCTGGCCTCTTATGCAGAGCTGCGCCTAGTGCAGAGTCTAAAGGAACACTGCTTCGCTCTGCTCCCTGATCCCCCTGGGAGTGCCACCATGCTAGATGACGACTCCTTGGAACAAAGGAAATTGGGGAACTTATATACCATTTGGGAAGATCCAGGGGCTGGGAAAGATGATTGACATTATACAGACAGGATACAATCAAGCTAGAGAAAGGGATCATAGCTAGAGGCTAGGGTGTAGGGGAAAGGGGCTGCTTACACAATGGATACTAAAAGATGGTCCCTGCCCAGTTGTGTCTTCCAGGGAAGTGTCTTTGATACAACGGGGAAGACTACCTAGGACAAAAGGGTATTTAGCATTTACCCAGGGGTCCATTATTCAGTCTGCAACTGCTAGCCTGAGATTCCCTTCAGGGTGGATTTCCATGGGAACAGGGAACAAGCACTAGCTTTGGGGGTCTCCAACCTACAAACTATTTCTAAACTTGGGGTTCATCATACCTCACTAAGCTACAAGTTTGGGAACTCTAGATTCCATGTTGACACCTCTCCCCTCTCCCTTCCCTGAAATAGTATAACTCCAGAAATGTATCCAATCTGCAATGAAACAACTGAAGCAGAGCTCTGAGACAATAACTATTTAATTAGCAGGACCTGGACCCCTCCAACAAACAGAATCCCAGATCATCCTCTCCTACCTTCTCCAGAGTACAGCTTTTATTCCCTTTATTGTCCAGTCCCATGTTTGGTCAATCTAAGCTTTAGAGAGGGACAGTGCTGGGCTCCAAACTCTGGGTACATCCCCTAGCTACCAAACAGTAGCAACCAGCTCATCCATCCCACTTTATCATCAGGTCTGCTTTTTCTTTTTCTTTTTCTTTTTTTTAATTCTCTTTTCTTTTTTAGAAAAATTTTCCATGGTTACATGATTCATGTTCTTACTTTCCCCTTCACTCCCCATTACCCCCCGCCATAGCTGACACGTATTTCCACTGGTTTTAACATGTGTCATCTATCAAGACCTATTTCCATATTATTGATAGTTGCATTGATGTGGTCATTTCGAGTCTACATCCCCGACCATGTCTGCATCAACCCATGTGTTCAAGCAGTTGCTTTTCTTCTGTATTTCCACTCCTGCAGTCCTTCCTCTGAATGTGGGTAGCGTTCTTTTCCATAAATCCCTCAGAATTGTCCTGGGTCATTGCATTGCTGCTAGTACAGAAGTTCATTACATTCTATTTTACCACAATGTATCAGTCTCTGTGTACAGTGTTCTTCTGGCTCTGTTCCTTTCACTCTACATCAATTCCTGGAGGTCCTTCAAGTTCACATGGAATTCCTCCAGTTTATTATTCCTTTGAGCACAGTAGTATTCCATTACCAGCATATACCACAATTTGTTCAGCCATTCTCCAATTGAAGGGCATACCCTTGCTTTCCAGTTTTTTCAACAGACTCATTTTAGTTTATTTTAGTTTAGGTGACCCAGCTTGCTTAATAAGGGTAACCAAGGAAGCAATAACAGATGGAAGGACTTTTTTCTATTTAATATATCTTGGGCCATTTCACTGAGGCTTCTGACATTTTGGGTGGAAGCTCCCTTTAAGCTATATTGACTAAGCTAAAATCTGATATAGAACTCCTGGGGAAAAAAGACTCTTGTTTCTAATAATCATTAGACCACAGGCTACAACTGCAACTATGACTAGCTACTTCTAATTACTGTTTGTTAATAAGTTGCTGATCACTATTCTGGTAGAATCACAATAAACTAGATAATACTGATTAGAAGTAATCATAGGGATAAAATTATTTAAGATGGGCAGGGTTCTACTGAAATTGAGGAGTCAAATTATTCCTCACAAGAGTAAGAAATCAGATATAGATTTTTATATGTTCAATCATGTAAAACATTTTTCCATATTATTCATTTTTTGGAAGAGGTCTCAAACAAAAAAAAGAAGAAAGAAAATGAAATCCAGTATGTTTTGGTCTGTATTCAGACTTCCATCAGTCCTTTCTCTGGAGTCAGATGACATTTTTCATCATGAACCTCTGGGATTGTCTTGGATCACTGTATTACTCAGAATAACTAGGTCATTCACAGTTGTTCATCAAAAAATATTGCTGTTACTGTGAAAAATGTTCTGGTTTTGCTCATTTTACTTTGCATCAGTTCATGTAAGTCTTTTTGGGTTTTGCCAAAATCATTCTGCTTATCATTTCTTGTATCACAATAGTATTCCATTACAATCTTATACCACAATTTGTTCAGCCATTCTCCATTTGAGGAACAAACTCTCAATTTTCAATTCTTTGCTATCATCTAAAGTTAATAATAAATTATAAGTAATTTATACATTATGTAAAAATAAATTTATAAATTATATATAAATAAAATCACAAATAAACATAAAAATAAATAAATTAATTAATAATAAATATTTTTGTACAAATAGGTCTTCCCCACCCCACCCATCCCCTTTTTAAAATCTCTTTGGAAATATGAAGTGGTATTCTTGATCAAAGGATATTCACAGTTTTAGAGCCTTTTGAGCATAGTAATTCCAAATTGTTCTCTAGAATGGTTGGATCAGATCACAACTCTACCAACAGTGCATTCATGTCCCAACTTTCTTGTATCCCCTCCAACATTTATTGTTTTCTTTTTCTGTTAAATTGGCCAATCTGATAGATATGAGGCAGTACTTCAGAATTGTTTTAATTTGCATTTCTCTAAACAAGAGTGATTTAGAATTTTTTTTTCATATGACTATGGATAGCTTTGATTTCTTTATCTGGAAACTGCCTGTTCATATTCTTTGACCATTTATCAGTTGGAGAATGACATATTTTTATAAATTTGACTCATTACTGTATATACTTGAGAAATGAGATCTTTATCAGAGATATTTACAGTAAAAATTCTCCCCCTTCAGCTTTATGCTTTCCTTCTAGTCTTTGTTGCATTGATTTTGTTCATACAAACCCTTTTTAATTTAATATAATAAAAATTATGCATTTCATATCCTAAAATATAATATAATGCAGTAATCTGTCTTATATCCTATCTCGTTTGTCCAAAATTCTTCTCTTATCCATAGATCTGACAGACAAGCTATTCCATGCTACCCTTAATTTGTTTAAGGTACCCATGTTGACCTTTCTTGGTATACAGTGTGAGATGTTGGTCTATCCTCAGAAATATTTTGTCCCAAAAGCTTGGATCTTTTCAATTTATCAAATACTAAATTCATTATGGGTATTCTTGATTTATTTATTTTATTAATTCTTATTATTTTGGGGGAGAGGGAAGCTAGTGGTACATGTTGGGTCCGAAGTCAAAAAGACTCATCTTCCAGAGTTCAAATCTAGCTTTAGACACTTATTAGCTGTGTGACCCTGGACAAATCACTTAAGCCTGCTTACCTTGGTTTCTTCATCTGCAAAATGTGCTAGAGAAAGCAATGGCAAACCACTCCAATATCTTTGTCAAGAAAGGGGTCACAAATAGCCCCACACAATTGAAATGACTAAACATTTTTGGAGGGGGCATGCATCATTTCTCCTAATTAGGAGATTATTGAGCTGGCTAAAACCTGTCCCTTGGAATATGAAAATTTACTTAAGGCCTCAACATTCCTGAGATCAGAAGCCAGAAGAAGAATCTCATTTCTCCATTTCTCCCTGACTCCTTATTCAACCCATCATGAACCCTTTAAATATAGTGTTATTTTTAAAAATGATAAAGGCTGATATAATGAAGGAAAATAGTATTTTAATTAAAGCCATGCTGATAGAGATAAATTGACCACGCACCTGGCTAAGATCTATTCAAAATGCCTGCCAGTACCTATCTCCTTCCATCTTGTCTGTCTCGTACACCAGCAAGCCCGCTCAGGGAGCCAAAGAGATTGTCTCAAGCCGCTGCGCTATACGTTGGTTCCCGTTGTCTGACGTTATCACATCAGAAACCGGAAACCCTTTGGATCACAGGAAATATAGTTCCAAGGTCCCCCACATGTCCACAGGAAGTTTGTCAAACACTACATATCTTGAGGCTCAATACTTCAAAATAGAACCCCAGTACTTTTAAATAACACAATAGTTTAAGCTGTAGTCTAATTATTTTACCTAAAGAATCTTTTAAACTATGTTTGTTTCCTTAGGAGATATATGAAATTATGATTTTGCTTAACTAAGTTTGTTCAACACTGAAGGAAGCATGGGATTATGAATCTATTGATTTTTTTTTTATGTTCATGGCCTAAGGAAATATATGAGATTGCAACATATTAAAGAATTAGTTCTCTGTCACTCTGATATAATATTATCTATAAGAAGCCTTGCTATGGGGGCAGCTGGGTAGCTCAGTGGATTGAGAGTCAGGCCTAGAGACGGGAGGTCCTAGGTTCAAATCCGGCCTCAGATACTTCCCTGCTATGTGGCCCTGGGCAAGTCACTTGACCCCCCATTACCTACCCTTATCACTCTTCCAC
Organism: Gracilinanus agilis; assembly: GCF_016433145.1. Classification (NCBI taxonomy): domain Eukaryota; kingdom Metazoa; phylum Chordata; class Mammalia; order Didelphimorphia; family Didelphidae; genus Gracilinanus; species Gracilinanus agilis. The sequence continues at coordinate 96,498,739 of NC_058131.1, forward strand.
CTAGGAGCCAATACACAGAAGTTAAGGGTTTAAAAAAAAAAAAAGAAGCCTTGCTAGAATCCCAATTGGAGGTCAGGATTATGTTTCTCCTGTGTAAAAAGGAATTCCTTGTTCCTTTTTTAATTTAATGGGAGACCTGGAGGTCTTCTTACCATAGAGATATGTAGAGATTAACCAGCCCACAGTGACAGGAAGTAGAAATCATAGAGATAGGAAAGAGAAACTGTAGAGACAGGAAGGAGGAACCATAGAGACAGGAAGTTAGGTAGGAAAAGGGTATAAAAGGGGCAAGCGTGAGTTGGTCTGTTTGTCAGTTGATGATGGTTAGGGCTGACAGTTGTAAGAAGTTCACTGCTGTGCCTACATTGGTCATTGGGGGTTGGTTGCTGGGGGTGTAGGTTGGTGATTAGTTGGTGGTTGGTGTTTAGTTGCTGGAATATAAAGGCTTACTGAGCTTACTGAGAGGACTTTCAGCAGTAGCCTTTAGAGGGCTTTTTGCCTTTGGGGTTTTTGGCTTTTGGTTTGGGCTGTTAGTTTTTTTTCCCTTACTTGAACTTTTTGGAAGGTGGCTGGTCTTTGTTGACAGACCTAATTGGGGTTGGATTAAACATTGATTGGGTTGCAACTTTGTGGGGTGATTGTTATATAGGTAGTTATAGGCAGTTATAGGTAAATATAGGCAGTTTTAGATAGTAATAATAGGCAGTTATAGATAGTTATAGGATAACTAGTATAGACATTAGGAAATTTTCTTTTTCTACTTCTTTCCTATAGTTCCCTCTTTTTTTTTTACTACCTCTATTTTAATTAAACTAAATTTTTAATTGTTAAAAGCTGCTAGAAGTTTTCTTTTCTCTGGCTTAAAGGAATAATATTAATTTATAACTCTACTAAAACTACTCTTTAAAACTTAAGTTATTAAAAGCTGCTCTTTTATTCTGACAAAACCCCTATTTTAACCATTATACCTGAAACCTAAAACCTGAATCTGTGCTTAAGCATAATAAAACCTTGGTTTTTATCCCTATAATCTCTCTGTTGTGGTAGATCAATTCTGGCAGCACTTACCTGTGGGAAGCCAATAAGAGAATAGATAAAAATTTGAGATTCCTCTTTTGACCCCTTTTGTGATCCTTGTGATTTCTTGTTGAAAAGTATTGTGGCCTTATTGAAAAGCTTTAAATTCCTAGCAAACCTGTTCCCCTTTGGCCAGGAATGCAGCTGCCTGATATAGCCAAAGCCAAAACCTTAGCAGGGGCAATTCAACCCTGAGAAAAATATTCCCTGCCATGGCTGTCTGACAAGAACCCAGTCAAAATTCAGCCTTGGCCTTGTTCTATTCTGAAGCCAATGCTTTGTGTTTTGATATGACATAATTTATAACTTCTGCAAATCTGCAAAGTTTCAGGGGTATTCTTTTGTGTGAAATGAGTCTTGAAATATATATAATAAACTCCATGCTCAGGGAGACAGAGCTGGAAGCATGAGGTAAAAGATGTTCAGTGTCCCCTTATTTCCTTATCAACTAAACTGTCCTTATCAGATTGTCAGAGATGATAGATAGATCTCCACACTTACCTACTACATTAACTCAAAAAAGATATATATCTCCCATAACACTACCAGTGAGGAAGACTTTCTCATTCCCTAATAGATAAATGGGCAAAAGAGATGAAGAAACAATTTTCAGGTGAAGAAACCAAAGCTTCATATGGGTACATGAAAAAATGCTCTAAATCACTACTGATTAGAGAAATTCAAACCAAAACAATTCTGAGATATCATCACACACCCATCAGACTGACTAAAATGACAAAAGGGCAAAATGACAAATGTTTGAAGGGATGTGGAAAAACAAGGACATTAATGCACTGTTGGAACTGTGAATTGATCCAACTATTTTGGAGAGCAATTTGGAATTATCCTCAGAGAATTATAAAACTGTGTATACCCTTGGACCCAGCAATACCACTGCTGATTTTTTAAAACATTTAGAAAGAACTACATGAGATATTGAACAGTGAAATGAGTAGAACCAGGACAACATTATACACAGTCACAGAATTAATCCTGGAAGAATAAGCTGTAAAGGTTAACTCCATAAAGGTGAAATATGAAAGACTTAATTTAAATGTACATATTGGAAGGCTTTCTAGATATCTAAGAATCATAGGAAATAGTCTTAGAACTTTTCTCCCCCTTCATGTCCCAAATACCTATATTTCTCTCACTGCTTAACACAATGTTCAAACAATTTTTGCTTTGTAAAGTATTAAATTTCATTTAGTACCTTGTTGAAAGGAAAATTATTTCTTTGGGCTTTTACCCTAACTAAGGAGGCAAAAACTTAGTACAAAAAAAACTAAAAGAGTTTATTAAAAGTATATCAAGGGGGGGCAGCTGGGTAGCTCAGTGGATTGAGAGCCAGGCCTAGAGACAGGAGGTCCTAGGTTCAAATCCGGCCTCAGCCACTTCCCAGCTGTGTGACCCTGGGCAAGTCTCTTGACCCCCATTGCCCACCTATGGATCAATACCCAGAAGTAAAGGGTTTAAAATTAAAAAAACAACAAAAAAAAAGTATATCAAGGTTCCGGGTTAAGATGGCGGCAGAGTAAAAAGCAGCTCTTAACCTCTCCTGACCGAAACACACAAAACTCCTCAAGGGGACATAAAAACAAGTCCAGACGAATGGAGGAACCCCACAACAGGGTGCAGCGTGGAAGGTACATGGAATCGGGACATTTCCATGCTATAAAGGGGTGAAACAGCTCTCACTAAATCATGGGCTGAGCAACCACCCCACCCCCACCCCCTCCACACACACCACCTATAGCGCCGAAGCCAGTTAAAAAGAAATAGAGCAAGTTTGGGGCACCCATTGAGTCATTGGCAGCTATAGGGCCTGTTCCTGAGAGCAGCAAGATTTGGGACCCCAATAAGCCAAAGAACGCACCCAAAATTTGAGCGCGGGAGAACGCAGGGAGGGCGGAGGCGTGGGTGGAGGCAGACACAGCCACGAGCTAAAGCTCTGAAACCCTGAGTGGGGAACCAGTGCAGACGGGTATACGACTGTGGAAGCAGCGCCCTGAGACTTGTAAAGGAACCTCCAGCAGAGGATCAAGCAAGGGGGTCCACCAGGGGGCTTGACCTTGGAAAAAACCAGAACTCAGACCTCAGAAGCCAAAAGACCGCCGCGAGGATAAAGCTGAGAAGCTGCTGGGCTAATGATGGCTACCCAGACTCAGGAAGTTCAGAAGAGAAAGCTAAACAACAAGAAAAAGAAGTCTTTAACACTCGACAACTTTTACACAGAGAAAATCCAGACAACCGAGCAAACAGGGGAGGAGAACAAACAAGAATCCGGACCCTCCTCAAATAAGGAAAACTCCTCACAAGCTATGGAAGAGTTCAAAACTGAGATTCTGAGGAAGATGGAAGAGATCTGGCAAGAAAATAACAGTTTAAAAGGTAGAATCTTGCAATTGGAAAGTGAGGCTCAGAAATCAAATGAACTGATAAGCAAATTGAACACCAGAAATGACCAGATTGAAAAGATCATAGCTGAAAACGAAAAGTTTAGAGCCGAAAACCAGTCCCTAAAGGCTAGAATTGAGCAATTAGAAGCTAATGATCTCTCAAGACAACAAGAACAAATAAAACAAAGTCAAAAGACTGAAAAAAATAGAAGGAAATATGAAATATCTCAATGAGAGAGTGACAGACCAAGAAAACCGGTCTAGAAGAGACAATTTGAGAATAATTGGTCTTCCAGAAAAACCAGAAATTAATAGAAACCTGGATTCCATACTAAAAGAAATTATTCAGCAAAATTGCCCTGAAGTCCTACAACAAGAGGGCAATATAGACATCGAAAGGATCCATAGCACATCCACTACATTCGAACCAGAGAAGAAAACGGTTAGAAATATTATTGCCAAATTCAAAAGCTTTCAAGCAAAAGAAAAAATCTTACAAGAAGCCAGAAAGAGACAATTCAAATATCAAGGAACACCAATCAAGATCACACAGGATCTGGCAGCCTCCACGCTAAAAGATCGCAAGGCTTGGAATATAATATTCAGAAAGGCAAGAGAGCTGGGCCTGCAACCACGGATCAACTACCCATCAAAATTGACTATATATTTCCAGGGGAAAGTATGGGCATTCAACAAAATTGAAGAATTCCAAGTATTTGCACAGAAAAGACCAGGGCTAAATGGAAAGTTTGATATCCAACCACAAAAATCGAGAGAAACCTGAAAAGGTAAATAAGAAACAGAGGGGAAAGAAAGAAAACTTATAATTTTTAAATTTGCCTTTCTAAGGGCCTCAGTGAGATCTAATTATATGTATTCCTATGTAGAGAAATGTTATGTATAATTCTCTGTAGTGAACTCTATTCACTATTATAGTATCCACTATTATAGTAATCAGAAGAATAATTCACAGGGTGAGGATGGAACACTAAATAATCTAAGATGACATGGGGGATGGGAAAGAGGGGGTGAATAACAGGGGACACCAAGAGAAACTTGAGTGAATAAGAAAAATAGGATATTCTATTACACACAAAGAGGGTATGGGAAGGAGAGGGGACAAATACTATTATAAGTAGGAGAGGAAGAGAGCATTAAGAGGTAATAATCAAACTTTACTCTCAGTGTAATCAACCCGGAGAGGGAAGAGTAGCTATACTATCCATTGGGACATAAAACTCTTATCTAACCCTTCTGAGAAAGTCAGAGGGGATAAATCAAGGGAAACAAGGGAGTGGGGAGGTCAAAAAAAAGGGAGGGGAGAAGAAGGGGGAGGGAATTCATAAGGCCTTTAAAAACAAAAAGGGGAAAAATAAGGGAGGGGGTAGAAAGGGAAGTTAATCAAGGGAGGGGATAAGGGATAGCGGCTCAATAGCAAACCACTGGTTTAAAAGGAAAAAAGTATAAGAAAAAAGGGGGTAGGAATGGGGGAGGATTTGAAAATGTCAGCAAATGCACAACTGATGATTATAACTCTGAATGTGAATGGGATGAACTAGCTCATAAAAGGGAAGCAAATAGCAGAGTGGATTAGAAACCAAAATCCCACCATATGTTGTCTACAAGAAACACATATGAGGCGGGTGGACATACACAAGTTTAAGGTTCAGGGTTTGAGCAAAACCTTTTGGGCATCAAATGAGAAAAACAAGGCAGGAATGGCTATTATGATTTCTGACAAAGCCAAAGTAAAAATAGATATGATTAAAAAAGACAGGGAAGGTCATTACATCCTGATTAAAGGCAGTATAAACAATGAGGAAATAACACTACTCAATATATATGCACCAAGTGGCATAGCATCCAAATTCATAAAGGAGAAACTGGCAGAGCTCAAGAAGGAAATAGATAGTAAAACCATACTAGTGGGAGATCTAAATATTCCTCTGTCAGATCTAGATAAATCAAACTGAAAAATAAATAAGAAAGAGGTAAGAGAGGTGAATGAAGTCCTAGAAAAATAAGATTTAATTGATATGTGGAGAAAAATAAATAGGGACAAAAAGGAATACACCTTCTTTTCAGCTGCACATGGCACATTCACAAAGATTGACCATGTTATAGGGCATAGAACCATTGCAAACAAATGCAAACAAGCAGAAATAATAAATGTAACCTTCTCAGATCATAATGCAATAAAAATAATAATTAGTAAGGGCACTTGGACAGGCAAATCAAAAACTAATTGGAAATTAAACAATATGATTCTTCAAAACCAATTTGTCAAAGAAGGAATCATAGAAACAATCAACAATTTCGTTGAAGAAAATGACAATGATGAGACATCCTACCAAAATCTGTGTGATGCGGCCAAGGCAGTACTCAGGGGGAAATTTATATCCTTGAGTGCATATATTAACAAATTAAGGAGGGCAGAGATTAATGAATTGGGCATGCAACTCAAAAAATTAGAAAG
>NC_058131.1:96544665-96638297 GCF_016433145.1 Gracilinanus agilis
CGGGGGTGGGGAGAGAGCGAGAGTGCGGGGATGGGGGGTTGGGGGGAGGGGAGCATTTTACGAGGCATCTGGATTGGGAGGAGTAAGAGCTTGCTAAAACCCGAGGCTTGGCTTTGATTTTGAGTTTGCATGGCAGAAAGAGGCCCAAATCGATTAGAGGACTTTGAATGGGGGCAATTCATGGTGGTGAAAAGTTTTGGAACGGACCAGACAATGCTTCCCTACCACCCAAGGGAGGGAACCTTACAGACCTTGGAAGAGAGACTAGGACAAAGCGAGAGAAAAGGACAAAGCCAGAGGAGACCTAGGGATTGGGCTGTGAAACTTTTAGGGGGAGACCTGAGCAAAGGGAGACCTTTTGATTTAAAGTAATATCACAGCCAGCTACCTAGGTGCATAGGAGGATGTCCGGAGGCTTCCCCCCCATTGCTACTTTACCTCTCTAGTTTGAGTTCTTGCAGAATTGATTTTAGTAGAAGATGTTTTGATTGAAATCTCCGATGACGAGAAACTGGCAACAAAGTTATGAACACAGTCCATTTATTAGCAAGGCTGGCATTTGCCAATAGGTGGGATTTAGATATTCCGTAACCGAGGACCCCATGAAAAGTTTACAGAACGTTCTTATAATTAATAAGGAGCAACTGAACGTGGGTGTCACTGATTATTGATTGGAGGTGCCACAAAGTGGGTTGACACTTCTTGGGGTATTTGGAACAAAGAAGAATAGAGAAACTTAATGGAAATTGGTAAGAAACAGGGAACTTATTTCTGGTCTGGGAATGAGGAATGGAAAATTGTACAATTTCTGTGTAAACTCCTTTTCTCTGGCTAGTCATTACAAAAGTTTATTGGTTATTGGGATTGCTTATTGACAATACTATCTTAGATTTTAGCATCTTGTGGAAAGTTTGTAGTTTCTCTGTGAGTACAAATGAGGAATACATAAAAAGGGGAACTTCATTGAAAAGGAGGTCTTACAATACAAAGGACTTTAGGCCTACAAGAGTGGGGAAATTAAAGTCTTTAACAAATTACTAATACGAGCCAGTTTGGCTTATTGTTCGCAGCAGACCTCAGCTGAAAATGACGACTAAACACAATTCCCGATTGATTGAATATCATTCCCATTCCACTGAGAGGAGAAGGGTGCTGCTTTGTTTGGAGTAAGGTAGTTGTGAGAAAAACTGAGGGAGAATTCTAACCTTAACTTTGTATTTTACATCTAGCTATACTTCCTTTCTGGGATTTTATGTGTTTTAAAACAAGATGATGTTCTAGTCCCTTCCAGTAGATCTTTTGTTCTCTTGTGTTACAGTGATGGCATGAAGGCTTTCAGTCACTGATTAGCAGTCATATACACTTCCAGGAGAACCCAATTTTGAAACCCTGCTTGGATCTTTGTCCCAGCCTTGTTTTTTTCTGACTCCTAATCTGTTGCTCTTTCCACTGTACTAGAGCCACCACCTTTTTTTTTTTTTTTTAAACCCTTACCTTCTGCTGTGTATTGGCTCCAAGGCAGAAAAGTGGTAAGGGTAGGCAATGGGGGTCAAGTGACTTGCCCAGGGTCACACAGCTGGGAAGTGTCTGAGGCTAGATTTGAACCTAGGTCCTCTAGTCTCTAGGCCTAGCTCTCAATCCACTGAGCTACCCAGCTGCCCCTGAGGCACCATCTTTTAAAAGGTGAAACAAAAATTTATTTTGAGGAAAGAAACACTGATTAATTGAAAGGAAGAGATCATGCTTCATTCTCACTTTATGTAAACATACTTTGCAGTCTTCAACAAATACTTCAGATATGATAAAGCTGTGCAACACTGTACATCCTAGAATGAATTTTCCAGTCATTTAAAACTCCTTTCCTTTCTCTCCCATCATCTGATAAAGTCAGAGATGTTAGAGTCTGACCCAGTGAGAAAAGAGCCAGGAATAAATGTTGGGGTCCCATCCAGAGAGGAGCCACGAATAATTTTCAGAGAGGCCTCTTTGTTCTGCTGAAGGCCACAGCAAAGCTGTTTATGCAAACAGCAGGTGGGGATATCTGGGAATGAACTATGACCTCTGGGATTGTTTAGGTTTGTAGAGGAACCCTAGAAATGTTTTGGGTAATGCTTTTACATAAATAACATTCTGTGGGAAAGAAACACCTCCTAAATATGTTGTAATGCTTAGCATTCTACTCTAAAAAAAATTCATATCTATAATAAATGGAACTTGTGCATGGCCTCCATCTGACCCTATTTTTCACCCCCCCCCCCCCTTTCTTTTTCTCTTAGTGTCTGAACTAAACATCAACAATCATCCACTAACTATTATGAATGAGATCATCCTCCATGTAGGAGTGATCATAGTCTTGATTTCTATTTCCAGTTCTGATACTATATTGTTGGGATGTATCTGTTAATTTCTTCATTTAGTCTTCCAGCCAAGCATCCCTTTTCTGTTCTCCAGATTCATTATCCTATTACCTGCTTTTGCACATGTCACCTGTGCTTGAAATCTATTCCTCTTCCTCTTAGAATCTTTAATTTACAAAGAAGCCTTTTTAGTTCTATCCTAGCTTTTCTACTTTCAAATTATTATTATTTTTTTAAACCCTTAACTTCTGTGTATTGGCTCCTAGGTAGAAGAGTGGTAAAGGTGGGGAATGGGGGTCAAGTGACTTGCCCAGGGTCACACAGCTGGGAAGTGTCTGAGGTCAGATTTGAACCTAGGACCTCCCATCTCTAGGCCTGACTCAATCCACTGAGCTACCCAGCTGCCCTCAAATTATTTTTATTATCTAATAGGATGCAATAAATAATGAAGCCAAATGCAATAATAAAGGTTGTTTTCTTCTATCAAAGAACCAATTAAATATTATCTTCTTGTTTAGTTAAGACACCCTTTTTAAGTCATCCTTTAGTCTTAGAACTTCAGGTTAAGCATCAGATGATTACTTTGCTTAAAGGGTGCCAATTGGAGCCAAGAAAAGAACATTCAGTTTGTCTTTCTCATAGGTTTGAGAAGCCAAAAATCCAAATCTGGGAACTGTAAGTTAAGTTTGGAACTCTTTGAATAAGTACCTCGGTTCTGGGTTCAAATGTAGCTTCAGAATTCCTAGCCGTGTGACCCTGGGCATGTCACATAAACCCCTATTGCAGTGTTGCACACATATTCTAAGTTGGAAGGTGGTAAGGGTTTTAAAAAAAAGTAATGCAGAAAAGGCTTAGACTAGAATCTTGTTTCTGTATTCCTCACCAAATCCCTTTGTTTTTCTTTCCCTTATTCCATAGGGTAACATTTCTACCTGTCCCTCATGCATATACTCAAACTTGGTCAGTACTCCCAATTGAAGGAAGTTGCCTTTTGTCTTTTTCTTTTTAAACAGTTCTTTCTATCTTAGCTTGAATTGGGAGTTAAGTGACTTGCCCAGGGTCACAAAGCTAGTTGGTGTCTTGAGGTGGAATTTTAGGTCCTTTCAACTCTGGATCTGGCATATTTGCCTTCTGTCTTGAGGGAAAGGGTTAGTGGTATAATGGTAATGACGAGCAGTCAATGAAAGACTTAAAACTAGATTCCATCAAATTAGTTGTCAATTCCTGTGTCTGCCTCCATGTCATCTCTTGCTTCTGTCCCCTTATGTCTACTTATACCATCCTAGTTCATATACATGCTCATCATCTCTCACTTGGCCTTGCTCTAAGTATCCTATCAAACCATAGTGCTTAGCAGTAGCCTTCTAATTGGTCTCTCTGATTCAAATATTTCCCCACTCTAAACCATTCTCCTTACTGTTGCTAGTGATTTTCCTACAGCTGATGTCTGAGAAAAAAAATTATATGTATACACACACATATGTTTGGCTTTTTAAAGCATCTCATTACAGAGTGTCAAGGGTAAGAGACATTACAGAAATGGCTCTCTTCAAAATTACCAGTGATCTCTTAATTTCAAAACCTGATGTTTTTTTCTTAGTCTTCATCCTTGGTCATTGCATTGCAGCATTTCATACTATTAATGACATCTCCTCCTAGGTATTTTTTTCTCTTTTAAGTTTTTAGCCCCAGTTTTTTCTCTTGGTTCTTGTATCTATCTGATTGCTTCTTTTTAATCTCTGCCTCAGTTAGGGGTAAACTTTCCATTTTTATCATCCATAAAGTTTAAAAGAGCAAAATAACTTTAAATCCTGCCCATAGAAAATTTCTGGGAGGCTGGTAGTACATTTAAGGTTTTAAGGTGCTGTCTATAAGTCTGGGTAGCTATCTTGCACCTGGACTTCAGCAATTATCTCTTAGTCTCATGGGAGAAGAAGGGCTAGCCCCCATTACCAAACCGAAGATTCCCTACTATTAGGGTAAGAACTCATCTTTCAATAAAAATTTCTTGGAAGAGGACAGCTGGTGGCTCAGTGGATTGAGAGCCAGGCTTAGAGGCTGGAGGTCTGTCAGGGGCTATTAAGGGGTCCAGAAAAACATTCGCTGGTCCTGGAGTGAGGAGAAGGAGACCATCCTGATCCCAACCTCATTCCTTTTATCCCTTTCCACGACTGCTGGGAGCCATCAAACCCACCCTGTCTGACATGGTCACAGCGGGGATCTCGAGGAAGTGCATGGCAGCCTTAGGAAGGATGGAAACCTCTCACTCAGATACCCCTATGTGACTCTTCTCTTACTAACACTCCTGATTATTGAAATTATTGTGATCAATATCCCCACTCAGCCCTAGGGAAATACAGAAGAACATTATAGGCTATTAGAGCCCTTATGGGCCCCCTTAAAACTCCTAGGAAATTCCCACCTTTACATGTATTAATACAGAAATTCCCCTAAAAGTCACTTCATAACAAACCAGCAAATAGTGAGTTAATGTTTAAAATTTTAAACTCCAACAAACTGTACCTGAATTTTCCATTCCCATACACAGAAGCTTACATAATGAGAAACCAGAAACAATAAGCACCCCCTTCCCCATCCCTGATTCAGTACGTTACAATGGATGAAAAATGGAGAAATAGCCTTCTGTGTAAAGGCCAGTACATCCCTGAACTGTTCTCTCTCCACCCCATTGCCTGGGAAATATGTCAAAACATACCTTTGAGAAATATTGAAAGTCATTGGAGAATGAAGAGTTGTTAGTAACAAAGTTAATGTATGACTTATTCGTTATCTCCAAGAAAAGATGTATGTTGAAAATGAATTTCCATGTCAACATTATATGTGATCTTGAAGCATATAAAGAAGTGTATAAAAAACAAACATTACTCAAGGCAGACCAGAGCAGTATTCATGATGCCTGCCTGGCTGAAGTTCAGACTGTCTTACTCGTCTTAACACGCTGATGCTGTCCTACCACCGAGAGATTCCCTGGACCTGTGGGAGTTAGCCTCCTGCACATCACCCACAAATAACTTGACAAGCTGGTCTTATCAGACGTTCAAATCTGGCCTCAGACACTTTCTAGCTGTGTGACCCTGGGCAAGTCACTTAAGCCCCATTGCCTAGCCCTTACCACTCTTTTGCCTTGGAACCAATACATAGTATTGATTCTAAGACAGAAGGTAAGGGTTTAAAAAAAAATTTTTTTTTCCTGGGAAAGCTGGAAAGCATTCTGACAGAAGTTAGGTGTCGTAGACTTAACATCTCACACCATATATATTAAGTTCAAAATAGACAAATGATTTAGACCAGTGATGGGCAAACTTTAAAGAGGGGGCCAAAGGAAAGGAGATGCTCATCTGTCAGTCTGTTTCTAAGGCAATTCTTTCGAAGTTTCATTGTACTGTATCCTACTCATTGTATTCGTCAGATTAGGAATAATATCTTGCAGCCAGATAGGGGGCCGTAATGGGGCCGTAATTGGTCCGTGGGCTGTAGTTTGCCATCACTGATTTAGACATTTAAAAAATAGGTATTATAAGGAAGAAGTTATAAAGTCAGATGAATGGATATAGAAGTATTCATTATCAAAAAAGGGAATAGAGAGGATCCAAGAAGGTAAAATAAACAGTCTTTTTGTTTTGTTTTTAAAATTTCTTAACTGTCTTAGACTCAGTACTATGTATTGGTTCCAAGGCAGAGATTAGCCATAAGGGGTAGTGTGTAAATAGAATTAGCCAGATCCCATAAATAGTCAAAAATCTACTCAACCCAGGCGTGCTAATGATGTCACTCCCACCTCCCTTAGTGGGGAGGGGAGACGAGTTACCCACACGTGACAATAAGTAACAAATCAAGAATAAGGGACTGCCCTTTGGGCAGTTCAAATCAATGTAGAAACTGCCATTTGTCCATTTGAATTAGAGGTGGACCACAGGAAGTGATGAGACACTATCTCTTTAAGTAAGTGAGTGAACTTCCTGTGGGGGCAGTTGCCGTCTGGAACTGGAGGAAGAAGCATCTCCTGAGACCACAGACAGCTTACACTCTATATTGTCACATGGGTAAGTTAGGCTGGCTTCCTTGTCCTAGCTGGGCCAATTCTAAACTCTACCTATCTGGCTGTTGGGCCTTGTGGCTTACAGCTTCATTTATTTAGACTTCTAACCTCCCTTTTCTCTTTATCCCTACTTTACCTTCCTGATTGTAAATAAACTCCTCAACCCGATGCTGACTTGGGTCTGATTTAATTACGGAATCAACCTGAATTGTTGATTCCTGGCGGCCACATATTTTAATATATAGCTATAATAACTAAATTTTAATTCTTACAGTAGACATTTAAGTGAGTTGTGCAGGGTCCACACAGTCAGGCTAAATTTTGAACCTATGACCTCCCATTTCTAGGCATAACTTTTTTTAATCTACCGAGCCACTTTGCTGCCCCCCAGGTGAACAATTTTGATTAGGTAAAATTAAAACATTTTTGCACAAAGAAAATCAATTAAGATAACAGGAAAGAAGCAGATTAATCTGAGGAAGTCTGCAGCAAGTTTCTCTGACATGGTTTTTTTTGTTTTGTTTTTAAAGTAAGCTACAGGTATTTCTTCTACTTACCTAGGGGTAGGGGCTCAATTCCCCTTTGATCTGGAAAGTCCAAGTAAAATTTTTGACTCTCTTTGTACCAGAAAAGACGCCTAAAATTCTTCTTTTTCTTTTTTGGAATGTTTATGCTACCTTATTGTAAAATTTGGGTTAATCATTTGGCCATTGGCTATATGTAGTTCAATGTTAAGATATTTCTAACATTTCTAGCTTTTGTGTGTCCTCTGCTGGCTTTCATGTTCTTTTTGCAAACTATTTTAACTTTAAAAAAGAAATTTTGTATATTTATGATATTAAAAGATGAAATATATTGATATTATACAATACATATATTTTATGCATTCCTGAGTTTCTAAACTTTTTCTGTGTTCTCTGCTGGCTTTTGTGTGCTATCTGTAGCTTTTGCAAAACTGCTTCAAAATTCCCATTTAATTTCTTAATGTTGACCCATGTTATATCAAAACTATGATGGGGAAAGTTGGAATGTTGAAGGGATACCCATATATACATTTTTTTCCTATCAGTACAAGTATACTGTTTTTCTCTCCCATTTCCCCCATCCCACTGAGAAAAGAGGAAAACCAATATATCCTTGTTACTAATATGGATGTCATATAAACAAATTCCTAATTTGGCTATTCCCCTTCAAAATGCTTCCAACTTCACTCTTGAGTCCATCACCTACTCTGTTAGGAGGTAGGTAGCATATTTCATGAGCCCTTTGGAATTCTGGTTGGTCATTGTGTTCATAATGCTGTTGTGGTTTTAGAAGTTGTTTTAGTTAAGTTCACTTTATCTGCATCAGGTCACTTGAGTCTGTCCAAATTTCTCTGAGCCCATCCCCTTCTATCCTAATAAGTATGATGGTATTCCATTATATTCATGTATCATTGTTCAGTCATTCCCTCAATTGATGGGTGGGTACCCTAATAGATGGCAATTTTTTGTCATTGAAACTATAAATATTTTTGTTTGTATGAGTCCTTTCACTAGGTCAGAGTTTTCAAAGTTCAATAATTTGGGTGTGTGGGGGGGTATAGTTCCAATTTTTTTTCCAGAATGACTGGACCATTTCACAACATCACCAACAGTGTTTTGATGTATTCATTTTTTTGTCATCTTTGCCAGTTTTGAGGGGATTTTTTTTTATTGTTAGTTATTTAGAATATTTTACTATATGGCTATTAGTTGCCTTGGATTTCTATTGAAAACTGCTTGTTCTCATTTCTTGATCCTATCACAATAATAAAATCAATTGGGGAAATAGTTCTTTTTTTTTTTTTTTTGATAAATTTGAATCAATGCCTTATATGTCTTAAAAAATAAGATGTTTATTAGAGAAACTGGCTGCAAAGATTTTTCCCCACTTGCCACTCTTTCTAATTTTGTAAAAGCATCATAGCATACCCTTATTTCATGTGTGTTTGTAGTTGTGTAATAGGGAAGAAACAAAGTTTCTTAGTGTTAAGACTTGTTCCTTTGAAGATCAGATCTGGTAGCCCAATGTTTACAATTTGTGATAATTATGAAGAGGGGACTAGCTTAAGTCCAATAAGAGACAAGTGTGTGTACAGGCTGGAGGCCTTCAAAAGAGTCCAGCTTGAAACAGCCATTGCATTCTTCCGCCTTCCTGCCCAAGATGGTGGGTTCTAACCACTTTGTGGTTTAAGACAATTTCATGTTTATTTATTTTCACTTGACAGAACATAATTGTGTTATATTTGGTAAAATGAACCCAGATTAAACCTGTAAGAATTTGCCCCAATATCACATTGGTAATAGAGGAGCAGCTGAGATTTAAGTAGAGATCTGACAAATTGAGTGCTGTTTTATCTCTTGGTTGTTGTTCTTTGTATCAAAATGACTATCACTGTTGTGATGCCTTTTTTTTTTTTTTTAATAATTTTTATGTTTTAGGAAAGTTATCATGGTTACATGATTCATGTTCTTACTTTCCCCTCCACTCCCCCATCTGCCCCCCCCCCCATAGCCAACGCGCATTTCCACTGGTTTTTAACATGTGTCATTGATCAAGACCTATTTCCAAATTGTTGATAGTTGCATTGGTGTGGTAGTTTCGAGTCTACATCCCCAATCATGTCTGCCTCAACCCATGTTGCTTTTCTTCTGTGTTTCCTCTCCTGTAGTTCTTCCTCTGAATGTGGGTAGCGTTCTTTTCCATAAGTCCCTCAGAATTGTCCTGGGTCATTGCATTACTGCTAGTTCAGAAGTCCATTACATTTGATTTTACCATAGTATATCAGTCTCTGTGTACAATGTTCTTCTGGCTCTGCTCCTTTTCACTCTGCATCAATTCCTGGAGGTCATTCCAGTTCACATGGAATTCCTCCAGTTTATTATTCCTTTGAGCACAATAGTATTCCATCACAAGCATATACCACAATTCGTTCAGCCATTTCCCAATTGAAGGGCATTCCCTTGTTTTCCAGTTTTTGCCACCACAAAAAGCGCGGCTATAAATATTTTCTTACAAGTCTGTTTATGAACTTTTTGGGGTACAAACCCAACAAACCCAACAGTGGTATGGCTGAATCAAAGGGCAGGCATTCTTTTATACATCCAGAATGGTTGGATCATTTCACAACTCCACCAGCAATGCATTAATGTCCCAATTTTGCCATATCCCCTCCAACATTCATTACTCTCCCCTACTATCATTTTAGCCAATCTGCTAGGTGTGAGGTGATACCTCAGTGTTGTTTTGATTTGCATTTCTCCAATTATTAGAGATTTAGAACACTTTCTCGTGTGCTTATTGATAGTTTTGATTTCTTTATTTGAAAATTGCCTATTCATGTCTCTTGCCCATTTATCAATTGGGGAATGGCTTGATTTTTTTATATAATTGATTTAACTCCTTGTATATTTGAGTAATTAGACCCCTTTCAGAGTTTTTTGTTATAAAGATTTTTTCCCAATTTGTTGGTTCCCTTCTGATTTTGGTTGCATTGTTTTTGTTCATACAAAAGCCTTTTAATTTAGTATAATCAAAATAATTTATTTTACATTTTGTAATTTTTTCTAACTCTTGCTTGATTTTAAAATCCTTCCTTTCCCAGAGATCTGACAAGTATACTATTCTGTGTTTACTTAATTTATTTATAGTTTCCCTCTTTATATTCAGATCATTCAACCATTCTGAATTTATCTTGGTGTTGGGTGTGAGATATTGATCTAAGCTTAGTCTCTCCCATATTGTTTTCCAATTTTCCCAGAAGTTTTTGTCAAATAGTGAATTTTTGTCCCAAAAGTTGGGCTCTAAGGGTTTATTATACACTGTCTTGTTGATGTCACTTACCCCAAGTCTATTCCAATGTCCTCCCTTCTGTCTCTTAGCCAGTACCATATTGTTTTGATGACTGCTGCTTTATAGTATAGCTTAATATCTGGTACTGCTAGGCCACCTTTCTTGTGATGCCTTTTGACTTGAGCATAATTGTATGATGGCTTCAGATGCAGTAGCAGCTGCTTTTGTGTTTAACCAAACTCTTAAGTGCTCCACAGCATCTGCTTCTTTTGCCTTGTCTTCATATGCTTGGAGTAGACACTCCTAACTCCCAGATGGATTTTTGAAGCCTCTCACTTATCCTCAATCTGGTTTAGCCTGACTGCAGAAAAGGGTGTGTCTGCTGTGTATGTTTCTGCTTCTGGGAACTCTAGGTGAGGGATGAGTGACAAGTGGTCACTGAAGGAGGAAAGTAGCCCAGAAAAAGGTTCTAAAAGCCTTCTAGCCTAGTAAACTAGAGGTATTGGCCTTCTCTAAACACACCATATACCCCATTTTATCTGTACATTGCTGTTAGTGGCCCAGTTCTCTATTTGATGTTCAAAGTCCTTCATAAGAACTCTCCCAACTCCTCCTCTCCTTTAAGCCTAATTACATTTTACTTCCTCTTCTACCCTCTTAAATCTGTAGTCCAGTGACACTTATGCTATTCTAAGCTATTACATTTCTCTAACTTGGGCACTTTCACTGGCTAGTCTCCCTATGTCCAGAATGCTCTCCTTCCTTTGCTCACCTCTGGATTTCCTTCAAGTCCCAACTAAAATCTTGTAGAAATATAGGAAACCTTTCCTGATTCCAGTCTCTGTTGATTATTTCCTCTTTATCCTGTGTATAATTTGTTTGCCCATAATTAATTTACATGTTTTATCATCCTCATGTTGCAGTGGTAAATTGACACAACTGAGCCAATAAGATCCAAGCAAATTGATTTATTACTAAGGCCAGCAGTTGCATGACAAATTGGGTTGAAGATCTCAGTAGGTACAAGGACAACAGTTAGCAGTTTACTGTGTTCTTATGGTCAATAATGAGGAATGAATGAATACTGGTACATCATTACATCATTACCAGTATCAGGATTGTAATTCAGCTCCATGACAACAAACTTGTGATGGGTTCTGGATAATGGGCAATGTTTTCATGCTTTCCCAGTCTCCAATAGAATAAAGCAGAACTGTGGGCTTGCTCCCCCCATCTTTTTTTAAGAAATCCTTCTAAGAATTAATACTATGCATTGATTCCAAGGCAGAATCCGGATAAGGACTGGGCAATGGAAGTTAATTGATTTTTTTTTTCTCCAGGGTCACACAGGAAGTATCTGAGGCCAGATTTGAGTCCAAGACCTAGACCTCTTCTCTCTAGGCCTGGCTCTGAATCCACTGAGCCACCTAGCTTCCCCCTTCCCCCCCCCCCCCCCCCAATGATGTTTTTAGGATATCGTTGGGCTCCTTTAGTGGGGATGAAAATGGCATCAAGGTCATTGAAAAGGCTAATATAATAGCCAAGACTAAAGTGGAGGAGGAGTTAGTACATAGTTTTCTGTTGACAGATAATTGTATCTGCAATGCAGCTTCTGAGACTGAGATGCAGCGGAGCTTGGATTGATTCTCTGCTGTTGGGGCAACATTTAGAAAACAGGTTCTCCACCAGCTAATACCACATTATCCATATGGGGAACCATCAATTACAGTAAGTGGAGAAATTTTGAATGCTGTGGATAAGTTCATTTGTCTTGGTAGTATACTTTCCAAGGATGTCCTTATTGATTATAAGGTTGATGCATGCTAGAGCTAGCTCAGTGATTAGGAGACAGGAGAGGTTTCCTACCTAATTGAATCCATTGTGCTGGCATCATTGTTATATGCCTCTGAAACCTGCACAGTCTGTCAGTCCCTTGCCAAGAAACAATTGCTTCTTTTTGAATTGTCTTAGGAAGATTCTGAAGATCACTGGACCCTGAGGTCCTTTTTCATGCAGAACTACCAGGCATTCAAACTCTGCTGCAGAGAGCTAAACTCTGACAGATTGGCCATGTTGTTCAAATACCAAATGTATGTTTGCCTAGCAGACTATGCACAAGGCAAGTGCTCACATGAGGTCAGAAGAAGGCCTCTGAAAAACTTCATTATTGATTGTGAGATGTGGAAGGCAGTGGTACAGAACTGTCCTTTGTGGTGGGCCAACAACTAGAAGGGGCTATGCTTTCCGAGCAAAGGAGAATTGCATTAACCCAAAAGAATATGAGAAATGCACATTTAGAGACATCTCAACTGTTCGTGTGGGCTATTTGTGCTGGACTTAGGGTAGAGACTTCTGAGCTAGTATTGGTCTGATCAGCTACAGTTCAACATACTGTACATTGAGCCTTTCATGATGATATGATTTTGGTCTTCAAGTATGAGGACCAACAACCAATGAGGAACCAAGTAATTTATACAGTCTATAGCCATGAGGGTGAACCTATGGCACATGTGCCCAAAAGAGCACACACAGCCCTCTCTGGGCATGCCTGCTGTTGCCCACCAGAGTTTGCTACTAGAAAGCCAGAGGGACTCAGGGCAAGAGTTGTTCCCCTCCCCCTCTCCATACACCCAAGGATATTCCTCACTTTACCTGCCCCTCTGCCTCGCTCCAATGGGAGTGCTTCTTCTCTCCCTTCCCTCTCTAGGGTAGTGAGGGTGGGGCCAAGGGCAGGACTTAGCACTATGTCTCTGTGGGTGGTGGCACTTAGGATACCTGGGGCCAGGTACTCTGACTTAAAAAGGTTCGCCATCACTGCTGTGAGGAATTAAATTAAGGGGTTGACTAAAATATATATGAATTTAAAGATAATATTGTGGTTGCCAAATTTAAAATATTATAGCTCAAGGTCAAAATGACTTTTAATAGCTTTTATTTACAAAAGGGTGGAAAGAGTGAAAGTAGAGAAATACAAAAGAGGGTAGAGAAGACACTAAACATTGTTCCAGTGCTCTGCTCAGCCCATGCAGGGCTTGTTAACCCTCCATCAGAGGACCTGAAGTTCTACCCACACGGCCTTCTCCAAGAAGGGAAGGCCTCTCCAAAACTAATCTCTCTCCAGACACCAGGAAAGGAAGGCCAGCTACTCACCTAAGAAATAGTTCAAGATCCTCCAAGCTGAGGATTCAGACTGAAGGCTACCTCCAGAAGAATGCTTTCAGAAGACTTTCCAGCTGAAGAAGTTCAGGGCTTTTATAGTGACTTCTTGTCCCTTCCCCTCTTCACAGGGGCCAATCACAGCTTCCAAATTGCCTAGCAGCCCTGCTGGGGGTGGGGTGGGGGTAGTAGTGAGGTGGAGGGGGCAGTATCTGGGGGTCCACTTCTCACCTTTGGAGGTGTTAACTCTTATCATAGGCCTCTGAAGGTGTCAACCTTTTATCATAGGCATCTGAAGATAGCAACTTTTAATAGGATTCACAAGTTTCTGACTGGATTGAGTTATCACCCACTTTAGCAAATGACTTGTGAACTTTTAAAAAAAAAAATTTTTTTTTTAAACCCTTACCTTCTGTCTTGGAGCCAATACTGTGTATTGGCTCCAAGGCAGAAGAGTAGTAAGGGCTAGGCAATGGGGGTCAAGTGACTTGCCCAAGGTCACACAGCTGGGAAGTGTCTGAGGCCAGATTTGAACCTAGGACCTCCCCTCTAGGCCTGACTCTCAATCCACTGAGCTACCCAGCTGCTCCTTGAATATTCTTACTTAGTGTTAAGTAGGGGGTGCTTTGAGTTCTGGAGTTATAACTCATTTTAGCAAGTGACTTGCGAATTCTCTTATTTCAAGTAAGTGACTTGTGAATTCTCTTACTTGATGGCTAAATTGTCGACCAATTTAAAAGTTGCTTATGCTAGACAAAGAAAGTCTGATTCACAGTTCACACTGGTCTAGAGTAACATGAACATTCTCTCTTCTGATTTCTATGAGAGAAAAACTCCCTTACCAAACCCTTATGAAGTTTAGATTTTAATGTTAGCATAAATGATAATTTTAGTAGGCTTTTTGCAAATATTCTAGTATGAATATTTAGATTTTGAATTAAGTAAACAACTGCTTTAGCATAGGCCTTAGTGTCAGCCCTACCCTTCAGAGTTGATATATCATTCACCCTAACTCATGATCTAGGATGCGGCACTAGGTCTGGCTCAGGCTCGGAACCAGGCACCATCCATCAAGTGACTCTTTAAGTTATGGGCAAAAGATTTCTTTTTCCAAATAAGGATGCTTCCTAGTTGACTTAGCCAATGAATATTGCTTCTGGGTGTCTCTTTTTTGAGGGGTAGGACTATTTTTTTTGTACTATTTTTGTACTGCTATAAAAGTTGGCTAATTCTTTGAAGTATAAAAGGTCTCTCACAGTGATTGGAGTCCTTCTGGTTTTGATTGGAGGACTGGCTTTGTTGTGGGACCTGCCTCCCCACAACAAATCTATCTTTCTTTTTAAATTTTTAAAAATTTTATTTTTTAAGAAAAATTTTCCATGGTTACATGATTCATGTTCTTACTTTCCCCTTCACAGCCAACACGCATTTCCACTGTAAACCTATCTTTCTTTATGGCTTGGAGACTTTGTTTATCATTTGTGTACCAGATGGGACTGGCAGTGTGCCATTTGGTGGGGTGTCCTCCCTCTAGATGGGGTTCTTTTTTGGACATCCACCTTCGAGGCTTTTCATTCCTGGTCTCTTCTTGAGGGGAGGAACAATGAGTGGAGACTTTTTGCCAGTCTGAACCAAAATCCAAGCTGGTAAGTTTCTTTGGGTACTTTCCAAAACTGCAGATTAGAAACCTGCCTAGACCTTTTCTTTTTCTAAATTCACTGTCACTTTGAAATAAACCAGAGCTCTTACTTCTAAACATTGAAATAAGGTAAAACTTTTGCTTAAGTTAAAACCTCCGCTTTATTCCTTTGCCAAGTAGTGTATGAAATTTGTGTTTAAAAATTATGCAATCATTGGGTAAAATGGTTTAATATTGAGATTTGTCTAGGTTTGAAATTATCTGTTCAGATAATTTGGGTTTTGGGGTCTGTGAGGTAATACATTGAGGTGCTGGATAGGTTATGATAAATATGAAAAATGATAAATTTCACTTTTACAGTTACCAGCTTGTTTCCCCCTTTGAGATATAGACAGATAGATTACTGGCTTGGTTCTCCCTCATAGAGAGCTACTTAGTTTAGGTTAAGCTCAGTTCTCCCCAAGTGAACTGTTGTTGGGTGGTGTAAGCCTACACTGCACCAACTAAGTGTTCCTCTTCTCTGGGTTACAGCCCTTACAGGGAGACGTCCCTTAAATGGGTTCTAGACTTACTGGGAGAGAAATTCCAGCAGACTCTCCATTAGACAAATTTTTGATTGCTTGGGATAATGAAGACCTACCAAAAGGTAAAGGAAAGACTAGGGGAAAAGCTATTGAATGTTGTTTTAATTGGTGTAAAGCACTGAGGAACTTCTGGCCTAAATTTGGAACTTCCAATTCTTATGCTATGGACAAATTGGAAACCTTTTTGGAAAAACAGGAAAAAATGGGAACAGTTAGAAAATATTTGATTTGTTATGAGTTACCTACTGTGATTTATTTTTTTTTTAAACCCTTGTACTTCGGTGTATTGTCTCATAGGTGGAAGAGTGGTAAGGATGGGCAAGGGGGGTCAAGTGACTTGCCCAGGGTCACACAGCTGGGAAGTGGCTGAGGCCGGGTTTGAACCTAGGACCTCCTGTCTCTAGGCCTGATTCTCACTCCACTGAGCTACCCAGCTGCCCCCCCTACTGTGATTTTTTAAAAAAAATTAAGTTTTCCATGTTTACATGATTCATGTTTTTTCTCCCCTCCAGTAGCCAATGCGCAATTCCACTAGGTTTTTACATGTGTCATTGATCAGGACCTATTTCCATATTATTGATATTTGCACTAGGGTGATCATTTAAGAGTCTACATCCCCTATCATATCCCCATCGAACCATATGATCAAGCAGTTATTTTTCTTCTGTGTTTCTACTCCCACAGTTCTTTCTTTGGATGTGTGGTTAGCATTCTTTTCTCATAAGTCCCTCAGAATTGTCTTGGGTCATTGCATTGCTGCTCTACTATGATTTTTTTTTTTTTAAAGAAAGCAATCGTACCTGAGCTGAAGGAGAATTAGAATAAGAGAAAGAGTGAGGAGAAAGGTATATGCTCCTGCTTTCCCTTTCCAGGAAAACTAACCAACAACAAAGAAGTATCCCTACAGGACTCGTATTTTATTTTGGTGTGGGGGTAGATATGAGAAATTCTAGAAAGAGGAGACATGAGAAATATTAGAGGTAATCTAATTAGAGGAATGAAGTTTTTCTCAAAAAAAAAACCAAGAGAATTATAGTAAATTTCAAGAGACCACAAAAGAGTAAGATAAGACTCCTTTAAGATCTGATGATAGATTAGATGACATAAATCAGAGAAATGCTAGAATAATTAATGTAGCCTTTGTAAATCAGTCATTTCCAAATATCAAGGAGTACTTTCTGAAATACTGCCTCGTATGGCATAAGAAACTTATTTCTTACAGAAGAGAAAAAGAAGGAAGTAATCCTGAAATTGAGTCAGAAAAGTAAAGCAGTTTTAGCCCCTGTCCAACAAATACCAAAGGATCATAGAATAAGATTGACAAAACATTGTTACTGTTGCAGAATCAGAGGATATGATGCCTAATACTGTTAAGAAAAAGAGATATTGAAAGGAACCATTTCAGAGACAAACAAGTAGTAGCATAGGTTGAGATTTGGGCTAAAAACTGGAATCAAAATAGGAAAGTTACTTTAGCCTGACTGTGGGGAAAGAAGCAGAGAATAAGTGCATAATCTGTAATAAGGCTCTCTTTTACCTAATGTTATTTTGTTGTAAATGTTCTTACTTAATTGATACTGGAACATTATTGTCAGATATCTACTGTGTAAATTGAATATTTGTTATGACACACATTATTATGATTATTACTGTTAACTTGCTTGATGAAATTTGTTGATGTAATAAGTGATTGTAATGGTGAGAATTTGCACTGTTAGACCAGGATAAAAGTCTCAATCCTAGAATTTTCAACTAAAGAGGTTTGGGTGAACTATTGTTGCCAAAGAAGGAAGATCATCATTTGCACCTCAATAGGTCTACTTGACCTGATGGTAAGCCTTTCTATTTCGGTACTATGATTGTCTGCTGCCTTCTATTCTGTGAGTGCTACTAAACCTGAACTCCAATACTTGTTGCATTTACCTGATTAAAGATCTCAGATTATGTTGAAGGACTTAACCAATTCCAGTGTAAAGATTACTTGCTCCTGGCTTCCCTTAGCCATGAAGTTGCTCCCTTTGATTCAGAAACTCCCTCAGTGGGGACACAAAACATTCCAGGCACCAAGAAGGAGGACTTTTTCCCATGGAACCTATCAGTACCTATCAGTATCCAGAACCAAGAGACAGGTACATTTCGTACTGGGGTCAGCTGGCTACTAGCCCTAGAGTTCCACTTTTGGGGAGTCTGTGAAGCCACTTAACTGTGCTCACTGCAGCTTTTGTTGTGAAAGTACTCATGACCCCTGGTCAGAGGTTTGCATTTTCCCTCTGTCTAGTGACTTAAGTTGCTATACCACCGAATGCAGGCTTCCTTAGACCAGAGACTCGCTAGAATATTGGGAAATTTAAACATTACTGTCACCTCAAATCCCTATTTGATCTTCACTTATTCTGGGGAATTCTTACATGACTGTGAGACTGGTTGAAATGACAGAAAAACCTGCAAAAAAAATCTTACTGTTCCCCCCTGGTAATCTTGAGTCAGAGAAGGGGGCTAACAGGAACTACCATGCTTTGAGACTGCAGGAAATGCAGTGGTTTTTGAAGTCAGCTTTTCTTCTGTCTAAGTGCCCAGGCAGCTAAATTTATTGACCTTCCAAGAAAGAGAACTAATTCAGCTCCAAAGATAGTGACTGAAGAAAGCCCTATCTACACCATGACACTTCAAGTTGCTGGAGGTGCTGCTGAGGACAGGGACACCAAGGCTGGAGACAACAAAGGCATGTGGCCAATGGTCATCTGTGAAGATACCCATGAAGATAAAGAAGACAAAAGACACAATAGCAAAATGCAAACCAGATTTCAGGGGTTCTGAAGGCAAGCCTTTTCCTTTCTAAAAAAAGTTATCACCAAGCCTGCCTGGCTGGCAATTCATGCCAGTCAGCAGTCATAATAGAATGAGTATGGGTGGTTCCCAGGACCAATTCAGTACTTTCTAGTATAATCGAGTGTTATTAATATGATTCAAAAGGGTCATATATGGTAGTCTTCTAATATATATTTTATTTGAATCTTTACATATGAATTTTATAAATTGCTTGTTATACAAATTGATTTTATAAGTTTGTTATAAATTGGATATTTAAAATATTGTATAGCTATTCTTGACAACTTAACAAGATGAAACTTTTAAAAGCTAACCAGGAATATTTAGGATCCTAATAAATTGGAGACATATAAATTAAAAAGAAGGTAAAAATTATAAGTTGAAATTTGTTTGGGTGCATATGTATATAAACTGGAAAACAAATCAGAAATAGACTAGAGGGGCTCATTAAGTAGACAGTAGGTAAGAAAAGTGTATAATGAGCAAAATTAGTTTGAAAGTTTTTTAAAGCAAGCGAGATGAGGAAGAGACAGTTAAAAGTTTGAAAGATAAGAGTGCCAATAAGAAATTTGAATATAAAGATTAAGTATGTTTGACCCAGTTATTGAACATGGGACTATTGATATTTTGGTTTAAGCCTTATATGACACAACTATATATCCCTAAGAGGAGAGATAATGTGGTTTTGAAAAAATAGTTTTGAAAAATAAAATTTGAAATAAAAATTTTAAAATTGGGTCATAGAAATATAGTTTTAAATTTAACTTTCAGTATATGATAATATAGAAATTTAATTTTATAAAAAATATAATTGGTGAAACAGATTTTAGAAGAATTTTATAGAAAATGTTTTTTAACTGAAATATTAGTCCTGAAAGAAATAACATTTTGGCCTACATTTCAATTTGAAATTTTGTCTGAAAGACTCACTTTTAATGTAAGAGGTTGAAAAGGTCAGAGCCTAATCAAACTTAGCAAATCCATTCTTTCTCCAACTTTTAGAAAAAGTAAAACATCTTGTTCCATATGTATTTCTCTGATAATTATGTATAGTATGGTTTCTCCTATTTTTGGGGGGGGGTTTCCATTGTTACACTCACTGGGATAGAACTATTTCAAATTTCTGTAATAGATTGGTAGTTTAGAATATAGTACCAATACACACCCTACAGAACTTATTAAATATGTAAAAAGAGAATCGTATTGTGAATTACAGGCTATCAATAGGGAATCAGGAACATATTGTGAACTCAAGTGTTTTAGGTATTGAAACTGCAAAAACTGATAGTAAAGGAAATAGTGAGGATATCAGAACATGAAATCTAGAATAGATCCAATGAAATAAATTCCTACTCCTCCCACAATTAAGAAAGCCTCTGTACCTAGATCTTATCTGTCATTTTGAGCTTCCAAACACCCAAAGAGATACTGTCATGGATCACATTACCTTAAACTATATTATAGACCCACATATAACATAGACATGTTATAATAGATTAGAAGCCTTTGGACAGTATTCCTTGGTGTGGTATCTCACCCTGACACGTGGTGGCTAAACTCTACCATGTGATCAGCCCACCACGTTATACAGAACCATTACTTTAGTCATAAGCACATAGAAATGAGAGGATGCTTTCTAGTCACTTTATGAGGTTACAGAATAATATAGGTCACAAATTGTATTAAGCCAATCAGATATGCCTTCAAGGTTGTTCATTTATCAACAAATCCACCAAGATCTCACTGAAAGGATGGTGGTCCTTGTGAGCTCAGGAGAATCTATTCTATCAATTCTTGGATTAAATTTAACATATTTTGGTCTTTTTGCCTCATTTATGCCACATGTAGGTTTCATAGTAGCTATAATTATGTCCATTTTAAGACAATTTTCAGAATTTCTCCTTTGAATGTTATGCCTTCATTACCAAATTTCATTTTGTAGGTGTCTAGGTACAGGACTTCACATTCTACCATTAATCTAGGTTCTAGTTTTGAAGTCCCTCCAGAAAGCAGTTTGATTTCCTCAAGTAATGCTGTTACACATATCTCAGGAAAAAGAGGAAATAATTTTGCTTTTGCAGCTGTCAATTACAATAACACAAACAATAATCCTATGGATTGGTAGTCCCTGGACAATTTTTTATCTGTGTCGGTCAAGCTTTTCCCTCTCTTCCCTCAGGTTGGGATGGCACCTGTGGAGTAGCGTTATCTAATCCTTACTGTAATCATACAAAATCATACAGAAGGTTTGGTAAGAGTCAGCTTTCTAAGATGTTTAGTTGTGGTTTTTTCTGTTTTTTTTATTTTTTTTATTTTAAACATTTATTAATCATTTTTAACATGGTTACATGATTCATACCCCTACTTTCCCCTTCACCCCCCGCATTCCCCCCACCCAAGGCCGATGCACATTTCCACTGGTTTTATCGTGTGTCCTTGATCAAGACCTATTTCCACATTGTTGGTAGTTGCATTGGTGTGGTAGTTTTGAGTCCACATCCCCTCTATCATGTCCACCCCAGCCCATGCGTTCAAGAAGCTGTTTTTCTTATATGTTTCCTCTCCTGCAGTCCTTCCTCTGGATGTGGGTAGCATTCTTTACCATAAATCCCTCAGAATTGTCCTGGGTCACTGTATTGCTGCTGGTACAGAAGCCCATTACATTCAATTTTACCATAGTATATCAGTCTCTGTGTACAATGTTCTTCTGGCTCTGCTCCTCTCACTCTGCATCAGTTCCTGGAGGTCTTTCCAGTTCACCTGTAACTTCTCCAGTTTTTTATTCCTTTTAGCACAATAGTATTCCATCACAAGCATATACCATAATTTGTTCAGCCATTCCCCAATTGAAGGGCATTACCCTCCTTTCCCAGTTTTTTGCCACCACAAAAAGTGCAGCTATAAATATTTTTGTACAAGTCTGTTTATCTATGATCTCTTTGGGGTACAAAACCAACAATGGTATGGCTAGATCAAAGGGCAGGCATTCTTTTATAGCCCTTTGAGCATAGTTCCAAATTGCCAGCCAGAATGGTTGGATCATTTCACAACTCCACCAGCAATGCATTAATGTCCTAATTTTGCCACATCCCCTCCAGCATTCATTACTCTCCCCTTCTTTCATTTTAGCCAATCTGCTGGGTGTGAGGTGATATCTCAGAGTTGTTTTGATTTGCATTTCTCTAATTATTAGAGATTTAGAGCACTTAATCATGTGCTTATTGATACTTTTGATTTCTTTACCTGAAAATTGCCTATTCATGTCTCTTGCCCATTTATCAATTGGGGAATGGCTTGATTTTTTATACAATTGCTTTAACTCCTTGTATATTTGAGTAATTAGACCCCTGTCAGAATTTTTCGTTATAAAGATTTTTTCCCAATTTGTTGTTTCCCTTCTGATTTTGACTACATTGTTTTTGTTTGTACAAAAACTTTTTAGTTTAATATAATCAAAACCATTTAATTTACATTTTGTAATTTTCTCTAACTCTTGCTTGGTTTTAAATTCTTTCCTTTTCCAAAGATCTGACAAGTATACTATTCTGTGTTCACTTAACTTATTTATAGTTTCCCTCTTTATATTCAAGTCATTCACCCATTCTGAATTTATCTTGGTGTAGGGTGTGAGATGTTGATCTAAACCTAATCTCTCCCATATTGTTTTCCAAATTTCCCAGCAGTTTTTGTCAAATAGTGGATTCATGTCCCAAAAGTTGGGCTCTTTGGGTTTATCATACACTGTCTTGCTGATGTCATTTACCCCAAGTCTATTCCACTGATCCTTCTATCTTTTAGCCAGTACCATATTGTTTTGATGACTGCTGCTTTATAGTATAGTTTAATATCTGGTACTGCTAGGCCCCCTTCCTTCACATTTTTTTTTCATTATTTCCCTTGATATTCTTTTACTTGTGTTTTTAATAAAGTTATGTGTGTGTGTGTGTGTGTGTAGAGGGCAAAGGCATGAGAAAGCAGAGTAAGAAATTCTAGAATTCTCCTGGAGAGAGTCAGTTTATTTTCTAAATTTCCTATTTATGCATTACAATAGTAATAGAATTTTTCTGTATTAGTTTATGAGCATAGTATTTTTATGATTTTAATGTTTTGCATGAAGTTTAGTATTTGTATTTCTATTTTGATGGAGTTTTTTTTGCTTATTTTGCTTTGGCATGTTTGCTTTGTATTTTGAACTTTATAACTGTTCAATGCCTAATTTTTCCCTTTTCCTTTCCTTTGTTTGAATCCCTAGAGTAAGGTAGTTTTAGATAGGATAAGATAAGTGAGTGTAGGTTGTTTATTATTTTGGGTAAGATTTTCACCACTATTTTGGCTTTGTGCAAAGGGAAGAACTGTTATAAGTAAAGGGGTGTGTGTGTGTGTGTGTGTGTGTAGGGCAAAGGCATGAGAAAGCAGAGCAAGAAATTCTAGAATTTTACTGGAGAGAGTCAGTTAGCTTATGCTGGAGAATTCATTTTCTCTTTACCTGAAGAGAGGACTGGACTGGATACCTTCCTTTGCTAGCTGCGGTATATCTGGACTTCTCCATACTGCTTCCATGTTAAATGATTGAACCATCTATTGAACTTCCTGTGTGATCCTGTAAAGCTGATCCATCTGTCTGTGAGAATCTGGTTGGAGTCCTGTTAGATTCAAAACTACTTTTTGGGCCTTGTCTTGGCATAGCTGCTTAACTACCTCCATTACCACCAAAAAGGGGGGTTATTTTTGGTTAGTGTTGAATATTTATATTCATGTCTGGGTCTCTAAATAGATAGGTGAGCTCAGTGAAGGGAAAAATCCACGAAGGCTCCTGGCAACATGAAGCCGTCCACCGACTCCACGAAGATTCCTAGTGGGTTGGACACTCAGAAAGGGGAACCAAGGACTGAGTGAAAATGGGTTACGGGTTAAGGATTAATGGAAAGAGAATATAAGGCGAGAATAAAGACACGCAGACACAGAAAGTTTTGGCATAAGGTAGACAGACAGCGAGTAAGCTCTGATGGTCAAGAGCTTCATGGTTAGGAGCTCTGATGGTCAAGAGCTCTCTTGCCAACTGATGTCTTGTCACTTTTATTGGGGTTACATACAACAGTATGGGGGGAAGGGGAGAGGCTGGTGGCCTGATACATTAACATTATGAGGTAATCATCATAAAATGCAAACTGCCAAAATCTGAAACAATAGGTAGAGCTAAGATCAGGATCCAGGGTGGATATGGCCTAAGGCATCTACTGATGTTTGATACCTATGTTAATTGATCATTGAAGGAAAAGTAAGGAGACTGAGATAACTGACTCTCTTCTGGGGTGTAGCCTTAGGGAAGGGCTAGGGATTTGGCAAGGTCAACATTCAATTTGACTCAGGATTGCAGAGATCAATCATTAGCAGTATAAGAGTTAAGTTTTTGAATACTTCTTAAAATAATATCACAATTAATGTATACCTGGATTGCTACACAACAGGACATTTAGATCTTGTGGGGTTTAGATAGAAACCTTTAGTTTAAGTTATCCAATTACAATTACCATTTACTTTTCCCTTGTTAAATTAAACACCTTTTACATATCATCTAAGTGGGTGTTTGTGTGACATCTCAGAGTCTGGCTCTGTCAGCCCTGTGCTTGGGTGGCCTTCCTAGCTATGGTTACTCTTCTGATATTGGCCTAAATAGCATCTCCCCAAAACCTAATTAGTATTTCAATTGTATGAGGACATAGAAATGAGATCTATTTGGGAAAGTTTTAAACCAATAGCAGCACATGGAAGTAGCCCTGTGTATGAATTTTTTGGACATTGATTCCAAACTCAGAATTACAGCACTGATAAGAGAACTCGTCTTTGGAACTTGAGGGATCGGTTCAGAATATAATAACTACTATTACATACATCTAGTTCTTTGTAACAAGCTTCAGGATGAATTTTTGCTCATATAGGTATGAAATAAGCCTGTGTTATGATTAATCAATTGTATTGGTCATATATATATTGTTATCATTGATGATATTGGAGAATTATAAAAGTTACTAAATGATAGTTTGCAAATAGCACAACACACTCATATAAATGAGGATATTACATCTAGGTGGGACCCCTCCTTATGGACCCTTACATGGTTTAATAGCAGTGATTTATTGTAATTTATTTTTATTTTTTTAAACCCTTAACTTCTGTGTATTGGCTCCTAGGTGGAAGAGTGGTAAGGGTGGACAATGGGGGGTCAAGTGACTTGCCCAGGGTCACACAGCTGTGAAGTGTCTGAGGCCAGATTTGAACCTAGGACCTCCCGTCTCTAGGCCTGACTCTCAATCCACTGAGCTACCCAACTGCCCTTGTAATTTATTTTTAAATGGGTCCTAATCCTTTAAAAAAATTATTGTCATAATTATAAACTGTTGTACTACTCTATCTAAATGTTAGCTTGCATTTCATGTTACAGATTACTTTTCAGATGTATCTTTTAGGCATGGACTTTTTCAAGATGCTCCTAATATCTCCTATTTACCTACCCTGTGGTATTGTTTAATACTGGATCCACAACAGCAGAAGTCAGGCAGAGTTTATGGCTCTCTTCGGACATGGTGACCCAGAGAATGCAAAGCATCTGCAGGAAGTGAGCTGGGACTCGGTGCAAATATTAGTTGGGACTCCAGAGACTGTAGGAGTTATCTGCCTCCTAATATTGTTATTTAATATTACTCTGCCTGCAAGACACTTAGTCCTTTTTAGGAAGTTAAGGTCATGTGTTGAGCACCTCAGTTGGCAACTGGCACCACTGCAAACAAGTCTTTTATCTCCAGCTCTTTGAATGGACTTTTCTGAACTAGCTTGTACTTACACTATATTTTGTTCTTCAAGACAACAGTGAAGGGGGGCAGCTGGGTAGCTCAGTGAATTGAGAGCCAGGCCTAGAGATGGGAGGTCCTGGGTTCAAATCTGGCCTCAGACACTTTCCCAGCTGTATGACCCTGGGCAAGTCACTTAAAATCCCTTGCCTAGTCCTTATCACTCTTCTGCCTTGGAGCCAATACATAGTATTGATTCCAAAACGGAAGGTAAGGGTTTTAAAAAAAAAAAAAAGACAAGTGAAGAAGTATACACTGAACATGTGTCTAACCTCAAGCATTTTCCAATGTTTTGTGCCTGGATTGTAAAATCAGTAACTTTCATTTTTTTGGAACATTTACTAGTCCCTATTTCCTTTTTTCTTATTATATCTTTATTTAATTAAGTTGAATCCACCCATGATATCATCCTACTCGGTGACCCCAGTTTGCATCGCCTTAGATTATGATGATCCAGCAGAAGACTGCTGGCAGTTTCTTTGGAACAGAGGAGGGATAATGTGAGAGAAAAATCCCCTTACCCTTTTTATTAGGATTAGATTTTAATGTTAGCATAAATGATGATTTTAGTAGACTTTTTGTGAATATCCTAGTATAAGTATTAAGGTTTTGAATTAAGTAAATAACTGCTTTAGTATCATAGATCTTAGCATCAGCCCCACCCTTCAAAGTAGATATATCATTTACTCTAATTCATGATCTAGGATGCATTACTAGGCCTGGCTCTGAGTTTAGAACCAGGTACTGTCTATCACCACCCACTCTTAGTTTGTGTGTCAATAGTACAGGAACATCAGCTGTTGTGTCCCCTCTCCCCCCACATCCATCAAGTGACTCTTGATTCATGGTGAAAAGATTTCTTTTACTAAATAAAGGTGACTTAACCAATGACAAATAAGGGGTGCTTCCTAGTTGACCTAATCAATGAATATTTTTTCTGGGTGTCTATTTTTTGAGGGGTATGACTATTTGGTACTATTTTTGTACTGGTATAAAAGTTGTCTAATTCTTTGGGGGGCCTCTCACAGTGATTGGGGTCCTTCTGATTTTGATTGGAGGTCCAGCTTTGTTGTGGGACCAGCCTTCCCACAATAAATCTATCTTTCTTTATGGTTTGGAGACTATCATTTGTGTGCTTGTGTTTAGAAAAATTATGCAACATTGGTCAGAGTTTTATAGATCTTGTCGTTATTTCAAGAATGGCCTGGAGGACAGGTAGGTTAGTGAATTAAAGAGCCAGGCCTAGATGTGTGAGGTCCTAGATTCAAATGTGACCTCAGATACTTCTTAGCTGTGTGACTTTGGGCAAGTCACTTAACCCTATTGCTTAGCTCTTACTTTATTGCCTTTGAATCAATCTAAGGGAAGAGTTATTTTGGTTTTATTTTAAAGAATGTCCTGGAATATTCCATGCTTCTTAAAAAGAAATATCACAAGATGTATGGAACATTTTTGTGGTCAGCATGTTTACTAAATTCTCAGAATCATAACAATTTCCCACAATCATATGAGTTGTCAAAGCAGGGTCTCACTCACAAAATGGAGGATAATCATATAGCGAAAGGAATCGAACAAAATGGAATTAATTTTGGATTTCACTTCTATTAGACTGAGGTCCTTGAGCAGACTCTTTTATCTTTATCTTTGTAACCCTAGTACTTAGCACAGAACCTGGCACATATACTCACTATGCTCTTGAGTATAGCGACCTTATTCTAGTTTGAGGTGATAACTCCTCCATATTCTTTAGCTCTGTTATTTAAGAAAGATAAGTATAAACATCAAGGGTAGTTGAGTCCTGCTCACAAAGTTTTCTTTACCATATAAGTTTTACATCATGGGGGATTTGGTGGGAAGTGTGTACATGTATGCATTTGCCACTTTTATTTCATTTCCTCCTGCAACCTGGAAAACTTGTAAAACATAGGTATACTATCTTATGTGTTTTGATACCTGTGTTCATATCATAATTCTTTTCATAAGCTTGTGGGTAGGCATTCTGATTGTGGAATAAATATCACTGTATTTTGAGTGTTGTCTTTAAAGATACTTGATCCTAATGTTAATCAGCTATCTTCTTTTGATAACAGCTCTTGTGACTTCTCTCCTGGTGATTTGGTTTGGGCCAAGATGGAAGGTTACCCCTGGTGGCCTTGCCTTGTGTATAACCACCCCACTGAAGGAACATTCATCAGAGAAAGGGGGAAAACTTTCCGAGTCCATGTACAGTTTTTTGATGACAATCCAGTGAGGGGCTGGGTTAATAAAAGGCTTGTAAAGCCATATACAGGTAAGAGATTTGCTCTTTAATTCTTTAAGTTTTAACCTTTTTTAAAAAACATGTTGAATGTAGCAATGGCTAAGTTATAGAAAAGTCCTTGTACCACTGTAAAAGATTATTGGTTTGAGAAAGTGAAATTTAGGATTATAGATTTGGAGCTAGAAAGGACCTTAGAGGTTGTTATCTAGTCCAACCCACCTTATTTTATAAAGTAGGGAATTGATGCCTGGAGAGTTGAAGTGATATGTTTGTAGCCGTCATACAGATAGTATGTACCAGAGCTATGATTTGAATCCAAGTCTTCAGATTTCAAATCTGACCCTTTTCCATAATTGATCAGAATTTTTGGGTTACAGTAGGAATTCTCTTGGTCTGCTTTTTAACCTTTTGCAGTTGAGTTCCATTTTATTATCTTCCTTAAAAGAAAAAAGATGCTATAAGAATTGCTGTAATAGTTTGGTCAAAAAAGGAGGGCTTGAAAATATTAAATTTTTAGTCCATATTCATATGTAGAGAGCTAGAAGAGATGTCAGGCCATTTAATCTAACCTCTTTTTTTCTTGCATTTAAAATTTGATATTTAGGATCAATTAATATAGACTCTTCATCCCATTAATGTTCAATTGAACTTGTTTTAAATTTGGATTGCTCGTGCTTAACTCTTCAGTCCAGAAATAAAGAGGCAGTGTAATTTAAAGAGTCCTGAACCTAGAACTGGGAGACCTCCTGATTGAGTACCAGCAATACCACTCACTAAATGACTTCTTTCATTGTCTTTGGGAGAGACAACATATAGATGACTAGGTTCATACAAAATATATATAAATGGGAAATAATTTCAGGTAAAGACTTGAGCAGTTGGGAGGACCAGGAAAGCTCTTCTACAGACTCTGAAATTTGAACTTAAGAGACTTAAAGGAAGCCAGAGAAACCAAGAGTCTGAGATAAGGACTATTTCAAGCAGGGGGCAGATGGAGTATTGGGTGAACAGTGGCAAGCTGGCCAGTATAGGTTAGGTAGAGGGGGGAAAGGGTTAAGACGATTGGAAGAGTAGAAAGGCACCAAGTTATAAGAACTTCAAATGCTAAATAGAAGTCTCTGTATTTGATCTTGGATGTACTTAAGGGATTCAGTGGAGTTTAGAGCAGGTAAGTGACATGGGTAGATCTAGAAAATTATTTTGGCAGCCACGTGGAGCTAGATGGAAAGGAACTAGGAGTGACTTGAGGCAGGGGGACCTCTTAGGAGATTGTTCTGATAGTCTATGCCCATGATGATGAAGCTATGGCATGCATGCCATATAGAGCATGCATAGACCCAATGTGTCCTCCCCTGCAGCACAGAGTTCACCAGAGTTCCTAACTAGAAAGCCAGAGGGAGGTGCAGCTGGGCTGCTCCCCTCCCCCTCTCCCAGTAGGAGTTGGTCCCAGAGAGCATCCCTTGCAGGTCTGTCCCACCTCTTCAGAATACAAAGGCCTCTTAATTACCTGACCAGAGTGAGACAGAAACAACCTGTGTCTTTACTATTCAAAGTATTTTGGGGATTTGGGAATGTGTCTTTTGAGTTGTACTTTAAAAATATTCAAAACTAGTGATTAAGTTTTATGACTGAGGCTAGGCTCTTCAGCTCCCTTCTCCAGTTTCTTTCACTAGCAAACTTGGGCTGCTTTAATTTGCATTCTTCTTCTCACTTCTTACCAGCCTGTTCAATTTGCATTCAAAGGGGTGCCTGCCTGAGGGAAAACAAGTAGGCTAGAAGCTCTGGAAAACAGGACCTCAGCCATAATAAAACCTGACTTCCAGTAAGCTAGGGCTCTTTTTGCTTTTTTTCCCCTCATTTTGAGGGAGATCATAGCTCACTTTAGAAGGGTTCGGAGTGCTTGGGCCTTTCACCTATCCCTCTCCCCAAGCCTGACTACATCACCCGCCCAGCAGTCCACTGGGAGTGCTTTCTCCCTCTCCTGGGTGGAGTAAAGGGGAGAAGCAATTCCCTTGCACTCAGGGAAGGGGCTCAGAAAGTGGGGGGGGGCATGGACATAGTGCTTAGTGTGTGTGTGGGGGCCTGCCACTCCATCTCTAAAAAGGTTCCCCATCACTGGTCTAGGTGATAGAGATTTGAATTAGTCTGGTGACTTTGAATAGAATATATAAATGATAAGATTTGTCAACGATTGGCTATATGGGTTGAGTGACAGAGATCCAGGATGACATATGTTCTAAGCTTGGTTGTCTGGGAGGATGGTAATGTCCATGATGATACCTGGCTTATTAGTTGTGTTTTATAATTTTAATTTTCAGGGTTTATGTGATATGGTATTAGCCCTGAGGTAGGAAAACACGAGTTAAAAAAACTGGCCTTGGATACTTATTAGATATATGACCTTGGACAAGTCACTTAACCCTGCTTACCTCAATTCTTCATTTGTAAAATGAGCCGGAGAAGGAAAATGACAAATCACCCCAGTATCTCTGATAAGAAAACTCCAAAAGGGGTCACAAGGAATCCAACAGGACTAAAAAAAAAAGACTAAACAACAAATATAGTAACCCTTTTTTATAGGTGTCAGTTTAAAATATCTTTAAAAATATTGTGCTAGTAAATTGGAATTAAATAATTAACTTTAGGGGGAGCATCTTACCTTTCTCTGTTACGGTTGCCTAACTTAGAAGAAAAAGGAGACATGACATGTAGGTGCACGCGAATGAATCAAGAAAGTAGCTCCATAAAAAGAATACCTTTCCTTTCCTTTTCATTTGTATTTAGAGGCCTGATTCTGCTTAACTTATCTGCTTAAAAATCTCTTTTCAACAGATTTTCTTGAAGTTTTATTTTTTTGCAAAAAGGATATAACATTACTTTGAGGATAATTATTGCTAGGCATCCCTTTTCATTTGATTAGTCATATGTGTTCTTAGCCATTCTGCCATCACTACTTCTAACCTTTTTCTTTCCAGGTTCAAAATGTAAGGAAGCCCAGAAAGGAGGTCCTTTTTATACTGCAAAACCTGAAATACTCAGGGCAATGCAACTGGCAGATGATGCTATAAGTATAGAGAAGAGTAAGCGGCTTGAACTAGCAGTATGTGACGAGCCTTCAGATCCAGATGAGGAAGAGATGGAGGTAGTAACACTTATTTATATAACCACTTGATTACTGTTTGTTCTGATAGAAAAGAAAATGGAAAGCTGTCTTAAAATAACGTGTGTGTGCATGTGCCAAAATATATACAATAATACATGGCAGCATGGAACTTTTGGCATTTATACTCTTTCTGAAAGGATGAATTTTTGTCATTTTAAACTAGAGTGATATTAAAATACTCCTGTGGCCATCTGTCTTATGCCATCTCTCACATTTGTCAGGGCACTGTTATTTTTTGAAAGGTATTGAATATGTTGGTATGGAGAGTTTGCATGAAAAGAGGTATTACTAGCTGCTAGTGTTAAATATTGAACATTTAAGAATATTTTCAACTTTTTCTATCCTGACAGTGTTTGTTGATATAATTCAAGTCTGCAGACAGAGGGGATATAGTGAGAGTGATGCTGTGAGTTGTGATCAGATCTAAGATATCTACAATAGCTTGAGAAGAGTTGAGCAGATAGATTGCAAGCTTCTTTATAAACTCTTTGCAAATGCAGTCACTGAGATGAAGCGCAGAACCAAGCATAGTGCTTGAAAGAAGTTTTATTCCTGACAAAAGGATTTATTACTATGAACAAGAGTGTTAGCAGAGTATAATGAATAGAGAGGAGCTGGCCTCATAATCAAAAAACTTGAGTTCAAGTTCTTTCTCTGACACATTCAAACATCCTATAAGACTAAGTTGCATAACTCTTGTCTTCTATATGTATTGATAGAATTTCTCACTGGGAATTCCCTATACCAGTAAAATAGTATCAGATCACACAATGCACACTGCCCAAATTTGACAGTAGAAGGTCCAATTTTAAAAGATTATAGAAATTGAGTCATTATTAGACAAGATCTTTTGAGGTCATCTGAATAGAATTATAGAAAGCAAAGTGGCTCTATGGCATCAGAGGATTTTGAGTTCAGATTCTGCCTCTCACTCTTTATTATTTGACCCTATGGAATTTACTTAACTTCCTTGGAGCATGTTTTCCTCATCCATAAAATGCAAGGGTAGGACTATAAGTCGGCTAGTGTCCGGTCTTGCCCTAAATCTCTGCTCTAATGACATTATTTTATACATAACAAACTAAGGCACAGATCACATACAGCGTTAAGGAATAAGAAGTAAAACAAGATAATCTCTCTGTACTCTTACTTTTAAAACTAACAAACAAATGTCCTTAAAAACCAACACATTAAGGGAGACTTAGCCAGTGTCTGAACTCCAACTCACACCCACCTCAAGGTTTCCTTCATTCTGAATCCAAGGAATCTTAAGATTTGAAGGGATGCTTGGCATCTCATTTCTCCCTTTGAATTGGATAGGCAGCAAGGTAAAGTGGAAAATATGCTGGATTTGGAATCAAGACTTTGGTTCGAATCCTGACTCTGCTGCTTACTACTTTTGGGACCTTGGGCAAGTTATTTAACATCTATAAGCCTCTTATCTCTTCAACTGTAAAATTAATAGTTTTACTAGATGTCCTGAGGTTCCTTTAGTCTACTTCCTTTAGTCTATGAATCTATGACCAATCAATAGGCATTTATTAAGTGGCTGCTAAACTAGGTTCTGGTGATATAAGCATAAAAAACAATAATTGATGTCCTCATGAAGCATGTCTTTTATCAGGGGATATAATATGTGTCATATATAGATACAAAATAAAATCATGGACACAAACAACTGGGAGGATTTAGGAAAGGTTCATGGAGAAAGGTGGCACTTCACTGGTTTTGATGGATAATGGGAGATTTTAAGAAGCAGAGTTGAGGAAAAAATTCAGTCTAAGCACGGCACTAGCTAGTATAAATGTACAGAACCAAGAAATGGAATGTTATGAGAACCCAAGAAAGCCAGTTTGTCTAGATTGTAGGGTGTGAGAAGGCTAATAGAATAATAAACTAGAAAAATTTGTTGGGGCCAGGACAGCAAGGGCTTCTAAGTGCCAAAATAGGAATTATATTGGATGCCAAAGGCAATATGGAATAACTGGAATTTAATTAAGAGTGTAACATGGTCATGTGATTTGAGAAAACTATTAAGTTTGATAGCTGGCT
This sequence comes from Gracilinanus agilis, assembly GCF_016433145.1. Classification (NCBI taxonomy): domain Eukaryota; kingdom Metazoa; phylum Chordata; class Mammalia; order Didelphimorphia; family Didelphidae; genus Gracilinanus; species Gracilinanus agilis. The sequence continues at coordinate 96,577,427 of NC_058131.1, forward strand.
GGAGGATGAATTTTAGAGGGAAGAGTGTGTCAATAGAATTAGCTCGAGCCCATTAACAGTCAAAAATCTACTCAACCTAGGTGTGCTAATGATGTAATCCTAACCTCCCTTAGTGGGGAGGGGAGACGAGTTACCCACACGTGACAATAAGTAACAAATCAAGAATAAGAGACTGCCCTTTGGGCAGTCCAAATCAATGTAGAAACTGCCATTTGTCCATTTGAATTGGAGGTGGACCACAGAAAGTGATGAAAGACACTATCTCTTTAAGTAAGTTAGTGAACTTCCTGTGGGGGCAGTTGCCGTCTCGAACTGGGAGCAGAAGCATCTCCTAAGACCACAGACAGCTTACACTTTATATTGTCACATGGGTAAGTTAGGCTGACTTCCTTGGCCTAGCTGGGCCAATTCTAAACTCTGCCTATCTGGCTGTTGGGCCTTGTGGCTTACAGCTTCATTTATTAAGCTTTATAATCTTCTCCTCTCTCCGTCCAGGCCTTTGGCCTGGACTAGCCTCTCCCTTTCTCCTTATTCCTACTTTTTACCTACCAGATTGTAAATAAACTCCTCAACCTGATGCTGACTTGGGTCTGATTTAATTACGGAATCAACCTGAATTGTTGATTCCTGGCGGCCACACATTCTAATATATATCTATAAATACTTAAATTTTCCTTTTTACAATTTGGCGACCACGAAGGGATTAATTCGAACTTTCAATTTTCTGGATAGTCTAAGAGGAAAAAGCCATGTGGCTTTGGGACCCTGAGTCTCAGAAGCGATTTTTTTCCTTGCCCAGTCCTCTCCCGATTTTCCCCAGCCTAGGGGCTGTTTTACAGAGAAGAGAGACAATGGCTTTGATGGCTGCAGGGCTGCAAATTATTTTGCTTAATGCCATGGGCCTGGTGACCCTTGCAGATGCTAAAACGCCAGAGAGCCCAGCCAGTGTTGTGTGCCGTTGATCTCCATTCCTACCACTTCCTGACCGCAAGCCTGCCAGCATTCCAGTCCCTGTGATCTCCGTGCCGATTTTCTTGCCGCTGATGCTGCTGATCTTGCTAGTCTTTTACAAGAGATGAGGCAGATTGATATGGAAGACTTAAGCAGTTCAAGTAAGAGGTGATGAGTGCCTGAACTCTAGAATCTTCACTGTATGAGCAAGAGGAGGATGGAATCGAGAGATGTTTAAAGAGTTAGGGACATTTGACAGAGGAGTAGGGTAGGCTTGGATGGAAAAGATCAATTCTGTTTGGGGCAGGTTGGAGATTCAAGACTGGATATCCAGAGAGAGAAGTTAGAGCTGAATAGATAGATCTGAGAATCATCTGCATAGAGGTGATAATTGAACCCCATGAGAGCAAATGATTTTTCTAAGTGAAAAAAGAAGAGGGGCCAGGACAGAGTCCTGGGGTATCCTCACATCTTTTGCATCTTTATTACAGTTCTTAATCATTTGTTTTGTGGATACCATGATGGATAATGTAAACATGAATGATCTAAAAAAGTTGTCCAATCCTGCAGTCAATGCAAAAGTATTGGCAACCTAGGGAACATAGGATCCATCTACTGGTTATATTTTACCCAATGCATTGCTATTTCCGCTATTGTCTTAAGGACCTTTGATTAACTTTAGAATGCTTTTGAAGTAGCCCCTTGCTCACCTGCCCTTCTATTTCTGATATAAGCATTATGTATTGTACTATTACTTCATGTTTGTTGTGTTCCTGTTTTCTTAAGACTTGAATAAAAAGCCTCTGCTCTTGGTGCTGAGCAACGGCTGAACATCAGCTTTGCTCTAGGCTCTGACTGTCTGTCTTGCTCTCTCCCCCTCTTTTCGGTTCCCCAAGCACATGCTTGACTGTTTTCTCTTTGGGTACCCTGCTCTCTGTGCTCCATGCCTACGCAGACCACAGCATGCTCATGGAGTGGTCTAGGGTCACATTAGTAGTACTGACCCAGCTCTCCTTTTTTTTTTTTTTAAATAATGGCCTTAGTGTAGCAAGATTTGGAAGACTTTGTAATAACTTCCAAAATTTCATGGATTTTAATATAATTACTGTAACTTGTAACTTTAATCAGGGCTTAGGGAGATCTGGGTTCAAATGGAGCCACAGATACTTAATAAATAGCTCTGTGTTAGGTCAAGTCACCTAAACTCTGCTTTAGTATTTTTTATTTTAGAAATGAAGATAATACTAGTATCTACCTCCCAGGTTTCTTTGGAGAATAAAGGGAGCTATTTGTAAAGCATTTTGTAAACCTCAAAAAAGTTTTATATCAATCAACTCGTATTTAGTTATTATCAATCACTGTGTCTTTGAACTGATTTTGTGTACTGGGTGACATTTACATAACTATATAGTGCCTAGGTACATGAAAATCGTACCTTCTCTTGAGGAGATTAGATATTCAGGATGAATATAGAAAACATTTTAGAAATGTCATTATTCTATTCCTCAGGTTCTTTAATTCCATAGTTTGTTTCTAGGTTTAAGTGCCATGAAGCCTTTTTTTGGCTGCCTCAGTTACTGACGTTCTCTTCCTTTTGAAATCACTTTACATTTATCTCTTCAGAATGTATTCTAAAGAGCAAGGACTACTTTAGTTATTCCCAGTGGTTTACATATGGTAGACAACATGGGTTAAATTGTTCTGTCGAAGTAACAATCCACTAAAAACTTATACTCAAAATGTCTGGTAAATTTAAAAAAGTTTATTTTTTGAAATGGGTTTTTTTGGGTTGTTAATATGAGTTGATTTGATTTCATCACTACAAGGAACTCAGATGAAGAAAACTCCCCTTATTATATGCATTGATATGCATTGCTAGTTGTTCTGCATATTATATTCTTAGAGAATTTCCTAAGCGAAAGTTACTTCACTTATGTAATGGAGGGAAGAATGTGAAAACCTGGGATTTCCTGTCTTAATTGCTGGCTTTGCTATCTGCTGAGATCTATTGCTTCTCTTTTGAAATGTAAACAGAAAAATTAGTGAACCTGCTAATTATTTTTCCTGAATGCTCATAAATGTACTGATGTACCTATAATGAAAAGTTGACTATCATTTTACCAAAGGCAAGGGTGGGAAGTGGTGATTACATACATAAAAAATTAATTTTTTTTTTGTGGGAAGGAATGATGTGGGGAAAGATGAAATGTTTCATTCAGTTTTCAAAAATAAGAACAGAGAAAGTACAAACTATTAGGACTTATCTAGAATTAAATTTCAAATTACTAGTTCACAAAATACTACAGATTTTATAAATTTAAAATTGTTTTTTTTTGTCATACTGTTCCCTTTCTCCCCTTGTTCTTGACTTCTGTCTCCTGAACAGCTGAGGGTAGTTATTGTGTATTTACAGTAGTTTGGTCTAGGAAGTCTTGTTTTGGTCCAACTTCTTCATTTTACACATCAAAAAAGGAGCATGGCAAAGTAGATAGATCTTAGGGTCAAATTTTGCCTCTGACCCCATATTGACTGAGACACCTTGGGTAAGTTACTTAATATCTCACTGCTCTGGGAACTCTGAGACCAGAAGTGCAGATGCTTGCTTACATTGGTTGAGAGTCTTTCTCATTCAGGAGATCAGGGTATTAATGAAATCACAGTTCTAATTCTTGTGCCTTCATTTTAATAGATGAAAAAAACTCAGTTCAACAAAGCTTGTGACTTGCCCAAGTTTGTTTTTTGTTATTTAGTGACAAGGAGGGCTAGAAACCAGATTTCCTGACTCCTGGCCTATTTGTCTGTTATAGCTGATTTATAAGTCCTGGGGTGGGGGCACAGATATAGGGCAGAGACCATCATGCTACAAGGATCATGATTTTAAACCAAACTTACTATGTATGCCCAGCTACAGAAGAAAAACAAAAGAAAGATAGAAAAATGCCAACCGATTGACTGATTGAACAAACACATACGTGAGGGAGTGGGAAATTCCAATTTCATGATGTTTTTAACATCTATAGAAACAAATGGAAATGGGGGGTTTATAGTGGGGATGAGGAAGAGAAGGTGGCTATAAGATTTTCTTATAGTTCTTTTTTCGTATGTTACCTTTTAGCAGAATTGAAATCCTATTCCACCCTGATACTCTTAAATATTTATTAATGCACCAAGTTTTATTTTGTTTTTAAATAATCTCTCTTTTTCTGATAGGTGGCTGTAGCTTCTGCATCTGATAACAGTGGAGAGGATATAGAAAGTGAAGAGGAAGTGAGACCCAAGAGGCATCTGGCTAAACGTAGCACAGCTCGGAACAAAAAACGGAGAGTTGTTTCAGACTCCGAGAGTGACATTGGTGGCTCCGATGTGGAATTTAAACCAGATACCAAGGAGGAAGGGAGCAGTGATGAAGCAAGCAGTGGGATGGGTGAAAGTGATAGTGATATGGACAGCCCTGTCAAAGCTCCCAAACGGAGGAGGGGGAACAGCTCTCTCAAGAAGAAAAGCTTGGGAGCTTACACTCCTAATGTATCCAAACGAGTAGTAGGAGTTTCCTCAGAGACGAAGATCACATTGAGTGCTTTCTCTGCTCCACAGAACTTTGAGTCCCAAGCCCATGTTAGTGGAGGTGGTGATGGGAGCCCCGGCTCTACTCAGTGGTACCATGAAACACTGGAGTGGCTGAAGGAGGGAAAGAGGAAAGATGCATGCAGGAGGCGGCCCGATCATTCTGACTATGACCCGAACACTGTCCACGTCCCTGAGGATTTCCTTAACACTTGCACTCCAGGAATGAGAAGGTGGTGGCAAATCAAGTCTCAGAACTTTGACCTAGTCATCTTCTATAAAGTGGGGAAGTTCTATGAGCTATACCACATGGATGCAATCATTGGGGTCAATGAGCTAGGGCTAGTGTTTATGAAAGGCAATTGGGCCCATTCAGGTTTCCCAGAAATTGCATTTGGTAGATATTCAGATTCCTTAGTTCAGAAGGGTTACAAAGTTGCTCGAGTTGAGCAAACAGAAACCCCTGAGATGATGGAAGCTCGTTGCCGAAAGCTGTCTCACATATCCAGATTCGACAGGGTGGTGCGGAGAGAGATCTGCAGAATTATTACCAAGGGGACACAGACTTACAGTGTGCTGGACGGTGAACCTTCTGAGAGCAACAATAAGTACCTGCTCTGTGTCAAGGAAAAAGAGGAGGAAGCTTCTGGCCACACTCGTTTGTATGGTGTTTGCTTTATTGACACCTCTGTGGGCAAGTTTTACTTGGGTCAATTTTCAGATGACCGTCATTGCTCCCGATTTAGGACTCTGGTGGCACATTACACTCCTGCTCAAATATTGTTTGAGAAAGGAAATCTCTCTGCTGAAACAAAGAAGGTCCTAAAGGGGTCTTTATCTTCTTCCATTCAGGAAGGTCTGACACCAGGCTCCCAATTTTGGGATGCAGCCAAAACCTTGAAAACACTCCTTGAAGAAGGATACTTTAAAGAAAAGCTAAATGTGGCTGAATTACCCCCTGTGCTTAAGAGCATGACATCAGAGTCTGACACCATTGGTTTAACACCTAATGACAAGAGTGAGCTGGCACTGTCTGCTTTGGGTGGTTGTGTCTTCTACCTCAAAAAATGCCTTATAGATTATGAGCTTTTGTCGATGGCCAACTTTGAAGAATACATTCCTGTTGATGCTGATATGGTGAAAGCTGTGAAGTCTGGTGCTGCCTTTGCTAAGAGAGATCGTCGAATGGTGTTAGATGCTGTTACGCTGAGCAATCTGGAGATTCTCCAGAATGCAGTAAGTGGCTCCACTGAAGGTACACTGTTGGAGAGGATTGATTCTTGTTGTACTCCCTTTGGGAAGCGGCTTCTAAAACACTGGCTCTGTGCACCACTTTGTAACCCATCTTCAATCAATGACCGTTTAGATGCGATGGAAGATCTCATGGCTGTGCCTGAGAAAACTAGTGAAGTAGTTGACCTTCTGAAGAAGCTTCCAGACCTTGAGAGGCTGTTGAACAAGATTCATAGTGTTGGTTCGCCACTAAAGAGTCAGAAGCACCCGGACAGCAGAGCTATAATGTATGAAGAAACGACTTACAGCAAAAAAAAGATTGTTGATTTCTTATCCGCTCTAGAAGGATTCAAAGTGATGTGCAAAATTATTGGGATTATGGAAGAAGTGGTGGATAATTTCAAGTCTAAAATCCTTAAGCAAATAATTACACTTCAGACCCAAAATTCAGAAGGTCGTTTCCCTGATTTGACCACAGAACTGAACCGATGGGATACAGCTTTTGACCATGAAAAAGCTCGAAAGACTGGAATAATTACTCCCAAAACGGGATTTGATTCTGATTATGACCATGCCTTGGCTGACATCAAAGACAATGAGCAGAGCCTCTTAGATTATTTGGAGAAACAGCGTAAACGGATTGGTTGTAGATCCATAGTTTACTGGGGTGTTGGCAAAAATCGTTATCAGTTGGAAATTCCAGAAAGTTTCACATTGCATGATTTGCCAGAGGAATATGAACTAAAGTCCACCAAAAAGGGTTGTAAACGATACTGGACCAAGGACATTGAGAAGAAACTTGCTGATCTGATGAATGCTGAAGAGCGGAGAGATGTATCACTGAAGGACTGTATGAGGAGGATCTTCTTCAATTTTGATAAAAATTATAGGGACTGGCTGACTGCTGTGGAGTGCATTGCTGTGTTTGGTAAGACTGATGAACTATAACCTTTTTTTCAGGCCTGGGGAGTTACTACTGTGTAAAAAGTTAACAAATGTGCTGCTGTTAGTAAGCATTTTATTAAGCATCTACTGTGTTGTAGATATTGTGCTAGGTGCTACCAAGAAAAAAAACCCACGCGGTCTCTGCCTTTGAGCTCCCAGTCTTAGTGCCTGTGGTACAATCATTCCATGTTAGAGTGAATTGTGACACGAATAATGAATAATACAATTTTTTTTTTAAGTTGCTTTTTAACCTCTCATTTAAATGTCACAGATACCACTGGTAGATTTTGCCAACTGCATATTGGCCCTCTCTCTAAGCAGAGGAAGTATTCCTTCCCTCTATTGTATAAGTTATATAAGGTACCATGGAAAGTTAAACTGGATATTTGAAACACTAAAAGGTAACTTCTATGAACAGAACTTTTCTATTCTAGAGTGTTTATAATCTCCAAATCCTTTGAATTGTGAAATGAAGATTAAATAAAACTTTTTACCTTCTGCCTTATAAACAACGCTATGCATTAGTTCCAAGGCAGAAGAGAGGTAAGGGCTAGGCAATGGGGGTTGAGTGACTTGCCCAGGGTCACACAGGTGGGAAGTGGCTGAGGCCGGATTTGAACCTAGGACCTCCTATCTCTAGGCCTGGCTCTCAATTCACTGAGCCACCCAGCTGCCCCTCCTTGGCATTTTATTCTTTATTAATCTTTGCCATCTGTTGTCCTCCCCATATTTTTCTGTTGGGTTGGGAGTTGAGAAAGCTGGCTTCCAGTCCTAGCTCTATTTCTTAATGAGCTATATGACCTTGGACACTCAGATGATCATATCATCTAGTACAGTTAACTTTCCTTTATCATAAGAATGCCGTTTCTGTTTAAATTTATGCATTTATGCTAGTCTCTATCCATCTTATTTTTTCTTTATAATTGTTTTAATCTTGAGAAATTGGATATGTTTAGTTAGATTTGGAACTACTAATTTCTAATGTAGCTCTTAAAAGGTTTAGATCTATTTTCTTCCTATGCCTTAATCTCTCAAATTTAAAAAAAAAGTAATTTCTCTTATAACTCCCCTTTTTATTGGAAAGTGCAATAAAGGAAAACATCACATCACCATTGCCAGATTTGATGTTTTAACAATGCATGTCTGATTCTGTACCTTTAGTTCACCAACTTTACCATAAGGCGAGGCAATATTTCATCACCCTTCAGTCTTTTTGTGCAGTAAATGAACTGATTATAACCTCTGTGGCCTTTTAACCTCTGTGGCCTTTTTCTTAAAACATTTAATTTCCTTAAAAGAAATAATTTTGTCAGATCAGTTAATATTTCTTGGTTCTTTATGAAGTATGACTTATTTTACATAAGATGGTATTAAAGTGACCTTTATGCTTATTAGTCTTGCTTCTATGATTCAGGGACATCCCCTCCCTTAAATTTTCTGGATGAATTGATCCAGGCCTGTGATGTTTTATGAGCCCTATTTGGGGGGGAGGGGGCATTGGATTCAAGGAAATTCCCTTTTCAGTTCAAGGTTCATTAATGATAAAATGATCTTTTTATTAAACTGTTGTGAATTGTTATCTGAAAATGCTTATAAATAGAATTTTTATTGCTTTTGCATAATAAAACTAAAGATGTCTTTGCTGACCTTGAGTTTCTTTATGAGACTTGAAACTTTTTTTTTCTTTTTAAATAGATGTTTTATTATGCTTGTCCAACTATAGTCGAGGTGATGCTCATATGTGCCGTCCAGCAATCCTGGTACCAGATGAGGATACTCGGCCCTTCTTAAAGCTTAAAGGAGCTCGACATCCATGCATTACAAATAATTTTTTTGGTGATGACTTTATTCCTAATGACATTATGATAGGCTGTAAAAAAGAAGATTCAGAAGATGGTAACTGGGATGCTTATTGTGTGCTGGTTACTGGACCAAATATGGGAGGCAAGTCCACTCTCATGAGACAGGTAATCCATAAATTTTGTCTATAAATATTGGAATACTAACAGAAAACATAAATTTGTTCAATTATTGATAGCCTATATATTCATAGTAATGTGTTTTCATTTGAGCATACTCTTTGATAGTTTTTCTAATTTTGATTGTGGCCTAATTAAAGTGAAGAAAAATAGGTTGTACCTTTAAAACAAGCATAGGAGAGAACCATTAAGAACTTTTTTTGGGGGGGCAGACATAGAACTCTGGTCATAGTAAAGCAAGAGAATTCTAGATAATCCAAACATTGAAGATATTTTGGTAGATAGATCTTTGGGAATGTATTGGGCATATTGTATTTGAGGGGTGGTCAAGAGACCCAAGTTTTAATTGTAACCTATGACCTAGAGCAAATCATTTTTGAGATGGTTCCATAAATTTAAGTATATGATACTTGATTAAATAGCTAAAAATTTTTTTTTTAATGTTAACAGGCTGGTCTTTTGGTTATAATGGCTCAGATGGGCTGTTATGTTCCTGCTGAAGTTTGTAATTTCACACCAGTTGATAGAGTGTTCACCAGATTAGGTGCTTCAGACAGAATAATGTCAGGTAAGTTAGCCTGTCTTATGTAAACTATTTGAGCTAGTTATTACAACAAAACAGATCAATTTAAGAATTTGACCATTACCACTGTCTTGAGCTTATGATTGTTTTTAAGTTGGCCTGGACCAGACTGAATGACAACCATTGTCCACATTTTTGCATGTCAGGTGAAAGTACCTTTTTTGTTGAAATGAATGAGACTGCCAGCATACTACAGCATGCAACAGAACATTCCCTGGTGCTCATGGATGAACTAGGTAAATCTTAAGATTTAAATGTGAAGAGGGTAAAATTTTAAGATTTAAGAGCATTTTAAAGTTTGTGATTCTTCTTAACTCTTGTAGGTAGAGGCACTGCAACTTTTGATGGCACAGCTATAGCAAATGCAGTTGTTAAAGAACTTGCCGAGACCATAAAATGTCGTACTTTATTTTCTACTCACTATCATTCGTTAGTAGAGGATTACTCCCAAAACGTTGCTGTGTGCCTGGGACACATGGTATGTAACTGCTGCTTTAAAGGGGATTTATAGTTTGGGAAATACCTTGGTACCTCCAAAAATACAGATAATCAAGTCATGATCAATGATATTCTTTTAGGCATGCATGGTTGAAAATGAATGTGAAGATCCAAGTCAGGAAACCATTACCTTCCTTTATAAATTTATTAATGGTGCTTGTCCTAAAAGCTATGGATTCAATGCGGCGAGGCTTGCTTGTCTTCCTGAAGAGATTATTCAAAAAGGTCATAGGAAAGCAAGAGAATTTGAGAAGATGACCCAGTCATTGAGACTATTTCGGTAGGTCAATTATACTCTGCATTCTTTGGGAAGATACTAGGAACTTAAGACAAAATGGGGTGGGGGTGGAGTAGGGATTCCAAGAGAAAAACTAACTTGGTTTTTGGTTTTTGGTTTTAGAGAAGTTTGCCTTGCTCTTGAAAATTCAGCTGCAGATGTCCAGGCTATTCACAAGTTGTTGACTTTGATCAAGGAATTTTGATCAAGCTTCAGGAATTTCTGACAAAGGTGGTAAAATTCAGACAACATTATGATCTAATAAACTTTATTTTTTAAAAATGACCATTTTTCCATTTTCTTTCCTAGGAAATTAAACCCTTTTAATTCTTACCTACCCTCTACATAATGGTTATTGAATACTTCACAATATATTAAGTCTAGATGTTATGGTACATGCATATACTTTCAGGCTGTTTGATTACCCACTGTCACCAATACACATAAATGGGGGAGGGGGAAGCTATGAAACTGTATAGGGCTGTATATATACTTGTCTCAGCTTCATTAGAGCAGGAAATTGTTTTAATTTCCAGCAGTTATGTCTAGACTGTTCAAAAAAAAACTATGAACAGATTAAAAATACAGGACTGTTTTGAGGAGACTTTCTAAAGTGTACTTTAAAACATAGTAGCTTTACCTTTCACAAAATTAGTTACAAGAATACTTTGTTTTACAGTGCATCCCTTCCTAGGAAGTCTCATTAAAACACTCACTTTTTCTAGGGGGGGTGATTTGATTGCTGCTGGGACAGGGAAGGGAAGGAAAGGAAATAATAGTCTAACTTTCTTAAAGGATACCAGAAACATTGCTGGATATAATTTAAGATTAGTGTTTTCTCTTTCATAGAAAGAACGTACATACTGGGACATGAGTACAGTTACAGCAAGTCTAGGTGTGCTAACAAAATGGGACACATTCAAGTACAATTTTGCTTGAAATTAAAAACAAACTACATGAGATTAAAGCATTAAAATCATATCTCAATCTGAATACATGTTAAAAAAATCAAAAATGCAGAAGTGCTAGCTCACATTTTTTTTTTACCATATTACAAAAGCAATTGGTACCCATGTCCATAAAAGCAGCAACAATGCTGCCTGTCTACTGAATAGTACTACTGCAAAGTGGACTGCGTTCATTGCTAGTTGTAAAAACACCAGCTTTACAGAAGTTGGTATCTGTACAAAATTGCAGCTTATTTTCTTCACTTCTGTCCCTTCAAAAAGTCTTTACACAGTAATGCTAAAACACCCAGTTCTGTGATCCTGAGTCAATATATTGCCACTTTCTTTTTGGTAGGTTGAGCTTCATAGTGTCAACACCTTATATATCCATTTTACAGTCTCTTCCTGCAGAAATGGGCAAGTATCTTCCTCCAAAAGTTTTTAATAGTTTTAAGTTAGAATGGTAGAACTCTCCTTAGAGAAGGAATTCAATTGTGCTGCAACGTATTAGATTCTATAGGTGGAGCAGAGTCATATAGTGTATCTGTATCATGTGTAGGCTCGCCGGCTAACGTACAGGGGTTAGACAGTGTTCCAGCACCACAGTCACAGAAAAACCTAGAAAAGGACAAAAGCCTATTATTAGCCTATGAATAGAAATGTCCTAATTGAGTAATAATATAACAGTAGGCTTACGTACCTATCATGTCTAATAAATTCTACATCGTGTCCCTGATGGCACTTCTTAATGCAGTTCACACATATGGCATTACGATCTGTGGTGTTACAAGTATGGCATCTGAAAAATATTAAATACAAATTAAGTCATGGATTCAAAGAAATTCTGAATGGGCTTTTTATTTTCTAGAATTGCCTCACCTCCAATTTCTTGAGGGAATAGTGACATGAACTAGATTAGAGGGCCCAAACTGATGAAGCACAGGCCAGACCTATTAGGTCACTAACACTTGCAAGAAGAACATTTTCTCCAGTCCACTGGTGATGGTTGGAAGGGGGTGGTTTGAGACTAAAGGTAAATAATACCTCAGGGCCCTACAGAAGGATTGGAGTGGGGGGGAAGGGGGGGAGAGACCCAGTCTAGAAAACTCAAAAACCCGCAAAATTTGGAAATTAAATATACCTGTAGAAGTCATGCATGGGGTAGCTGGTATAGCTTGATATTTTATATAAGCATTGGCCTCTACTAACAGCCTTTTCTATGGCATCTTGGTTGTTCATTATTTTGTTATCTGCAATAAAAGGGGAAAAAAAAACTTCAAAAATTTTCACAGGTGAGTGAAACTCAAGATGAGTTTAATAAACAAGTTTTAAATTTCTACCAAGTCCCATTATATTGCCTTTTCCCTAGCAGTCTTACTCTAGAAATTACTGAATTTATATATACAGTATTTGAGTGCTGGTGATAAGCCAGTAGTCTATCAGCCTACTTAATAAACTTGGGAATGCCCATCACTACTGGTGGTAGTGGTGGCAAATAGTTGAAGGATGCTGAATATTTTGGCTACAACAATACTCAAAAGGTCATTTACTGTGCTGTGTAGGGATTGCAATCTGTTGAACAGGGTACTCCAATAAATTCACAAGTGTCTGAAGTAAAAAACTAAATTCTTCCAAAAGGGGGAAAAAAAACCTTGTGTTTATAAAACACTTTTTATAAATAAGCTTTGAGTTTTGAAACTAAAAATAAACTCTTAGATTTTTGTGACTGCAAAACAGACTGAATCCAACGTACCTTTCATTGTTACATTAACACCAGATGCTAGAAATAAGCCTCCAAACCGGTTATTAAAAATTTGATTGCCTTCTAGTGTTGCAGTTGCATGATTTGTAATTTCAATACCTGAAGAGAAGTTAAAGTGCTTGTTTACAACAGGAGTTGAATCAGCTTGTTCACTTTAAATATCACAGTGCTTCATATAAAATATCACATGGCATAGAAATTCAAAAGTCGGTGCTATCTGCTGAACAGATAGAATAAAATGCATCTACTTAGGTGAAACAAAAAGTGGTAATGGCAAAATTTGAGCAAATCAAATAAACGGTGAGGGAGAAGTGGTCAATTCTTCATGCTTAATGCTCGTTAGTTCAATGTGGTATGGACCACGTCTAAATTAAGGGTTAAGGACTAAGCTACACATATGACCTCACAGTTTATGACTACAAACCTGCAGCAAATCCATCAAATATTCTATTTTTCCTTAAGACGGGATGACTATTCGTGCTGATTAACACACCAGCTTGAGCATTTCTGAAAATATCATTTTCTTCAAGGAGACCTATAATAAAATGCCCAGATATTTGTTAATAAAAACTTGCACACATAATTAAGTATAAAAACCTTAGGAAAGTCTAAAATGAGAAAGATGGGCAACCCCAAGTGAAACGTTCATTCTCAAGATACTCAAGGAATCTTCTTTCCAGATATGGGAAGTGTGACAGACATTGCAAGGGGCAAGATGACATGGAAAGTTGCAATTTTTGTCTTGATAACTGCTTAGGTTTGAAAGCATAGGATCAAAACAGAACTAGAAGGGGTCATTTCGCACAATCCTTTGTTTGACAACATGTGCAAAGGGCCTGCACTGAGATGAGCTCAGCTCTATGTCCTCAAATGCTAGTCTAGCTAAAGAAGTTTCATTAACTGAATTACCAGAGCGTGATATAGTAGAACGCTAGCCATGCCAAGGGGGGCCTTAATGCTACGTGCAACTAACTTTCTTAGGCCATGCCAAGATTTAAGTTATAAAGAAACTGGTTCTGTATTAATAAAAGACAGTTACTAATAAAGCTAGTAATTTCCTACAATGATGCAAAGGCAAATAAATGAGATAGGGGGTGGACCCACAACTGTGTGACAAAAAACTGGCTAGCCTGCCTTATTACTGGAAGGATTTGAGTAATGGTCTCATTAGCACCCTACTCTAAACACTGACAAATGGATGCAGAAGCAATATCTAAAAGTAAAAAAATGTAGACCAGCTAAAATTAGATTTTTAATAATTTATTAAATTTTACCAAGCCCTCAATGAGGACCAAATTTTAATATACAAAGCAGTCATGAAGTTTGGAGTTCAAATTTCGCTGCTGTGAAATATTGTAAACTTTTTAGCAGATAAAGTGGTAGGCTACAAGGAAAAATTTTCAGAAGTGCCTTTAATATATAAAATCCTGGAACCAAATGTTTCCACTGAATTGTTTCATGACTGATAACACGACAATCTTATTTCAGTAATCCTTTATTAAGCGCCTATAGGTTAGACACAGGATACAGAAAAACCCATCTTTGCCCTCAACAAGCTTACATTTTATTAGGAGGAAATACATAGATACAGAAAAGCACAACGTGTTGGGGAGGAGGGGTTCTCCAGGGAGAAATTATGTGTGAAATGGTACTTAAGCTGAAATTCTGAGGCAGAGACAAAGCGCTGTATGCTAGGAAGAGCAGGCAGGGCAGTTAGGTGAGAATGCCAAGGGCAGTGACAATATGGAGGAATACCAGAACCAAACTGAAAGGGCTTTAAAAAGCTATATACAGGAGTCTGTGGGAGGAGTGAGCTTTGTAAGAATCAAGTGATATATGGAGGAGAGACTAGAAAAGGGAGATCAGTTAGTAGGCTATTGCTGAAAAGGCCTAAAACTAGGTATCCCTCTCCACAAAAATACCTCTTAACAGACAATACTGTTGATTTGGATAAATATAAAAGGATAATGAATGTTTCAAATGAAGAATACCTCGGCCTCCATTAAATATACAGATGCCACCATCTCTTCCATCATGGATTTTATTTCTTCTTAGTGTAGGATTACTGTCTGTCTTAATCCAAACACCAGCCATTGCATTATCAAAAATTTCATTGTCTTCTATACAGCCTAGACCTAGAGAAACAAACATGGAAATTATGCTACTGGGGCAGTGTTAAAAATATTAACCCCAAGAAAAATAAATGACTAAACCTACCAGAATTATAAACTAGAATTCCACCATTCTGGCCTCCCCAGATCTTGTTGCGCCTAATTTTAGGGTTGCTTCCAGTTCTATGGATAAAATAGGAAAACAACATGTGTTCTTTAGTTTTTATTATTTTAGATATGAAATTAACTTTTTAGAACAGAGTTGGTGACAAAATTTCTAGTTAACCAGTCACATTTTAATGTAATTTACAACATAAAAATAAATCAAAATCTAAGACGTCTCATGTCAATCTTTAGTTCTTGTACCACCTTTAGCACATTGCATAGCAGATTCATGGGAGTTCTGAGTTATTGGTAGAAGGAAATTTTGTGAGCATTTTAGACACTGTGTACACCCACCCCACTCCCTACCCCTCTGGAGAGAAAGGGAGGGGAGTGGCCCTGGCACCCTGCTTAGGGGAGGGAGGAATAAGTGCGTCCACTGGTCTATTGGGCAGAGTATAGGGGTTGGGGGGGGGGGGAAACGGAACAGCTTCAAGGAGATGTTGTAATGGTTCATGTGCCCACTGAGGTTTCTGTGTGCCACTTCTGGCATGTGTGCTAAAGGTTTGCCAGCTTGGGCATAAACTATGTACTCCAAGTAAAAAAGAAGACAACTATATTTTTTCAGAAATTTTAATTCTTAGAGAAGAGAATTTCGGTATTATAGAATATGTAATTTCTTTTACTTCCACTTTCCCGAAAATGGAACAAAGCAAAAAACAAAAAGAAAAAAATTATACAGTTTTTACCTTATTTGAACTCCCGAGTACATATGATTATAGATGTCATTGTCTTCTAGTACTCCATGTCCATTGTCATAAAAGTAAACACCAACCTAAAATTAGAGAGGCAGATGTTATGTCAAAGAAACAGAAAAATGCTTCAACAAAAATATTTTCCATCCAACATACCGAAGGGGAAAAAAAATCCCACCTGCTTGCCACTGTGTATTCTGTTTCTCCTCAATACCGGAGTACTTCCTGTTGTTACCCAAACTCCAGCCAGAGTATTACTGTAAACTTCATTTTCTTCTATCACACCTTGTCCTTTTTCATGCTAAATAAAAGTCATTATTTACATTAAATCCCATTCATAAATACTTATTTAGGAGACTTTAAAAATTGACATGATTTTTGTGTTGGTAGGGAGACAAAGACTACACTATTCATTACTGTTTTTGTATCATCTACCTGATTTCAAAATACCAATGACACTACTGTTTCCTAAGCCTTTGTCTCAGCAATGGAACTTCTACCTTGTGTTAAATCAACACATTATTTTTACAAAATATTTATGTATTGTAAAATCTTCAGTTATGATAGACTTTTCATTCTTTGTCTACTGTATTATAAGCTACTTGAAGGAAGATGTCGTTGTCTTAATTTCTTTCTTTCTTTTTTTTAAACCCTTACCTTCCATAAGGCAGAAGAATGGTATGGACTATGCAATGGGGGTTAAGTGACTTGCTCAGGGACACATAATTAGGAAGTGTCTGGGGTCAAATTTGAACCCAGAACCTCCCATCTCTAGGCCTGGTTCTCAATCCTCTGAGCTACCCAGGTGCCCCCATGTCTTAAATCATTTCTGACTAAGCTCTTCAAAAACATTAAGCACTTCATAGTTAAGTTGGTAGATGACTTTAGTCAAACAGTTATAAAGAGGTGCCAAAGAACCTTAATAAAGGCCAAATATTTGTTGATTAGTTTTGTAAAAGTTAGATTTAGTGTTTGTGGGGGGAAAAACAAAGGCAAATCACATAAAAAGTGATTGTGGCAGAATTCTAGAACAAGAAAGTATCCTGGCTTATCTCAGACTTTGACATCTGTAACTGTTTGTTCAATAACAAGCTCACTGAAGACTTATTAGATAGACATATTAAGTACAGAATAAATTTCATTAGAACACTTGTTTCCCTAAAGTTAAAAAGAGGAAATACTTTAATTAAATTGTAAAGTATCTACTATAAGGATTTTAAAGCTGAAATGGACAACCTTCCTTGCGCTTGGAGAACCTACAATCAAATATTAAAAGAACAATACAATTTTACTTTCATATTTAGTTTATAGAATTAGGTCTAGTAACTTACCACATAAATCCCACCATGCTGACCATCATGGATTTTGTTATGTCGAACAATGGGACAACTATTTGTTCTGATCTGAATTCCTGCTAATGCATTACCTGTTGGAAAATGTTATGATGCTAAAAAATCTGGAACATGATATAAAGGAACTATAAAATAATCTTTCTGTTGTATTTTGCATTAGTTACATTATTACTAGAAAACAACTTTAAGAGAAAAATCCCCAAAATAATTAGGGTCAAAGTATAAGAGCTTTACAAAACCAAGCTCAATCAAATTGGAGCTGTACTGTAGAATGGAAAGTGGAGGGACAAAAGTTTAACATAAAATGAAGTTCTCTCCATACAAAACAAAAAATAGTCAAACTGTAGCATAAAACACCCAACTTACATATTTAAAATAAGAATTTCCTGATGAAAACAACAGAATAGATTGTCAAGGAAAATCTTGGAATTTTTTTAAATAGTATCTTTAAAAATTTCCTGCCCTACTGCCATCCTGATTCCATGAAACAAAACACAAACAGCTTACCATAAATGTCATTTCCTTCAATAAGGCCTCTTCCATCACCAAAGATATAAACTCCTCCTTGATTTCCATTAAATATTGAATTCCCCCTATAATAAAAATAAATGCATATATAAATTCACATGCATGTAGTTTATTTGTTAATCTTTTCCCCTAGTCAAGTGACTATGGAAAAGTCCTTTTTTATTTTTCTTTAAAAATATAGTAAAAATGGAATACTAACTTGACAGACGATTGCTAATAATGTTAAGAGTAAATTATTATAAGGTAAAATGGAAAGTCTGCTTAGACAAATATTTTAAGGATAATCTATGGTTTCTGATCTGATAACTTTCATGTACACATGAATAAGACTTGTGATATTCCTATTTTCTTCTTGTGGCCAAAGAGGGCAGCACAAAACATGAAACACAAAGTAACAGACATGCAAAATTGGGCTGCAGCCAGCTTCATCACTGCCCTCAAGAGATTTTTCAGAGCTGATATACTAAATTAGGAACTGAAAATTATAGGCTAGTGAAAAATTTCCTAAAAGAAAAGTTGCTTATCTGGAAACATCATGACTTGGAACATTTACAAAAGTTTTGTGTGTGTACATGTGCACACAAACACACAAAATTCAGATATGGTTAGTGTTATACACACATGGTTTTAGACCTAGAATTTTTGTCACTACATAAGTTATGCAAAATATAACTTATCCTGCTATGTTAGAATATGAACATATCCTGACTTTCCATTAACAAAATGCCAGTGATATACCAAATACCAAAGCTTTTCCTAAATTCATTTCCAACTCACTAATATAGGCATATAGATATTAATAAAAATACCTTATTGTTGGGTCACTATTTGAGGTAATCCATACACCCGCAAAATTATTTGCATAGATTTTATTCTCTATGAATTGTCCTCTTCCTTTTTCATGGACGTAAATGCCTCCAGTTTGACCATGGTGGATTTCACATCGAACTACGGTAGGGTTAGCATAAGCTTTTACCTCAAAGCCTGCTATCCTGTTCCTGTGTATATTACAGCTTTCAAAGTAACCCTGCAAATATAGAAATTAATTACTTATATAAAAGTTATTTTCTAAAATGAATGGAGCTGTTTACACATTCTAAGTCCTCTTTTGAAAACTCACAACTCCAAATTAAGTCCATTCAGTTACTAACAAATCAAGACCAAGACCATTCATATATAAACAATAGCTGGCAGTAGAGTGGCCTGGGGGCCCAAAGTTGCTCCTTGCTATTACCTGGTGGTACCAAAGCAAGATCAAAGTAGTGTAGGGGAAGCAGATGGGAGTGTGGTTCCTTAAAGGTAGGGACCCAGCATGGCATAATGGACAGAAAGCCAACCCTCCAGGTAGGAAGACCTAGGTTCCAATCCCATGTGTGACACGTACTGGCTTGTAACGATATAACTGATATTTACATGGCGCTTTTAGTTTTTACAAATATTGTCTCTCTTGGATCTTCATAGTAATCCTGTACAATAAAGTGCTATTTTTGTCCAAACTTTATAGGTGAGGAAATGGAGTCTCAGAGAAATTAAGTGATTTCGCTTGTCAAAAAGATAGTAAATAGCTGAAGAAGGATTTGAATGAAGCCCATATCTTTCTGATTGCAAGTCCACCACCTCTCAGTGCCTCAGACAATTCTTTAAAAATATAAGTTGTTTACCCAAGTGCAGCAATGTTAGGAATTACTTTACCAGGAGTTGCTTTATACCTATGAAATCAAAGGCCATCCCACTCTCCCCCTCAAAAACAACAACCTTGCTCTTAGCAGCTTGCTTGTGCACATAATAAATATTTGTGGGATGAGAGGCTAAGTTCTGTTTGAAAAGTAAATTCTCACCTTTTGTTCATTTATAACCCTTCCCCTCCTAAAGAAGCTATCAATAAAAAGAGGGAAGGAAAAGTTCAGCAAAATTATCCAACACATTGAAAAAGTATGAAATTATATGAAGTATTCCACATCTGTAAAGAAGTGGGTGAGGAATGCAGAGGAGAAATACTAAAGAGTAAATTCTAAAGCCATTCCTCTCCACCACAGCCACTGGAGGGAGTATCACTGTCAAACTCCAAATCTTAGGGCTCTTGGGGAAAAAAAAATACCCAGAACAAGCTAAATCTGGTTAGCCTATGCAACACTGGCAAATTTTATTTTTGTTTCTTATATCCACAGATATGATGATCAGCATTTATGTGTGCTTTTTGTCATTCTTGACAGGGCTAAAAAAAAGATGGGGCCCACACTGGAGAAAAAGCACAGGCTCAAACCTACACCATATGTGCTTCTCATTGCAGCTAGTAGTAACAAGTTGAGAAACCCCTTAAGAACCTGTATGCTTCTAGAAGAGATGGAATTTTCTTACACAGTGGCTTAGGAAAGGAAGGGGGATAAAAAAAAACCCAGGCACAAGCAATATAGAGGATTTTATCATGTGGAAGATATTCTTTACTCTGATTTCTTATATAAGCTGTTCAGTATTCCAACAATCATTCATTACATCGTGATCAGTGCCTAGCACAAAGCCTTAAAAATAGTAGGTATATAATAAATAATGGCTTAATTTGTACACCTGAACTAAGTCCCTTCTCCATAAATCACCATTAGTGTCTTAGCCTCATATTTTTCAGTACATAAGAGAGGGGACACCTCCTTCAATTCCACTTCAGGGGGACTGTTTTTGCTACTCCAAATTGGAATGCTGTAGGTAAAAATGTTTCTATGCTAAAATTCTTAGAGTTAGTGAAAGACAGTAAAAGGCTCTCTCCTTTTTCTCAATCCCTGCCAGTCTCTTTCTTCCAATTATACATTTAAAAAAAACAAATGGACTCACTGACAAAGTAATCCATGTGCAATGGTAAATTTTTAAGTACAAAAATCAGAGATTAGCATACTGTGCTGCATTTCATATATTAGAAAGCTAATCTCAGAATCAGAAACACTAGGATTTTAAGTCTTGCTTGTGACTATTGGCTGTGCTATCCTAGAGAGGTCATTTTGCAGGTAGGTGGCTCAGTGGAATGGATAGCCAGGCCCAGAGACAGGAAGTCCTGGGTTCAAATCTGGCCTCACATACTTCCTAGCTGTGTGACCCTGGGCAAGTCACTTAAACCCCATTGCCTAGTCCTTACCACTCTTCTGCCTTACAACTAATACTCAGTATTGATTCTAAGACAGAAGGTGAGGGTTTAAAAAAAAAAAAAGTCTTTGAGATGTATACAGATTATTCTCAAAGTTTTTATAGAAATAGGAAAGCAAGCATTTAGGTTAATGGAATTTTAGTGGTTGGCTTAATTTGGGTGATAATGAGGTCCATTTCTTTCCCACCCCTCAAATGGTTCAATAAATCTCTCAATGCCCACTAGATTTCATCATCTCTAGCAAGGTAGCCTGCCAAGAGCCCCTGAGAGAAATAGGGTCTTTATCAGGGATCCATCAAAATCGATGCAGATGGCAGGGCCCTGTTTTGAATTCTGTGGCCTGAAAATCAAGCCACAGGATGAATGGAAAACCCAGTCAGACCCCTCTGTGTGACTCTCTTCTGACCAATACTTTTTATTATTGAAATTATTATAATCTGACAGGAGAAGCTGCTTTTTTCTCTGCCTCAGAAATTTGAAGGACACAGCATGATAAATCAAAACAATATACTCTCATTTTTTTTTAGATTCCCACACTAAACTCAACCCCAGGAACTTAAACATGCCCACACTTTAATCCACTTTTGAAATATGTTGAAGGTTCTTTTATTAAAATAAAACCTAGATAACATAAAGTCTTGGTAGCCTTAAAGACTGTTTAGACTAGGTATATGTAGAAATATGTTTTGTGTGCCAAATTTTATGCAACTAGGTATAACCTTGAGTTCTTCTATGTTTTATTTTGAAATGTAAATTTTCCCAGCATATGTGTGACTGCAAGAGAAAAGTATAAAAAATAAAGATTCACAGGAAGTTCTCAGAACAGCTTCCAGAAATCCACTGTGTCTCTGACTCTTTTCTTTCTCACCTAAACCGTACACCTTCCCAGACCCCCTGGAGCTGCTAGTTGGCTTCCAGCAGTAGACTTGTTACTAATTTTATGTTTGTCTTCTTTGGTGAGATTTCTATGTTATCATGTAGCATATCATGGACTATCATGGTAAGAGTCTTAATGTAGTGGTTCCACTGTCAATGATGGAAAAGTTTATTAGAGAATTTCTGAACAATAGTTTCTACTTTCCTTATGCATACTGCCTTTCCATGAACTCCCTTAGGAATTAACCAACTGGCTAAGCAGATCTGAGAATGGGGTTTAGATTTCTAGACCATGGCTTAAAATAACAAAATGGCAGGCTCCTGATCAGGATACTCTAACCATTATACCAAAGACCTAGGAATAGATTTGGCTTAGCTAAGTTTTACTAAACTTTCTATAAACTTGTTTTTAATCTTTGTTGTTGCTTGCTGTCTTATGAGATGATACCACTCATAATCTTCTATTGTCTTCTTAAATAATATTTAACGAATCAGTTTTTATTTAAAACCTAAATATTTCGCAGGGCTGTCAAATCTCTTTGGCAAAAAGATCAATCAAGTTATTTAGTGGCAGAAGCAGTTTCTTGGCTCTTGTTCTTCTTTTTTTGATAACTGATTTACATACATGTTAAATTTCCTTAGGAAAACTGTATTGGCCTTTTTTCAGTGTTCAATTTTCTATTTAAACTTTTTATTTTTAATAGCATTACTGAAGTATTTGTAGAACTGTCCAACTTTTTAATTCTTTGTAAAAGCATATATATGCCCATGCTACAATTATTTTAATGGTAGTGCTTTTCCAAATGCTTATTATAAGCATCATAATTTAAGAAGACTAAGAGTCCCATGAAATGTTCTTGATGCCTTTGAATGCAGGATAAAAACATCAAAACACACCACAAAAATTCTACCAACTTTTTTATTTCTCCAAAGGAGAACTTGTGAATTATTTTTTATTATTTAATAGGAACTTCCTTATGATTTATTTATTGAAAGAATATAAAGATTAATATGATTCACTTCTTTTAGAAGCACATCCACTTGTTGGTCACTGAACCAGATTCTCATACTTAAAGAGTACCAACAGCTAAGTTATAGAGAAGTTAAAAACTGTGTGATCCCTATTACTCTCCGTCTTCCTTTCTGGAATAGTCGTTATCACTGTAGAAGTCTATACAGGTCCATGGGTAATTTTATATTTTTGTTTCACAGCCTGCCAGTGCCAAAGAATTTATAATCAAGTGGATAGTTTACTGGCAATAAGCTTTTTCTGTAACTAACTAGACTTGATCTGGGACCACAATATGATGCTGAGACATGCTGGTTTTTTGGTTTGTTTGTTTTTTTAACTCTTATTTTCTGTCTTAGTAATAACTCTAAGATAGAAAGGCAAGGGTGAGACAAACAGGGGTAAGTGACTTGTCCAGGATTAACACAGCTAGAAAGTGTCTGAAACCAGATCTGAATGCAGGTTCTCCTGATTCAGGCCTGGCTTTCTATCCACTGAGCCCCATAGTTGCTACAACATACTATTTTTGCATTATGTTTCTACATAGAAACTGCCAGAGTTTACGCGTGGCATGACCTTTAAGAGTAAAGGATTATGTCATAACTAGGATGAGACACCAGAGTAGAACTAGGTGGAGAAACACGCAATGATTAAATCCACGGGTTGTCTAACTATCTCTGTATATCATCATCTATGCATTTTTCATCTCTTTTGCTCTTTCTCACGTAAGGATTGAGAGGCAGCTCTGGACTAGAAGACTCGGGAAGACCCAATTTCAAGTCAGGCCTTTCAGTTCCCCGAGCAATTCTGTAAGACCCTCAGAGTAGGTACTAAGCCACATTTATTGAAAAGAATTTTTTCACCGGGAGTTAGTTCCCTATACTAAAGAAATCACAGGTGTGGTCTGAGAACAAAAGATGGCTGTTTAGAGTAGTCTCTTTCAAAGTATTATGGACTTTTCTGAGTACTTTTTATAATGTGGTGGGGCTCAATTCAAGTAAATGATGTATTTAGATAATACGCCTAGGAAATGTTGGAGGGGTTGTGGCAAAATTGTATTGCTAATGGAGTTGTGAACTGGTCCAACCATTCTGGAGAGCAATTTGAAAACTATGCCCAAGGGGCTATAAAATAGTGCAAACCTTTTGATCCAGTAATACCACTACTAGGTTTGTATCCCAGAGATTTAAAATGGGAAAGGACCTGTTTATACAAAAATATTTAAAGTTGCTCCTTTTGTGGTGGCAAAGAATTGAAAACTAAAGGAATATCCCTTAATTGGGGAATGGCTGAACAAATTGTGGTACATGTTGGTAATGAAATACTATTGTTACTATAAGGAATGATGAACATGATGATTTCTGAAATAGCTGGAAAAACCTACATAAACTGATGCAGGGTGAAATAAGCAGAACCAGGAAAACACTGTAATATTATGGAACCACCAAATGTGACAGACTTTGCTACTAACAGCGATACAATGATCCAGGACAATTCTGAGGGACTTAAGAAAAAGAATGCTATCTACCTCCAGAGAAAGAACCATGGGAGGAGAAATGCAGATGAAAACATGATTTATCACTTATTGTGTATATGCTTTGAGATTTGGGTTTTATAAGATTATTCACTTACAAAAATGGATAATATGGAAATGTTTTGTATGATAATACATGTCAAACCCAGAGAGAATTGCTTGCCAGCTCTGGAAAGGAGAAGGGAAAAAAGGGGGGAGACAATTTGGATAATATAACTTATGTGGAAATTTGTTATTAAAATAAAAATAATTTAAATTAAAATATAAACACTCCTAGGGGGAGGTAGGTGGCACAATGGAAAAAGCGCCAAGTATGGAGTCAGGAAAACTCTTCCTGAGTTCAATCTGGCCTTAGACACTTACTAGCTGTATAACTTTGAGCAAATGAACCATTTAACCTTGCTTGCCTCAGTTTCCTCACTGGTAAAATAAACTGGCGGAGGAAATGGCGAACCATTCTAGTATCTTCATGAAGAAAAACTCAAATACGGTCATGAAGAGTCAGACATAACTAAAACAACTGAAAAACAGCAACAAAATACTAACTGCATATGATGGCATTAACAAGGAAGTCTCATTTGGATCTCATCTATGGCATCTTTCATGATACTGACAACCACTTTTGGTAATCAAATGTCTTCATTAATAACCTTATTTAATGTTATAGTCAAACGATTGTTGAACATGTCTCTGCAACTGCATCTGTCATTCAGTCTTCTCCATGGTTTTGATACACTTTTAACTGAAGAGAGCTTTTAAAACTATATTTTGTTGTATCAAGTCAATGACTTTCTTGAAATCTATAAATATCTGGGGATCCAGATTTTGTATACTACTCTCAGTTGTGTGCTCATCAAGATGTAGTCTGTTTTAATAGCTTTCCTGTTCCTTGCTCATATTTTGAATTGATGTCCTAAATATATGCAAAACCCATCTTCAAAAGTTTATTACAGATCAAAAAGTAAATGTGTAGTTTCTCATCTATGTTGACTTCAAATTTAGATGTTGAGATTTTCTTCCCCCACCCATTAAGCCCCCTAATTTTGCTCTCTACAGTTGTGTAGCATTAATCTCAATCTTCTTCCACATTATGGGCCCTTTAACTATTTAAAGACATAATATATATCCTAAGATTTATCTTCTTCAGGATAAATATCTATAATCCTTTCTTATGGTATGAGTTTGTCATGGCAGAACCAGATCTAAAACTTATTTCATTAGAAATTTCTTGATTTCAGTTCAGTGTATTTTCTATCATACTATATTTATACTGTATTATAAAACAATACAACCAAATGCTATCAAAATTTGAAGAAGAAAAAGCTATATTAGAGAAGGTTGCACTGGAAAAAAATAGATACTTTACTTAGCTTCTGAAGAAAACTCAGATGGAGAAAAAGGAGAGGAAAGGCATAGGAAAGATTTAAATGGGTCTGAGGAATTGAAAAGCACTCAATCCTGTCTGAAGAAGACAGATGTTTGCTGGCCATAAGAAGAAATAAAGTTGGATAGGTTAGGGTCAGACCATGACAGGCTGTAGCATTTACATATTCTCTGAAAGGTATTAGGATACCTTTGTACATCGTGGATTCTTAAAAAAAAAATAATAGGTTAGAGAACAAGCATTTATTAAGTACCTACTATGTGTCAGCCACTCTGTTACACACTTTGCAAATATCTCTTTTGATCCTCACAACAAACCTGGGAAGGGGCAATTATTATGTTCATTTTATAGCTGAGGAAATGGAAGCAGACAGTAGTTAAGTGAGTTAACTATCTGACGCTGAATTTGAGTCAGGTCTTCCTAACTCCAGACCTGGTATTCTATTCACTTTGCTATCTAGCTGTCTCTAAAGGATAATATCATGGTATTATGAAATGAGCACTGGCTCCAAAGTCAAATGCCACTTGCCATGAGCACTCCCTGCCTGTTGTGGGTGACTTCCAAGTCCCAATCTCCTTGGGTTTCCTTAACTATATATATGATAAGGGGATTGGATTAGTTGGCCTCTGAAGTCCCTTCATCTAAATCTATGATAAAGATGAAATTGGTACCAGTTTTAGGAAGAACAAACAGGGTTTTGGGAAGAAGTTAAAGGGACTAAAAGGGAGAGTGTCACTGCAGCCAGAGACTAGTTATGAGATTATTATAGCAATTCAGGAATAAGACATGGCTGGAATGCTTACAGAGCTCACATTTTGAAGCAACAAGGGTGTTTGATTAGATGGGGACAAGGAAAGAGGAGGCATAAAAGATGGGTTTTGTTGTTGTCTTGTTTCAGTTATGTTTCCTCAGGACTCCATTTTGGGGTTTTCTTGGCAAAGATAATGGAGTGGTTCACCGTTTCTTTCTCCAGCTCATTTTATAGATGACAAACTAAGGCAAATAGGGTTAAGTGATTTGCCCAGGTCACATAACTAGTAAGCATCTGAAGATGATTCTTCCTAGCCCAGTGCTCTATTCACTTCATCATCTAGCTGCCCTAAAGAAACAAAGTTCATACCTAAGTATTTAAAAAAATAAAATGCCAATTCACTCTAAGGAATTCACTCAAACTACAAAATCCATGAGTTTTGTGCCATAATCTATGCCTAAAACTACCCATACTGCACCTCAATTAATTACTTTAAAATATTATATCTAAAGTGATCAATACTTTACAACAAGCTCAACATTTTGGTATGCTAATAGAACCTAATGGAAATAGTAGCCATTTGCTAAAAACTCATTTTCCTGGGAAAGCTATCATTTGTTGACCAGTGTTAGTCGAAAGTTGAACAGTATGTAGAACATGCTATTTTCTCATCTAAAGTACAGTTTTTCTTGGTCTAAAAGACTGAAATTTTAAAAAGTGGGAAACTGTTGAACACTTTGTAAAACTGCTAAAACACTATGGATTGCCACAAAAGGCAGGATATATTACCATTCCTAGTTCTATAGTCTATTGTTTACATTTAAGATCAACTTCCATGTTATTTTCTATTTTAAATCAAGGAGGATAGCATTATTATTAAATAATATTTTATTAGACATTTTCCCTTCCAATTTGATTTTTAAATAATTACTGCATGCTTAAATTATTATTTTGTTATATCTAGGGGCTAAAGGAAAATCATCTCTGATTAATCAAAATTTCCACACAGCAGATTTGTTGGAAAACTCTTCTTTTGGCAAGCAAGGGCTATATCCATAATGCAAAATGGAATGATACACAGAAGACAGCTTGGTTGGCTTAGTGGATTGGAGGGAGATGGGAGGTCCCATATTCAAATCCGACCTCAAACACTCCCTAGCTCTGTGACCCTGGGCAAGTCACTTAACCCCCACTGCCTAGCCTTTACTGCTCTTCTACTTTGGAACCAATACACAAAATATTGATTCTAAGATGGAAGGCTAAAGTTTTTTTTTTAAAAAGGGAAATGATACAGGTTTATAAAAATTATGCACTGAAAAATTCTGACTCAATTTTTAAGATTCATTCCTCATCCCTCTCTCAATACAAAAACGTTTTAAAAACATAAAGTGCTAACTGCTTTAATCAATCTATCCTATAGGATATTCTGTTATTCAAACATTGACTAAATTAGCAGTTTCTGACAAAAAAATTTCAATTTGTCAAGAGTCTCCTCCATTTAAAAAATGAGAATTTGTCAACTTCTTAATAGAAGCAGCTCTGAAATTCAGCCATGTATACCAATTCAAATAATGGGAAACTTCCAAGCTAAGGAAAAAGAAGTTAAATACCCCAACAATGGCTAAAATACAAAAAGGTCTACTGAGGGGCTATAACAGATTTAAACTAAAATGCCCAAATGAAT
The DNA here is from genome assembly GCF_016433145.1 of Gracilinanus agilis. NCBI lineage: Eukaryota > Metazoa > Chordata > Mammalia > Didelphimorphia > Didelphidae > Gracilinanus > Gracilinanus agilis. The sequence goes on from NC_058131.1 coordinate 96,605,385, forward strand.
CTTTTACAACTATTCTAAAGAGTGCAGGAACTCAAAGCAAAAGGCTCACAAGAATAACATATATGTAAATATAAGAAAAATTTGTATTTTGTTCAAAGTTTAAAAAAAGTCATGAAAAGAGGAAAGAGGAGAAGATATAATTTCAAAATACAAAACAAGAAATATATGTATTTTTAAGAGGAAAGCAATAAGCCCAATTATTTTGAATATTTTTTCATTTGTGTTCTATGGCTCTATATAAAAACAAAGCCATTAAAAAAAATTTCCTCATTGAAGCTATCTCACTAATCACAAACCACTAGGACTAAAAAAAAGGAACAATGAAAAGACAATCAGTTAAAAAAAGCATTTGCTATAAGAGAACTGTTCTTTCAAAGATTTTAAAAGATTGCACCATAATACTTTAATTCATTTCTTCCTTGTCACAATATTATATAGCAAAAACATTTCAATCTAATGAAAACTAAGATTTTTTTAATGCTACAGAACTGTGTGCTCATAAAAAAACGGGATGGTGAACTTATAATGAAGGACTATTTCTATACTCACTATATATCAATCATTTCGTATAGGTCATACTGGCACTGAAAAATAGCTGGCTTAGAAAGAACACTAAACAACTAAGAGCCATCACACCAGGTCTGGCTGATAGTGGATGGGAGACTGCTTGGGGATTGGAGGCTGAAAGAGAGGCAGAACAATCCAATGACAGAGAGAGCCAACCTTGGAGTCAAAGTAGAGTTTTGCCTATAATACACATGGACTGGGTGATCCGCTAAGTCACAACTTTTCATTGTCCCTAAGAAGTCTCTCATCTGGAGTTCCCTTTGATAATGAAACCACAAGTTTAGGGGGAAAAAAACAAAAAGCAACAATACTATATGTGTTTGTAGCAAGCTTTTAATTCACCAAACATTAATTAAGTCCCTCTGATGTGAACCAATTAGCCAATTTCCTTTTTTAAAAAAACCCTTACCTTCTGCTTTAGAATCAATACTAAGTTTTGGTTCCAAGAAAGAAGAGCGGTTAATTGGCATTAAGTGACTTGCCCAGGGTCACACAGCTAGAAAGTGTCTGAGCCAGATATGAACCAAGGGCCTCCTGGCTTCCTAGCTGCTGAGGCACGTAGCCATCCACTAATTTTCTTTTAATTCCACCCATCCTATCCTGGGCTCTGAATAAGTTATAAGACTATCATAACGAATGGGAAGTAATTATTGCCCAAAGAATAATTATTTACCTGATACTTTCTATTCCCTGATACTTACTTACTCCTCCATCCCCTCCCCACCCCCTGCCTAGCACCCCTTTGTCTGATAGGACAATATTGAAATCTTGCAAATACCTGTACCTTTTATAAAAGCTTACTCTTTTGGAGGAATGTCTACTTGAATGGTAGTGGGAAAATAAAATCTCTTTGAAACTGATCTAAGAGATAAGATCACTCTTCAAGTTCACACACAGCAAATAATCAATTCAACAACAGTGTAAGTACTTATAATGTACAAACCACTGTGATGGGTACTAAAGATATTTAAAAAAGTCAAAAAATAAAACAAAAAACCATTTGCTACCTTCAAAGAGCTTTTGCCCTACTAATATTATATAGATCAGTACATAGTACTATATAGATAAGTAAATACATGAAAATTTGCGAGGAAGAGAAATGTTACCTCCTATGAGAAGCTGTTATTAATTTCTCTCAAAACTAAGGTTCTTTGAGGTGAAGGCTATGATGTGAGTTAACCTGCACAAAGGCAGTAGATGAAATGTCAAGGTCAGAGGATGGCAGGAAAGTATGCTGGTTTGAATATAAAGATGGTTTAAAATCACTATTATTTTCCGTGAATTTGCTGCCAATTAAAAAATTAATGGAAATGTCCAGTCATAGCAGCTAATATTAGTATTTCAGAGGGGATAAATGATGCTCAGACCACATATTTATTTTTTCTTCTTTGCAAATCAGACTTCAACTTACAGCTTCAACCATCACTTCTGAGCCCAAGTCCCAAATCTTTACCTCAAACTTTAAACCTTTTCCTAGGGCTCTAATTCTACCTTTACTGTCTGTTGGACAGACACTTAGGTTGTACCTTATTTTTAGCACGGCAGAACTTAAGGTCATTCCCCTCCCCCCCACCCCCTTATCTCATGTTCTTCCTGTTCTTTCTTCTATTTCTGTTAATGAACCCTTCCCCAAACCTACCTCTGGACCCTCACTTCTTCCTAACTGTTCAATTTCTTGTTGAGTCTTACTTCTAGTCACACAGGTTTGCAACCACAAAGTCATCTTCAGTTTCTTCTGCTTTTATACTTCCCACAGCTAATCAGATAGAAAGTCTTGTCCATTCTACCCTAACACCATTCTCATGTGTCCTTTTGTCTGCCAACATAGCCACCATCCTAGCTCACAACTTCATCAATCCCCTACCTAGACTAAATTATCACAAAAGCTTCCTAAATGGTTTCTCGGCCTCCACTCTCTCCCCTCTTCAATTCATACTACATGAAGCTGCCAAATTCTAAACCACAGGTCTGACCATGTCATTTCCTGGCTCTCAAGAAGTTCCAGTATTTTCCAGCTGTATCTAGGCTAAAATATAAACTACTTTACAATCTGGCCCACCTTTCTGGGTCTACTCCTATTTCCTTTCTTCACAGGCTCTACATTTTAGGCAGACTTTAGGAAGCTTTTGTGATAATCTAGTCTAAATAGGGAAGTGCTGAAGTACTGAACTAAGGTTGTGGCTATGTGGGCAGGCAAAAGGACACATGAGAAATGCTATTAGGGTAGAATGGACAAGACTTTCTATCTGACTAGCTATTTGAAGTATCACTATTTTAATAGTCATCTAGAACAAAAACCCAAATCACTCATTACCCACTCTATCACAGCCGAGGAGAGGGAAGGTAAACTAGTCCAACCCCTTCACTTGATACATGAGGAAACTAAAGGACAGAGAAGCTTCTCTGAGTGACTTCTCTATTATACAAGGAGTCAGAGTTGTGGAGGAATTTTAATACAAGGTCTGATTCCCAAATTAAACACCATTTTTCACTGTACCAAGAGCAGCAGTAAATTCCACACGACTAGGAGACATTAAGCACTGACTAAGTGACCACATGTTAGAGATATTAGGAAAAGAATTCCTGTACAAAGCAGGGGTTAGAAGAGATGTCTTCTAAAATCCCTTCCAAAAGCAGTCTGTGAGTTGATGACCTAGAAAAGGTTCCCCTCCCCCATCAACAATTTCTGTTGATGCTACTCTTCTTTTCTAACGTTTCTGAAATTTGTCATTTCTCTTCTATTCCCATCACCAGCATTATTATAGGTGTCTTAATTTGCAGTTACATGTAGTAACACTTTTTGACAATTGTTTTCTGACATTTTAGGATTCAGATTTTCTTATAATAAACAAGTAGCCTCCCCAGTTCAGTTTTTTCCTTGTAATCTATTCTATTTTTGCCAGATTAATCTTCTTAATGTAATTTTCACATTATTTAATTTTGTAAAGTACTTGACAGTTTAGAAAGTAAGTAGTAAAATATCTATTATTACAATTGATCCTTTCCAAATACTTACAATGGCTTCATGCTCCCTCTTAAAGTCCAAAAGTCTTAGCCCTCTGGGATCTTGCCATGAGATAAGCAGATGTACATTTCAGTACTTAGCTGCCCTCATGAGCTCAACTTGTCTTGACCAGAATAAACTATGACTCAGGGTGCTAAAAAACCTTGCAGTAGTGCTTGCTAAACTCCAGTTAGTAAGTCTTTGAGAAATCACAATGAATGGGAGAGATGATACTAGATTGAAAATGTATAACCTTGACAAGAGATCTATGATCCCTGTGACAATGATAAAATGGACTGGGATGATTTGTGAGTACTTAGAAAGGAAAGAAGTATTTACTAAGAGCCAGCATGCCTTGACAAAGGCAAAGTCATGCCAGACTAACGCCATTTCCTTTTTTGAGGGCTACAGATCAGAGTAACTCTGTGGAGACATATATAATAAATTTCAGCATCTGACTGATTTCTTTATTTTATATATATCACAAGATAATAGATCTAAGACCTTAGAATTCATCTGATCTAAGACTCTTGGTTCTATAGATGAGGAAGCTGATGTCCAGAGAGATTAAATAATTCAGGATTCAAACACAGGTCCTGTGAATTGAAGTCCAGCATTCTTTTCACATTACCTGGTTGCCTCCATACAAATATATTAGGAAAGGACTTAGGTTAGGAATTCAGAGGGGTTGACTGAGCAGTCTCAAAGACTATTGGCTAACAATTCAATATCAAACTGGAGAGAACTCTCTAAAGACTTTGTCCTAGGATCTATTTTGACTTTTAAAAAATTGTCATTTGCTTAGATGAAGGAATAGATGGCATGTTTATCAAATTATCAGGAGGTACAAGACTGGGAGAAATAGAATGGGATTGAGATACTAGTCCTGGAATACAAAAAGATCTTAACAAGATGCAGCAGGCTCAGGTGAATAAGTTGAAACTTTATTAGAATCCTATGTTTTAAAAAAAGAAGAAAGGAAAAGAAAACATCCAATTCTACAAGTAGAGAAAGGATATAGCATGGTTAGAAAGTAGTGAATTTAAACGATTGAGGGTTCCAATGAAATGTAAGCTCCATGAATCAACTGTGTGTGTGTGTGTGGAAACAAACAAAAAAAATCTGATCTAAAACTAAATTAACATAAGTATAAATATGCAGGTCAAGGAAGGTTTATACTCTCTAGTTATGCCACATCTGGAATGATGCAACCAATTCTGAATGCCATCTTAAATTGCAACTCATCCAGAAGAGTGCGCAGGGCATTGAAGTGACTAGAAATCAAACCACAAGAGAAAATGAGAATGTTTAGTCTAGCAAAAAGAAGCTGTTTTGAAGATGAGACAGAAGGAGGAAGAGGGGATAGGAGGAGTCTTCAAATATTCAAAAAAAAAAAACTGTCATGTGGAAAAAAGACTAGACTTATTCTGTTTGGTTAGCTAGGAAGCATGATCAACTTAAGGAAGAACTTCCCAATAATTGAAGTTGTCTAAAAATACAATAGGCTACCTTGAGGAATAGAGAGATTCTAGTCCCTGGAGGTTATCACACTACTTGTGGGAGATCCAAGAGACATCTCAAAGTGTGGTTCACAGATCCCTTTCAAGTGATTGGAGAAGTCAAAACTATTTTCATAATAATACTAAGAAGTTATCTGCCTACTGAAATACCTTTCCATTTTCCAACTACATAACTGTGTTTGGCCAGATTTTCTTCTCATATTTCACCCAAACCAAAATATTGCAATTGATGGAATGAAGAGGTAGATGAAAATCTAGCATTTTTTCTATAGATATTAAGGAGTTTTGCGAAAATATGTAAAACAAAGCTACTCTTTTCAACATTATTAGTCAACTTCTGATACTATAAATATAAAACTCACATATACAAAGGCTCTTTGGGGTCTTCAATAATTTTGAAGAGTATAAAAACAGGGAGGGGAAAGAAGAAAAAAAGTGTAAAGGTGTGTTGAAGCTAAAAAGTTTGGAACCACTATTACAGAACAAATCTATGATTGTCACATGCTGCCTTGTTTATAATGATTGGTGTAAATGTCTTCTATTCTACTAATCTACTAAAGAGAAGGGATATCTATACCTTAGTTCCTTGTGCATAAATGGGGTGGTGTAGTATAAAGAACACAAAGTCAAAAGGCCCAGGATATTGATTCTGAATCCTCTGTTCCATCATCTATAAAATGGTCAAAATACTTGTACCACCTATTTCATAAGGTTGTGAGAATCAAATAAGATAAAAAAGTAATTTGAAAAGATGAATAGCTATATATAAAGTAAGTACATTTGAGGAATGAATAATTTTCAACCCTGGAAATAAACCATATTTGACAAAAATTTGTTTTGGTTATCTGAGATAAGGAAGTTTAACTGCTGACAGAAGATTGATTGTAAGGGCAGGAGGAGAAAGATCAAAGTAATGGATTCACTGGTCTGTGATGACATAGCCCTCAAATGCAAAAACACTTAAAATACAAAAATTTAGAAACATGCAGTAAATGCTAAATAGAAGACAGAAAAAATTAATAATAGGACCATACATTTTGATTTTTAACTTTCTTCAAGAGAAAAGTTCAAAGGACTTTCTTTAGTTGTAATCTAAAGGTTTCACAGTATTTTATTAGTTGAAACCTATGAGAAACTGATTTTTAATTTTCCCTATCCTAGCAAAGCTGTTGATGTTAGTGAAGTTGTTGATGTGTGCTCTCTTAGTTCTGTCAATTCTACCTTTATAGTAGTTCCCTTGTCTCCTCTCCTCTGACTGCCAACACCCTGATGATGGAAGCCCCATCGCCTCATGCCTGGACTACTGCAATAGTCTGCTTATTGATTCTGTGCTTCAAGGCCATTCCCTCTCCAATCTATCTTCCATTCAGCTATAAAACTGGTCTTCCCAAAGCACAGGGCAGAACTTGGTTCTCAGGTCCCCATTCCATAAACTCCAATACATTCCTATTACTTTGAGGATTATATATGCAAATTCTACTTGACTCCGAAAGCCCAGCATTACCTGGACCTTCCTACCTTTCCAATCTTTTTTAAAAAAACAAACAAACAATATTTGTTTTTTTCACCCAATTAAATATAAAAACAATTTTTAATATATTGTTTTTTAAAATTTTGAGTTCCTAATCCTCTTCCTCCCTCCCTTCTCTTTTCCTTCCCTGAGAGGGTAAGCAATCTGATATAGATTATGTGTGTGCAGTCATGTAAAACATTTCCATACCTTTCCAATCTTCTTACACTTACTCTTCCCTCATCATGTATTCTACTAATTCAATGCCAATAGCTTTCTTGTTGTTCCTTATACTTGACACTCTACTCTTCAATTCAAAGTATTTTAACTGGCTATCTGTGATGCCTGGAACACTGGCCTTCCTCATTTCTGCTTCCTTCATTTCCACTCTCAGCTAAAAAGCTACCTTTTTGCAAAAAGCCTTTTCTCCTCCTCCTTAATCTTAGTGCCTTCTCACTGAGGTTATCTTCAATCTATCACACAGACACCCAAACACACATACACCCTCTATCTTGTTTGTACATTACTGTTTGTATATGTTGTCTCCATCATTAGATGGTGAGGTTCTTGAGGGCAGGGACAATTTTTTGTTCTTCTTTATATTCCTAGTACTTAGCAAAGTGTCCAGGAAACTAGTGCTTAATAAATGCTTGTCAATTTGCTAATTTAGGAAATGGTGAACTGTTGTGTATATATCAATGAATCTTACTGGAATTGTTTTTCCACTTGCACTTTGGCTTGTAATTGGAATATATTCAGGGGGAAAATTAGTACGTCCAAATATTTATTGGTAAGTAAGAATCATTTAGTTGATGACGTGAATCAGATGTTTTCTACCAAGAAGGAAATGTTCTTACCATGCCATGGTCAAACGTGAACACACCAACATCACGTCCATGATGAATGTGATTCCGTCTAATAATGGGGTTTCCATGATTTTTAACCCAAATCCCAGCTAAAGCATTATTGGAAATCTCATTATCTTCATATATCCCCTATAGCAAACAATCAGAAGTCAGCAAGAGTAGAACTTCTCCAAACATCAAAGAAAACTTTTAGAATGAAGAAGTACCTGTGCATGGTCTGTTATATAAAGTCCGACATTCTCACAGTCGCTGATGTTGCAGTGCTTGATAGTGGGACACGCTCCTTGTCCACTAACACATACTGCAGATCCAACTGTAAGGAAAAGAAAATTCAAAATAACCTACACATAGTTTACTAGCACTGAGCTAAGAACTGATCTGATTTTATCTTTTTTAATTCATGTTCTCAAATAAAGTCCACAATGACTCATCCATCAATCAACCATGGGCTCTGAAAATTGGTACCAACAGAATGTAAACTCTAGTTGATCCTTATAGACTTGAAGGCTTAGCTCAATTCAATTAATTAAAAAGATTTTTAAGTACCAACTATACCTAGGACACTATATACAGGGAATACACATACAAAGATCCAAACAGTTTGAGCGGATGTGGGGAAATTGGAAAAGGAAAGGGAATATGTGCATGCATACACACATATATATTAAGAACAGCTAGCAGAGTAGTTTGACTGGAATGAAAAATATGTAAATGTGAGTAAAAAGAATAAAGATTAGAAAGGCAGAGGGGAGCCATATTGTTGGGTTTTAAATGTCAAGTAGATTTTGCCCTTTATCCTAGAGGCAATCTAAGTAAAACTATTATTGTCAAGGTGGGACAAAAAACACATACTTAACTGAGGAAAAGCCTATGAATTCTGAAAGACCTATCACCAGATTGACTCTGGTGTGGTGAATATTTTGGTCACAGCCACTCTCTCTAATTAATTAATTCTAATTAAGTAACTAATTTATCAATGAGTTATGATCTGCATAGGTGGCAGATCTGAATACAAAATATCTCTTTTTATTCTAATTTTTGAAAAATGTATAGTTTGAACAAGTTTTTTATTCAAATGTGTATTTGTGCAAGAACACATATATTTAAGTTATAATATCTAGATAACCTGAAAATATGGAAGGAATACTAACCTGTACAGGTACTTCGAATAATACAGTGATCTATTATTGGGCTACAGTTCACTGTAATCTCTAAGCAGTGGTGGGCATTGTGGTGCTGAGCAGATTTATCATCAGGGTTGAACTGAAAAATATAAATATTTTTTAAATAAACAAACACTGACTTAGTCATTTAAACAAGTATAGTTTTAATCTCAGATCTCTTACCCTGATAGTCATATATCCAACATAAGCATCCTCAGAACCTTCCATAAAAACAAAAGTTGAATCTCTAGTGTTTTCGATTATGACTTTGTCTGCCACTTTTCCAGGTGCTGTAAAGAGACACACTTTTAGAATAGTACATCAAATTTTACTAAACAGATTAAAAAATGTCATATGGAGAAAAATACTTAAATTTTAAGGACAGAGTCTTGATGTTGTGCTATAGAGTTAAGTAATAACTCACAACTTTATAGTGCTTCTTTTCAAGTTTTATAAAATACTTTCTTCACAATTACCCAATAACTAAATGTGAAAGTATTATCCTGATTTTATAGCTGAGAAAACTGAGGATCTGACTTGTTTGTGGCCAAAAATCTAGCAAAAAGTGAAGTTGGAATTTGAACCAGTTCTCTTGACTCTACGTCTAGTTATCTTTCTACTATATACTTCTGCCTTTGATTATAACAGTATTGGGAGCTTGTCTTAACATCCAATATGTCCTGTGCTACATAAGGCTTTATTATTTCTAATGTTTTGGAGGGCACGGTTCTTATCAGAATTATAGCATTGTAATGGGGATTCTACAAAGCAGGGAATGATTGCTACATTGGGTAGGGAGAGAGAGAGAGAGAGGGAGAGAAAAGAGAAAAAGAGAGAGAGAGAGACAGAGACAGAGACAGACATTGAGAAACTTTCGGGGTTAGAGGAAAGAAGAGGAGTTAAATAAGGAACTTCAGTGAGATATTTGCACTAATTCTAATTACACACACTGTATGCCTGAGAAACCAGCAGAGGGGGTATACTAAAAAAATTTAATAAGACAACACTAATTGCTGAATTAACTTAGAAACTTGAAAAATACTGTGGTACTGCAACAAAATATACCAGTTCAAAGCAAAATATGATTAATATTAAATTTCAAATTTGCTAAAACACATTAAAGAATAATTGGTGCCTACTAATAGACACATTTAAGGAAGGAAATGAAACCAGAAATATATAGTCTTATTTTTTTTTCCTTAGTGGATTTTAACAATGATAAGTCAATCAGACATTGATAAATGTGTATGCAAAAAAATAAATTACACATATGTCTATATGTAATTTTTCATGTTCTAGCATGAAGTAGATAACTCCAGGATGTGGGAGGAAGAATGCAATCTAGGTAATATCTTTACTTTAAAGGAAATATAGTTTTATATTTTCTAATATTCTTTAGAGTATTACCTCCTTCCTAAACCATTTCCCCAGACTACATGGAGTCCCGTCTGATATGGTAGAATATGAAATTTTCTTTAAAAAAATTTTTTGATCAACAACCTTTTGTTGCTACCTTAAATGTACGTTACTGTTGTTTTAGAAATTTTCATTAATTTGAATTAAAATTGAAATAAAAATAGCACTTCAAAGTACCTGCACCAATCATGGTAATTGGAGATTCAATGTATATCCATTCATCAGTATATATACCAGAATGAACAAAGATAAGTCCATCAAAATGAGCTTCCTGTACTCCACCTAATGCATCTTCGATGGTGTCATAATACTAAAAGAAATTTTAAATAAATGTTACAAACTGTGGAGTTATTGTTGAAGAAATTACGGAAAAATACACATTATACATACTAGCATATTTTCTCTCCCTTTATATCTTGCAGGGTTACTGTAGAAATGTTCAGCAAATCCTGGTTTTACGTGTGCTCCTTTATACTAAAATGCAAAAAAAAAAAAAAAAAAAAAAAAGGTGAAATAAGAGAAAACTAATATACTTAAATGTGCACAGTACTTAGACATTCAATTTTTAAATTTAAAATTAGAACCTAGGTATATTTATGTAAGTCAACCTTAACTAAAACATTTTTTGAATACACATTTCCACTTATCTACTGTACTTTTTAAAGAGGTTATTTCTATAACACATGTAGCATACCATCAATATGAAAGCAATAAGGAAAAATAAAAGTCCGACTCTCTCTTTAGATTCTTGATGATCGAAGTGGTAAGAGATTTGTTAGCTTAAAAAAAAGATGTTTGCTAGAGAAATCTTAATATTTCTGGGGCATAATATATTCTTCTTAGCAGAAAATTTATTTATAAATGTGCTAGTAAAACAAGTATTTTCTATATCAAATGAGTCTTCATACCAACTGCTGAAAGCTTTCTTTCCAAGGATTTGGATGTTCATATTCTTCTGGATTAATCTGGTAGAATTTCCCAGGTTCAGGATGCATCATAGGACGTGTATACTCAAATACTTCCATGTATAATCGTTTCCTGAGGGTGCGGGGGTGGAGGTAGGATAGGGAAGTATTGAGAATAAAAAACCGCAGAAGCAATAATTATTTCAAGTTACACCCCAAAATTCAAACCTTAAACTTAATCCTTTTAAATAACAAATAGAAAATGAGACTAGGAAAAAGTAGATCATGATAAAACTATCCTGGCTACTAATAACTCAATCATTTATACAGTTTGACTAAAATGTGAATGCAAGTAAAAAAATCCAATTGGTAACATACAGTATTTTCTCACAATTAAAAAAATTCAATTTAGTACTTTTTAAGCCAAAAAACATTCTGCAAATGCCCTCCTCCCTTTGTGCCTCTCAGTTCAACCTATCACTAGTTTTATAGATTCTGAAGACACCATGAACTACAACTTCAGAATTACAGCCTTAGAACACTATGGTTAGCTTTTTTCTCCAATAATAATTGTTTGGTAAAAACTTATGTCAGGAAATACATTTTATTAATATTAGTACAATAACATTTCTACATGAATATTTTATTCTTTGTTTTTATTGAATATATTTATGATTCTATCATTTTAAGGCCACATAAAGATATATCCATTTGTTTCATTTCTGCTTCTAAAGAACAATTAAATGAGAAATAACTCACACAATCACCAAAAGAATAACTTATTATCCAGAAGATCATAGAGAAAATATTTTAACTACCATTAATACACAATGCTTTGACTGGCAACTCATATATGATGATCACATACTTTAAAAACACAAGTATTTTTAGTTTGGTTCAACTATTTAAATATAAAAATGAAATTGCACTTCATCTTTCCTACCATCTTTAGCATTTTCTGCAGGCAAACAATATATCTCAAGATGATGAGGAATACAGTTTTTCACTTACCACAAAATTGGATCATTAGCAAGCTCACTGAAGCGCTTACACACACAAGCTGCTCTACAAAGATCTTGCTCCAACAAATATGAAAAAATCTTCAGAACCACTTCATCTGGCAATTTCTCTTGAAGGTATTGTTCGGCTGGTGCTGCTATTAAAATATTAACACATTTAAATAACTTAGCTGATATCTAAAACTCTTTCTTAGCTTAAATTTGGCAAGGATAACTTGATTATTTTCTTCTAGGTATAGAAAATATAAAAATATCTTTGTACACTATCAATAAAAATCATAAAAAGGCAGAGATTGTGTACCAATAGGTTATTTAGCAAGATTCTAGTTTTCCAAATGATATAAAAATTTTTTCTCCTCAATTTCTGATTCTTGATTTTGGCATAAAATAACTGAAAATGAATTTGGCTAATGTAACCCTGGCCTCCCCCCGCACCCATGTTTTTCAGTTTCCTGCATGAAAAATACCTGATAAGTCTTGTGATTTTCCAGAAACTCTAGCACGTTTTGCACGATGACCAAAATTTTCGGTGGTGGAAGTAGAAGCACCCTTTTAAGAACAAAAAAACTATTTTAGAAAGTTCTGATTTTTTAAAAGAACAAATTTTTCTGTTTTTAAATAATGTGAAATGGCATTAATTTTTTTCTATCAAAAAATTCCCCTTTAATTCTAATCTCCTAAAAAAGAAAAACTCATTAAAACAAAATAGACCATCTTACTTACTTCCATATTGTTCTTTGTAGGACAAGCTGTTCTTTTAGGTAGAAGAGTTTTTCTACGAAGTTGATATGGACTATTTTGTGCACCAGGACCTGATTCTTCTGCAACCATATCTGCAGGTACATCATCATCTATTACAAAACAAATAACAACAACAAAAAACCCTTTAATTTTAATTTAGGCACTACTTATCTTGTATAAAGATTATTCAGGTATATATCTATTTTATTACATAATGATCATATATACATTAATCTATTCCTAAAAACACATATTACTGTTTATTATGTTAAGAGATTCAGTGAGGCATTCAAATTACTTTGTAGTAGAATCCTGATCCAACAGAAAGAGAACTAGATTTATTATGAAGCAAGAAACTTGGCTTTTTTACTTCTGAAGATTGGACAAATCATTTAAAACTCTGAGCCTTTGCTGTCTCTTTCATAAAATGAAACAGCAGAATTTTGGGCCAGAAGTCACTTTAGATTATTGAATCTAACCATCCCATTTTATAGATGAAGAAACCAGGACCCAGAAAAATAAATGTATAAAGACAGCAAGCCAAAAGTCTGAACCCACGTTTTCTAGTAAAAGCCAAGAAAAAAACGAAGTATATTTCTAACCAAAATATGAAGAGCAGTGAGAATTTACTGAGAGACATAATCATCTTTATGCCACAAATTATTGCTATCTATGCTCTAAGTGCAGGCTAATCTTTTCCCCTGAAAGAGCAGGTAAAAAACTCAAAGAACTCTACTCTCTAGATAATCAAAAACGAAGTGCTTTAAAAAAAAATTAAAGGAAAAAAAAAGTAAGGGTTCAGTATGAAAACCAAAAAGAAAAAGGATTTCAAGTGAGGTGGCAGAATTCTTCCCTGTTACCAGGGAGGTATTTAAATAAGATACCAAGTAAATGAGGAAGAAATATCAATAAACACTTGGATAGGAGTAATAGATATGAAGCTCTTCTGGAAGTTTTGGACAAGAAACTGAAAACCTTAGGAGCATAAGTGTGTTTCACTACTGCTAATAAAAATAGAAAAAAGTTTTCAGAAGACGGAATCTGCAAATAAACACTTTGCTAAAAGACGGCGTCTAGAATCAGATCTAGATTTCTGGGAATGGAATGTATCTGACAAAGGCTAATAATATTTTTGCCTACTGTCTTATAAATATAATTTTAAAAGATTTTAAATTAGAAGGAAGGGTGAGAAAGAACATTACCTAAGTATAAATAGCAAACTAGACAATACTTATGAAGTACAATTGCCCAGAAACTTGCAGAAGACAAAAGCCAATATAAAGGATTTCAGGAACAAAAACCCATGACAACACAGCTCCCTAGTCACTACCCACAAAATACAGTAATAAAATACAGTGAACTAGAAAAGAACTAGAAAGCCTAACAAAAGGAAGTCAGTATCTCTGAGATTTGGTGGGATAGGGACAATCAGTCAATAAATATTTGTTAACCAACTTCTATGTGCCAGGCACTATACGGGCACAGGGTATACAAAAAAAGATTCTCTGTTCTTAAAGAATTTTCATTCTACTGACAGAGACTTATATAAACAAACAGAATATATGCAAAAAAAAATACAAGACAACTTTGGGGAAGGGGGCAGCAATTGGGGTGGGGGATGGGAAAGTAGAAGGAGAATGGTCAAATCATGAAAGGCTTTATGTAGAAGAATGGCATTTAAGTTAAATGTTGAAGGAAATGGATTGTAAGAAATAGAGATGAGGGAAGAGATCATTTTAGGCAAAACTACCAGGAGAACTAAGGCATAGAGATGGGAGATTTGGAGTTGTAAAGGAGAAACAGCAAGAAGACCAATTTGGTTAAACCACAGTGTGGGAAGAAATAAAGTTGGAAAGGTAGGCCCTTAGGAGCAAGTTGAGAAGGGTTTTAGATGATAAAGAGGAGTCTATTTTTTATTCTAATGGCAAGACTAGAACCCACTGCTAAAAAAAACAAAACAGTATAATACAAAAAGAATAGAATTGATATATTAAATTGTATTCATATCATGTGGATTAAAAGTTAATAGAAACACATTATAGATACATTATAGACTACTTGGGTGGAAAAAAGAGAAAAACGAGAAATTTCAGAAATGGATTGAAAGCCTGCAGTAATTGAAGATAGTAGTTATCTGGATTTCTGTTGGAATTCTCTTTTTGCTTCAATAGAACAATTAATAATTAATTAGCTAGTCTTAATAACAAGTCCTTCTAAATGGGGAAGAACCAACTAGAGGATTATCTATTCTGGATAATCAAAGAAAAAATGATTGCTCAGATAAAATGATGAAGAACCTTCAGGAATGTGAATCAATCCCTCATATAAATTGTGATTGAGGGGGCAGCTGGGTGGCTCAGTGGATTGAGAGCCAGGCCTAGAGACAGGAAATCCTAGGTTCAAGTCTGGCTTCGGACACTTCCTAGCTGTGTGACCAGAGGAGGTGGTGGTGGTGGTAGGAAGTCACTTGACCCCCATTGCCTAGCCCTTACCACTCTTCTGCCTTGGAACCAATACATAGTACAGATTCCAAGATGGAAGGTAAGGATTTAAAAAATAAATTTAAAGAAAAGAAACTGTGATTGAGAAAGAAGGAAAGCTAGGAAACCTTATGAGAGAATAGATTTCAAAGGATTAAGGGAAAGGATATGGAGGAATCAATTTGGTAAGAATTTATTAAGTGCCTTCTTTTGTGCTAGGCACTGTGCTAGGTGATAGGGACACAAAGAGAAAACATAAAAATATCCCTTTCCAGTAAAAGAAATGGTAGAGGAAGGAAGAAGAGGGGGAGACAGACAGACAGACAGACAGACAGAGACAGAGAACAAATATCACACAGAAAATACTCCATTTCATTTGGGTCTGACTCTTTATGATCCCATTTGGGTTTTCTTGGCAAAGATATTGGAGTAGTTTGCCATTTCCTTCCCCAGCTCATTTTACAGTTGAGAAACGGAAGCAAACAGGATTAAGTGACTATACAGCCCACATAGATAGGTATAGATAATGATATAGATATACGGATATACACAAAGTAACTTCCAGTGGGAAAGCCCTAGCATCTGAGGAAATCCAGATAGGCTTCATGAAAAAGAAGGCAATTGAGCCTTCTTGAATGAACATAAGATTCTAGGAGGTGGACATGAAAAGGGGGATTCCTCTAAGCAAGGGGGCCAGCCTGTGCAAAGCCACAGCAATAGGAGATGAAATGCTATGTTGGAAAGGAATTTCTCTCCCCATTATGTCACTTTGTTTGACATCATTAATCAATGACCTGGAGGTCACTTACCACTGACATGTGCAAGTATAGACAAACTCTCAGGGAAAAGTTGAATCGGATGAGACAGGAAACTGATCCCACAGGCACTGCCCCACTGGGTGGTGCCAGGCAAATTAAGGTACTATGGTTGGTTCCTGAGAGGTGATGTGGGAGAGCGAGTGGGTGGAGGAAAGTACTTATAAGGTGACTTATAAACAGGAGACTGTTTGGTTTCTTCTGGCTAGAGCTTGGAACCTGAAGGAATGAGGCTGCAAATAGAGTAATAAGCTAAGCAACTCTACCTCTCTTTCCTACATTTCCCTCTCTTTACTATCACTACTTGGATGTAATAAAGCTAGTAAAGCTACTAGCAGTCTCATAATTAAATTTTAACTATTTCAGCTATGTACATGGAACTGAAAGAATGGTTAGTTTGCTAGAATGTAGAGAATATGCATTAAACATGGAAAAGCAGGCTATTGTTATAAATGCATCATACTAACATAACTTGTTTACAGCACCAGCTATATTCCTTTCCTCTTCCCTACTCAATCATTTCATGTAACAAAAAATTTTTAAAAGCAGTTCAGCAAAGTAATCAAATTTTATAGTATATGCAATATTTCACAAATACACAGTTTCCCATCTCTTAGAGAAGCTACAGAGAAGGTTGCAACTTCTTCTCAATTTAGTCTTAAAAAGTTGCTGTAAGGAGGCAGCTGGGTGGCTCAGTGGGTTGAGAGCCAGGCCTAGAGTCGGGAGGTCCTGGGTTCAAATTTGACCTCAGATACTTCCTAGCTGTGTCACCCTGGGCAAGTCACTTAACCCCCATTGCTTATCCCTTGCCACTCTTCTGCCTCGGAACCAATATACAGTATTGATTCTAAAAGGAAGGTAATGTTTGTTTGTTTTTTTTTTTAAGTCACCTTAAGCACTGAGAGTTTAAGTTACTTGCCTAGGTCACGCAACCACTGTGTCAAGAGCTTGTGAGGCTTGAATCTTGACTATGAGGTCACAATACTTCTCATCTTTCATAACATGACAAAAATTAACATCCTAATTAAATAACATGACAAAAATTAACATCCTAATTAAAAAATACTGTCCTAATTATGATGAAAAATGCTAACCATCTCCAGAGAAAGAACTGATGGAACCTGAATGAGGATCAAAGCATATTATTTTCCACTCCAAAAAAAAAATAAATAAATAAATAAAATAATTTGTTTTTATTTGGGGGTTTGGTTTTATATGAGTATTTTCTCACAACATAACCAATATGGAAACATGCTTTGCATGATCATACATGTGTAACCTAGATCAGATTGTTTA
The DNA here is from genome assembly GCF_016433145.1 of Gracilinanus agilis. Classification (NCBI taxonomy): domain Eukaryota; kingdom Metazoa; phylum Chordata; class Mammalia; order Didelphimorphia; family Didelphidae; genus Gracilinanus; species Gracilinanus agilis. The sequence goes on from NC_058131.1 coordinate 96,622,687, forward strand.
CCATCTCAGGGAGAAGGAAGGGAAAAAAGGAAAGGAGAGAATATGGATCCTATAATTTTTAAAAACAAGTGTTAATATTCTTACCTGAGAGACCAATGATTCATGAAAATCCTTTTATTTTTTTCGGCCTGATATTCTAAGGATAAGTATTATTATTTTCAGTTTATAGATGAAGAAACTGAGAACTATCACTCAACTCTGCTTGGATGTTCCACTCGACATGCTTAGAATAGAATTCCTTGTTTTTCCCCTAATCCCTACTTTTGCCCAGACTCCTCTGAGGGTACCTATCATCTTTTTGGTCAACTAGGCTTAGAACCTCAAAGAAATTCTTTATTTTTCCTTCTCTTTTCTCCCTATCCTGCCTCCATCCAATTAGCAGCCATCTTGACAATTCAAATCCACATCTCTCAAATTCATCTCTATTTTTGTCATTCATGAGGCCATCACCCCAGTCTGTACTTTACTACCTAATCTTCTAATTGGTCTACCTGTTTCTATTCTTTCCCCTTTCTAATCTATCCTCCAAACAACTGTCAAAATAATATTCTTAAGGCATAGGTTACACTAGTCCATATCCCTAATCAGACACGTTCAGGAGGAGGTTCCCTGTTGCCTAAACAAACTCCTCAGACTAGCATTTAACCTAGTCCACATTTGTTTATAACCTCCCTTTCTAAACTTATTTCATATTACTTTGTTTCATATTCTAAATTCTAGTCAAACTTCATAGCCACAAATTCCATGAAACTGGGATTTGACCGATTATACACTCTGCCTTCATATAAGTTATTCGACATACCAAAAATGTGTTTCTTTCTTGCCACCACTCTTCAGCCTCTTTATTTTCACCCAAGGTTCAGTTCAAGTGGCCTTTTCAACACAGGCTTCCCCATTTGACTTCCTTCATGCACTGCCTTTTAGAGCCCTCTTCTTCATCAAAATATCTTGTATTCACTTTTCTGTTGCATTTCATCCTAAGTAGAACATTTACCTATACACAGGTTGGATCCCCATTCTGTACTTTTAAGAAAAAAAATCATTTCTTTCCATTAAAAAAATAAAAAAGTCCCAGTGCTAAGCAGAGCTGCTTGCACATAGCAGCAGTACTTTATGTTTTGTTTTTTTCTTTTTAAACTTAGCAAGGGATAGTGGTTGAGAATCAGTTATCTGGAAAAACCATTTATGTGGAATACCTCATTTCTTCAAAAATACTTATTTATTTTTAATTAAAATTTATTCCCAGCCTCTCCTTCCCCTCCCCATACCATATTATCACTTGACAAAAAGATATGTATACATTATGTTTTTCATATTTCTATTTATTAGTTCTTTCTCTCTGGAGGTATTCACAATTTATTCTTCAAATATTAATTCTGAACCCTGGGCAAGTTACTAAACCCTGGGAAAGCTGCCTGTCTCTTACTACTCTTTTACTTTGGAACAAATAGTATTCTAAGACAGAGGGTGAGAGTTTAAAAAAATTAATTCTGTAGATGTAGATAATGTTCCCTTGGTTCTACTCATTTCACTCTTCATTATTTCATGTAGATCTTTACAAATTTTCTTTAACTTGTTTCTTTCTTTTTTTAAACTCTTACCTTCTGTCTTTGAATTAATACTATATATTACTTCCAAGGCAGAAGAGTGGTAAGAGTTAGGCAATGGGGGTTAAGTGACTTGCCCAGGGTCACACAGCTAGAAAGTGTCTGAGGTCAAATTTGAACCTAGGACCTCCCATCTCTAGACCTGGCTCTCAATCCACTGTGCCACCCAGCTGCCCCCTGTTTCTTTCATATATTTTTTTTTTATTTTAAACCCTTAACTTCTGTGTATTGACTTATAGGTGGAAGAGTGGTAAGGGTAATGGGGGTCAAGTGACTTGCCCAGGGTCACACAGCTGGGAAGTGTCTGAGGCCGGATTTGAACCTAGGACCTCCCGTCTCTAGGCCTGACTCTCAATCCACTGAGCTACCCAGCTGCCCCCTGTTTCTTTCATTTTTAATTCTTATCTTCCATCTTAGAATTAATGCCTTCTATTGGTCTATTGGTCTAGGCCAGCACTGACAAAGTATTAGCATGCTTGCCCAGCTAGGATGGGGAACTGCTCCTGTTCCCCCTATTCCCAGTGCCCGAGGATATCTTTTGCATGCCCTGTCCCTAAGTCCAGCCATCCAAAGCAAGCACTTCCTCTTTCCACTCTCTGGAGTAATGTGGGGGCCTACAGGCAGCGTGAAGTTACAGTTTGGACACATGGAACTTAAAAACCTTCACCAATGCTGGTCTAGGCGATGGGAATTAAATGACTTGCCTAGGGTCATGCAGCTAGGAAGTGTCAGAGGCCATATTTGAACCCAGCACCTCCCATCTCTAGGCCTGGCTCTCAATCCAGTGAACTACCCAGCTGCCCTCTTGCTCATTCTTTCTTATAGCACAGTAATATTCCATCACAATTATATGCCAATGATAGACATCCCTCAATTTTCAGTTCCTTGCTACTACAAAAAAAGCTACTCTAAATTTTTTGGAACATATAGGTTCTTTTCCTTTTTTTTTTCTGATCTCCTCAGGAAACAGACCCAGGAATGATATTGCTGGGTCCAAGGGTTTTATAACTCTTTGAGCATAATTCCAAATTGCTCTCCAAAATGGTTGGAACGATTTACAAGTTCCACCAACAGTAGTATATTTGTGTCCTCATTTTTCCACATCCCCTCTAATATCTGACATTTTGCCTTTTTATCATTTTAGCCAATGTGATAGGTGTGAGATATCTCAAAATAGTTTTGATTTGCATTTATTTAATCAGTAGTGATTCAGAACATTTTTTCATATACCCATATAACTGAACACCTCATTTTTTGACATTAGATGCTACTGTATTCTATTTCATTAAGCATGTAAGAAAACAGGGCCACTAAGTCTTTAAAAAACAAACAAACCATAATTTCATTAGTTCAGGGAAATCTGGCAAGGCAATCTGGCACTTTCTTAGCAATTTATAGTCTTAGAGAGTTGCCCAGGACATACTGCCTTTTACTATCTATGTGATCCCTGTCAAGTTAAGTCTCTGGGGCTTATTTCCCCTGAAAGTCTAAGAACAAATTCACTGTTTGAGATCTATCAGCTATAAAATTTTCTTTTAAGATTCTCAGCGCTGTGTATCAAATGAATTGAAGAATAAAGCTGGCTAGATGACTTCAGGAGTACAGATATGAAGGCATGAGCAGTGATTTGCAAATATCTGAGATATATCCACTTAATCTTTTACTTTGATTTTAATCTTTCCAAATACACACAGCAGCCTTTCCATTGTATATATTTGGTTAATTTCAGCATAGATGATAATGAATTTTAAATGAGAATATTTGAGGTTTGAGCCCAGGATCTGCCACTATACTTGTGTTAAATAAATACCCTAACAAATCCCAGCCTTGAATTACTCCTACCATCCACTGTCTTCCATGTTGCTAAATGAGTTGAAGAAAATCATGAAGCTGTGTTGAGTTCATTACAAATTTGTTACATAATTTCGACTAGACATTCACTTGCAGCCAGACAATCCTTCTGTACCTCCCCAATCAATGCCAATCTCACTGTCTTAACATCTTTCATATATGCATCTACTCTCTTCTGATCTTGCCATCATCCTGGTGCAGGCTGTCCTTGCCTTGTTCTTGTACCACTGTGATAGCCTTTGGATTGGATTCATTTACTCAAGCCTTTCCCTCTCTATTCTAGCCTATCCACTCATGACTATCAAACGGATGCTCCTTAAATGCAGGTCAGACCATGTCAGCTCCCTTTAATTCTATTCCAATCTGTCAATAATACAATCTGTGTTTGGTTTTTAAGGACTATCAAAACTTGGATCCTTCCTACTTTCCAGATTTTCTTATACCTTTTCCACCCCCCCCCCCCCTTCCACAAACTCTACAATCTAGTGACAGTGGGCTCACTCCTTGTTCCTTGCACAGAGCACTCCATCTTTAAATTTCTGGGCATTTTAATTCTGTTCTAGCCCCCCAAGCCTGGAATTCAATCCCGCCTCATTTCTGTCTCCTGGCTTTCTCTGGGTCTCAGCAAAAGTATCATCTTTCCCAAACATCAAATGTTTTATAGTATCTTCCCTCTATTGTAATCTAATTTACCCTGTATATATTCTGCGTGTACATCGCTGTCTGTAGGCTTTCTTTCCCATTAGACTATCTTCAGTACCCGGCACAGTGTATGGTATGTAGCAGACACTAAACAAATGTCATTGACTGACTTAGGTGATCTTGGGGAATCACAACCTTTCAGAGATTCTTCAGTTTCTTAATTTGCAAAATGCCTGGTTAGGCCAGTGGGCCTTTTAAGGGTCCTTTTAAGTTCAAATGCTACTATCACATGTAAACACCACTGATATGTTACACATATTCATTGTGACTGAAAGCTACAATATGTTGTGGTCTTTTTTTTCTCCACTGAAATGTTATTAAAAATAGAAGTCAGGTTCCTAAGTCAGTTCACAAACTCTATTTAACCCAAATATTTCATATTTGTAAAGAAAGAAACTAACTATTGTAATTCAAGTTGAAGAGGGACTTCGGGGCATTTTCAATGATTTATGGCACTGTTTCTTTATTATATCCAGTTTTATGTCAATACTTTAGACTTTTCCTTTTTCCTAGATATATGCTATAACTAACATTGACATATTAACAATAATTAGATTATTTGTTGGCTTATATATATACATATATATATATTCAAAAATAGTTTTCCTGAGGTAAGTGAACACAAATTAGAATTAGAGTAAGAGAAAAAATAAGATAACTAAAAAGAATGTATTTACATGGAAGAAAAACCACTGTGAGGAGAAGAGGATGGGAAGAGAAAAAAACAGCAGTCTGAAGGGATATGATTTTTCCTTCTTGTCTCCCTGGTAGTAGTAGTGGTGAGAAAGGAATTAGTTATGATCAGTGTTTCTTTTGGTTTGGAAAATTTTGGTCATTGTCCAGGATGTACAAGAGAGTGAGATTGGGAAAGAGAAGGTAGCATATTATTAAACATTTATCTGGAGCATTTACCAGGTTAGTGTTCCTATCCTGGTGACTCTATTAGCTGCACTAAAAAAGTAAATTAAAATGAAATTTTCAACACACACAAAAAAAAAAGTGCAGTAAAATCATGAATTGCCTCATCGGGGCCAGAAAAGTGCTAATCTTAGTTTGGGATATGAAGATGGTACACTGAACTACACATGCTTATAAATCAGTGATGGGCAACACCTTTTGAGGTTGGTGTGTCAAAATCCGCCAAAAAACTGAGCATAACTCAGGTTCTGTGTCACTTCAAGAAAAAAAAAACCACAATTTCCCGATATTTATAGTTTAAATAACAAAAATGTATAATTGGAATATATAACTGTATTTAATAAACCAAAATAGGTAAATCAGTATAAGTAGAATTGTCATCTATAGTGCACAGAGTGTCTACACTACGCTACAGAAAATGTTTCATCCTCGGCATACAGCTCCATACTTCTCTGTATGCAGCTCCATGTCATCGAAAATGGCTACGTGTGTCAGTGCTGACATGCATGTCATAGGTTTGCCATCACTGTTATAAATATTGTGCAAGAAATGGGCCAACGCGTAACCTCCCTTGGCAGTCCCTTCTACCCCTATAACCCTCATGACCCTAGACTTTTCCAACAAATTATAAAACGGGGGGGGGGGGGGGAGACTTTCAAATTAGGAGATGAGAGAGTGGTTAGTTTTAAATATACCTAACTCCCTCCCTCTGTATGTGGCTTCTGGGCAATATTGGGAGGAGTGAAAGGTTTCAAAATTTTACTACATTTTATTGTGAGCTCCTTATGGGCAGAATGTTTTATACATAGCTAGATCATCTTGTGCATAGTAAAAACAGATTATCCAAGAGAGATATTTTTCATGTGACCATTCAACTTAAGGACACAAGTAGTGATATGCAACTTTCTTAAATAGTTTTAAAGAGTCATTTTTTAAAAAAGCAATCTGCTATTTGATTCTATTTAAATGTTATATTTCATGAAAAAAAAATCTTATTAAAAGAAAACAATTTTTAACCGTATAAATATACAGTATTGTAAAAGGGAAGTTCTCAAATCTTTTCCTCTGTGCCTTGCCCCACCCCTAAAAAGCAAAAATACTTGCAGTTCATTTTACATGTATCCTAGGGTATTAGAAACTCTTCTATCTAAACAGATATTTATGGCTGAAAGACAGAAACACAGAGAGCAATTTTAACAGAATGGTAGTAGGCAGATTCAAGACTTCAAGGGTTAAGAGTAAAGAGTAATTGGTCTAGTATAGATAGTTATGTTGAAAGTACTATACAAACAACTTGATTTCATTAGTATTTGCTGTCCTCTTCAAGAAAGTTTCCTGAGCAGCTGGGTAGCTCAGTGGATTGAGAGCCAGGCCTAGAGATGGGAGGTCCTGGGTTCAAATCCAGCTGTGTGACCCTGGGCAAGCCACTTGACCCCCATTGCCCACCCTTACCACTCTTCCACCAAGGAGCCAATACACAGAAGTTAAGGATTTAAAAAAAAAAAAAAAAAAGAAAAAGAAAGTTTCCCCAAATAGGTATCTACTAACATCTAAAGGTAATGTATGGTAGTTCCCAAACTGGTATTAGTCTAAGAACTTGGGATTCTACAGAGGATTTAAGCTTCCAATAAAAATGATGTTTAAAAGTTAAACCTAACAAAATAGTATGTGTTATTTAAAAATGTTTAAAGATGCTTCTCACATTTATAGTTTTTCATTTTTAATTATGATTTTGGAAGATTAATACCTAAGTGTTACAATATACTCTAAAGAATTGGGGTGGGGGTGGGGCACTGAGAAAAGCGAGAACCACAACAGAATAAAACCAATCTCATCCAGCCCACTTGCCTAACTCACTAAAAATGATCACTATGTGCCAGAAACCCATGCTTTTCTAGTTATGGATATTTCACTAAATTTTTAAAATTCCTTGAAATTCCCACTCTGAAAACATAAAACATACTTCATTTCTTATCAGGTTTTCAGCTTTTCACATTTAAATTATCAGTTGAAAACTGAACCAGCCTTAAAATAAAATTAATCATTAGAGGAAGCATTATATACTTTATACATACAGATTTCTATCATGACATCAAAGAAAATATTAAAGCTGTCATGTTTGGCATTAAAAAGCACCACAGATAAAAGGCACATAGAGATTCATTTAAACAGAATAGATTCAGGTCTATGCCTACCATAGTTCTTAAATTTGTAACAAAACATAAGGTAATATTTTAAAATCTGCCTAAAACAATAACACCTCTCATGTTATTTATGAGTATACACATATTGGATTAATTTTTCTATATGTAGTACAAACATCTCATGCCAGTTACCAACCTGCCACATCGGTCAGACAGAAAATCTGTGCTAGTAACAACTGTGTTTGAAAACAGTTCCTAGTCTCATGGCAGAGATACATGCCTGACAACTGTTTCTAACACAGCTGTGATTACCTTAGCTTTTCTCCAATTAGAGAAAAGTTTTGTAAAGGAACTAACATCAAGATAATTTTATTTAAAGCAATTAAAAAAATAGGAATCCAGAGATTTAATTTACCACACAGAAATGTTTTACAGGAGAAAACAAACTTCTAAGTTTTCCATTTTATTCTGTATATAGTTAAAAACTGTAAATTTTAAGTATAGATAACAGTTGTGTTAAATATTCCTTTTCTATGATAAAATTTAATTTATACTAATATATACAATAATTCCCTTATCACTAGATCTTTCCCTTCCTATCAAGAAACATGCTCATGTATCTTTCATTCTCAAAACAAGACATTTTCCTTCATTTCACTACTGAACATCTTCCAATTCACCTCTACTAGTTTCAACTTTGTCACCACTCACTGAAATACTTGTAGACTTTTGCCCCCATTAAATTCAAATTATTTGCTCAAAGGTCACAAATAACATCCTAACCACCAAATCCAAAAGATTTGTTTCATTCTTCTTCTTTTTTTTTTTTGTGGGGATGTGGTGGGAGGATGGGGAAGGATGTGTGCTATTTTTTTTGACAGTATGAACTAACTTCTTAAAACTTATTTCTTTGGCTTCTTGTTGTAGTATACTTAACTGGTTTTTCTTTTACAGAACTCTTGGACTGATCTTTTAACTCCTTCAGGGGTCCCTTAAAAATAAGATTTTCTCAGGATTCTGTGCTCTGCCCTCTCTATCAACTCCTTCTTCTTTAGTCATCATCTCTCTGAAAACTCAGATTTCTTTCCTTGAGCTTTTGACCCTCATTTCCAATTGCCTAGACATTTCAACATGGCCGTCTTCTGGTCATATCAAACTAAGAACGTGTGACTTGTTAGGAGGAAAATATTTACTGTGGGGGGTAGTGGGAGATTCTGGTGGGCTTATATTACAAATCTGAGTCTCACCAACAAAGAGAACTAAATGGCTGCTAGTGTATCAATGAGGAACCACTGAAGAAAGAAACATCTCCATCTTAAGATCTATCATAAAAGATAGTTAATCAAGGCCTTTAATATGTCTAAGAGAAAAAAAATTGCAAAAGATTTCAGAGAAAAGATCTCATGGACTAAAATTCTACAGGGAAAGTAAAAACTAGAAAGAATGGGAAGCTCATCAGTATAGTGAAGATACAAAGAAGAAAAGGTATATTCCTAAAAAGACCATTGTAAATGCAAAGATAAAACACATCTATTAACCTAGATATTAAAAGGCAGGCAGAAAAGATTGAAGCAATGACATGTAACAAAGAATGGATAGAAAAATGTATGTGTACACACACACACACACACACACACACACACACACACACACACACACAATCCAGTAAGAATAAAGTCAAATGTGCTAAAAGTCAGAATGTGCAGCAGCTGACAAGGAAAGCTAAAGCACAACAAAAAGGGAGGTGGTTTCTGGTTTGTTTGTTTTTTAATGTTTAAACTCCAATAGATCTGTGATTTCACTGACATAGAAACCACTTTCACTTAGGAATCTATCCATTCTTTTCCAAGCTGTGCTCTCATCCATGACATACTATAATTATGTCAAAGAAGGTCCACTTCAATATACTGAGAAATTTTGCTATGTTCTCTCAACACAATGAGGATACTATTCAAGCCATCTTGGTTTTCTATCCTTTTTCTTTTTCTGCTATGTGGTTGGCCCATCTTTTTAAAATTATGTTTCTTTTATGATATCTTTATTCCTGTTTCTCTTGCATAAAGGTTCTTGTTTGTCATGTGCTACAGTCTATATTTCATGTGCTAGGCACTAGTAATATACAGACAAAAATTAAAACTGTAGCCTCCACAAGTGATCGTTTTATGTGAGGTCAAGCGAAGGCAAGAAGAACATGTAAATAGTATGTACAAAATATATAAAAAAGAAAACAGAGAGTAATTTGGGGGGCAAGTCAACAGTAATTGGGAGTGAGCAGGGGAGCAGGGAAGGCCCTAAGCAAGAAAGGAGGTGGTTTTTGATGAACTCTGAAATAACATAGGTATTCTAAGAGGCAGAGGTGAGGAGGGTTTGCATTACAGGCACAAAGATGGGAAATAGCGTGTTTTATGTAAGAATTGCAAGAAAGTCAGTTTGTCTGAACTACATAATACCAATGTCAAAGATCTTTGAAAAACTGTGTAGAATGGAAGAGAATCAAATCAGCAAATGTCTCAATTTTCAAAACATAAGAAGAAAACAGAAATACCAGTAAAGATGCTTTTCCCCCCCTAGTGGATTGGACTAGATGAACCCTAAAGTTCCTTACAATCCTGATATTCTATGAGGCTAAGATAAAATTAAAGTTGTAAGTTGGGTTCCAAATGGTAGGCCTTGAACTGGAGGGCAACTTAAGAAATTTAGAATGTATTTTGCAAGTAATGATTATTGCTGAAGTTTTTTCACAACAGTGACCAATATGGAATGCATATTTGTCATATGTATCATTTGGATGATAATACATGTATGGTCCAAATAAAATTGCTTACCATCTCCCAGTGCAGGAGATGTATATTAGATTTAGTTTATTCTTATAAATCTGTGATTAAGAATAAAACTATAAACCTGCAAGCTAATATGAGAATGTGCTTCCTCTGAGGGATTAACTAGGATACTGGAAAAATCTTTCAGGAAACTTTTCAATTAATGAATACTCTGAAAGCACACACATACATATCTCTATTAAGTAGATAACGGACATGTATCAATATACGAGAGGAAATTGAGGCACTAAGAGATTAAATGATTTCCTAATTTAAGATGTTCTCAAAAGTAAAATATATATGGTTTTTCTTCTCTGGTGTTTTCTTTTCATTTTCCATGTCATGAAGATCAACAGAATAGAGAAGAAAGGGGTAGAAAGAACACTGGACTGGGGTGGGTGGGAGTGGTTAAAGAATCTAAACTTGAATTTTCAGCTGTTATATCTTACTTGCAAGACACTAAGTTAAGTCATTTCCTACCCTGAGATTCTAATTTGAAAACTGTAAAATATAGGTGGTTTAGCCTTTCCATGCTAAATCTAATGGCTCTGTGAACTACTATTTTAAAAAGTCGCTTGTCTAAATGGATTCCTCATGTTTATAAATCTGTTAGGGTACCTTCCACACAATGCTGTGTCCACTCTGGTCAGCACCACTAGTCCACCTTCTTGTGCTCTCCCTCCATAAAGCTTCCACCAAAACCTTGAATTCTGCACATCTAGGACATGAGTTCTGATGTGAGTTTTTACCTTAAATTGCCAGGAATCAAGGCTCTGTGAACTTCAATCCATATCCATGCCATGCTGCCTCTACCAACTCCCTCCCATGCCCCATTATTGTTGTCTTCCCCTTTGTAAGTTCCTTAAGAGCAGGAGATATCTTGCTGTGTGACTCCAGCAGTAAGTACTTAATAAAAGGTCTTTGCACTTAACTTAATATAGATATAGTAGCAGATAAAACCTCCCTTGATATTCATTTATAGTATCTTTGTTTACAAGGACAATGGCAGGTTAGACGTATTGTGTATGTCTCCTTTCTAACAGGTCAATCCCCCAAGAATATTTGGTAGCCCTACCATAAACATTATTGGAGAACAGTAGTAGTTGTATAAGATGTAGTCCTTGCCTTTAAAGAGTTAACTGACTTGCAACACTTCAGAAAAAGACAAGACTAACATAAACTGAGGTCACATGAAAAGTTTTATAAAAGAGGAGGGCACTTAAATTGGAACTAAAGAGCCAGCCAGAACAATGTGACAGAAAGGAAGAAGGGGAAATTTCAGGTGTGAGATGAGAATACTAAGTGAGAAAATATAGACTAACATAGCGAGAATAAGCTTAAATAGATAGGATGGAGCTAGACTAGGGCCCCATCATATGGGAAGATAGACCCATAATTATGTGTCAAAGGTAGGAACTGAATCCATATTTTCCTAATTTTAAAAACTATTTTTCTACTCCCTATCATACTGTATGAAATAAGATGAGCAAGAAATAACAGACCTATCAACATGGAAAAGAGAGGATAAATCCAAGAAATGCTGCAGAAGAGGAATTTGACAGCCTGGTTGCTGAATAACTAAAACACAAAGATTGCTGAATTTGAAGAATGAATCATTTATTATATGGAAAGCACTGGGTATTAAGTCATGGAGATACAAATAGAAATGAGACAATCCATGCTTGTCAAGGAGCTCACATTCAAATGGAGGGGACACATATGGTAGGTTTCAGTTACAAGTCACAACAAATAGAAAAGTCCCAGGGTTCTTAGGGTACAACAGCTGTAAAAAGGAAAATTTAAGTATTTATAGATATATATTAAAATATGTGGCCGCCAGGAATCAACAATTCAGGTTGATTCTGTAATTAAATCAGACCCAAGTCAGCATCAGGTTGAGGAGTTTATTTACAATCTGGTAGGTAAAAAGTAGGAATAAAGAGAAAAAGGAGAGGCTAGTCCAGGCCAAAGGCCTGGATGGAGAGAGAAGGTTAAAAGGCTAAATAAATGAAGCTGTAAGCCACAAGGCCCAACAGCCAGATAGGCAGAGTTTAGAATTGGCCCAGCTAGGCCAAGGAAGTCAGCCTAACTTACCCACGTGACAATATAGAGTGTAAGCTCTTTGTGGTCTCAGGAGATGCTTCTGCTCCCAGTTCCAGACGGCAACTACTCCCACAGGAAGTTCACTAACTTTAACTTAAAGAGATAGTGTCTTTCATCACTTCCTGTGGTCCACCTCTAATTCAAATGGACAAATGGCAGTTTCTACATTGGTTTGGACTGCCCAAAGGGCAGTCCCTTATTCTTGATTTGTTACTTATTGTCACGTGTGGGTAACTCCCCACTAAGGGAGGTTAGGGTGACATCATTAGCACGCCTAGGTTGAGTAGATTTTTGACTATTAATGGGCTCGAGCTAATTCTGTTTACACACAGCAAAGCAGATGTTAATGCTTTCTCTTTCATGTCACCATTTTCAAGACTTGATTAGCAGCTATTGTTGCTGCTGCTGAGAAAGGTGGGTCCTTTCTCTACAATGATTTCTCCCAACATGTATGGGAACACTGCTATTCCCAAGGCTCTTGGGTTTAGGGTTGATCTCATCAGGTTCTGAAGGGAGATGGTGGCCAAGTTTGTGCACATGCTACTCCAATCTCTCCCTCAAAATGCCTTGCTACTTCAGCCAGGCTGGTTTGCTTGCCCTTCGTGATATGGATTAAAAAAACCTCCCATCTTAGAATCTAAGTTAGTTTCAAGGCAAAAGAATGGTAAGAGTTGGTAATTGAGGTTAAGTGGCTTGCTCAAGGTCACATAGCTAGGAAGTATCTAAGGCTAAATTTTAAACCCAGGACCTCCCATCTCTAGGCCTAGCTCTTGGAGTCATATGGCTGCCCTTAAACTATACAACTTCTAATAGGGTCTCTAAAGTAGAAAGTCTATTACCTTATATGTGAGTTAATAACATCAAGCCTTTAAACCTAAGTGATTAGAAGTACAGTGAGGAAGTTGAAAAGGAACGTTAATATGGGATGGGAAGTAGTGTGGTTTGAGATAAAAGTGGAACACCTAAGAAGCCTCTAGTATAGAGATTTAGTAACCGTTCACATATAAGTGAGTAGAAGGAGGGTAGGGGAGTGGGAAGGACAACTAGCTTAGAAATGAGCCATAGGGAGTGCTCATAGTTTGGAGCATAAAGGAAGAAGATATAAGGAAGAACTTGTCAGAGAAATTGTAGAGGAATCAGGACAATACAGAATCAAGGTGAGAGTTTAAAGAATGCCAATATTATACATGTTATAAAAGAACAACTAACCCTCTAAGACTTGGGAATCATATAGTTAGCAATCAGTCTTTTTGGCTATGTTGTATATTTATTTCCACTAGACTAACTATCTAGCTGATATCTGTCATATAAATATACATATTTTAAGTAAAGAAAATTATTAAAATGATCACAACTCAAGTATTTTCCATTTGCCCTTTTTGATAATTTTAGGCTCGGATAAAAGAGATAAAAATCTATAGCTTTTATACGATTTAAAGAATAGAATTTCAAAAAAGCATGGACATGATGTTAACAATAGCTAGCACAGGGGAGCGGGTCACATGTAGAAGCATATATAATAAAATAAAATTTATAAAGTGATTTGAAATTTGTGCTTGGTAAATATACATATTTGATTCTCACAATCATGAGGAGTGCAATGAGGAAACAGATGGAAAGAGTTTAAATGACCTGCTCAGGGTCATGCAGTTACTTATTAAGTGTTTTGAGGCAGGATTCAAACTTGGGTCTAATGTGGTTGAGAAGGCTGTAGTTCTCAACAAGCCCCAAATAACATTTAAAAATTGAATTCACCATCTCTTAAAGAAAAGGAAATCATTAGTTACCAGTGTGAAAGTAAATGCCGAATTATCTCTGTGCAATAAGATTATTGAATCACTACAGCAGAACTCTAAATCCACATTAAAATTCAGGGAAAAAAAATGAGAAGATTCCGCATTTAATGTAACTTGGCTCAGTGGGTTGAGAGCCAGGCCTAAAGACAGGACGTCCTAGGTTTCAAATCTGGTCTCAGACATTTTCTAGCTGTGTGATTTTGGGCAAGTCACTTTACCCCCATTGCCTAGCCCTCATTCTTCTGCCTTGGAACCAATACACAGTATTGATTCTAAGACAGAAGGTAAGGGTTTAAAAAGTATATAAAAATAACTCCAACCAGATATTGTGTGTGTACGTACACACACACACACACACACACACACACACACACACACACTCTCTCTCTCTCTCTCTCTCTAAAATACCTAAATTCAAACCATAACCTACATAGGTTAAACTGATTTAAGGTAATCACAGCAAAGAATTCCCAAAGGAGCCCAGCAAACCCTAAGTCTCCTTTCAAGTAGAAAAGATACGGCAACCAAGGGCCAGACTGGTTTGGAATATTTTCATGACACTACTCTCTTCTGGTTCACCTCCTACCTCTTAGCTCCTTTTTAATCTTCTTTGCCTATTCATCCTGCCCATTAACTGTGAGTGTTCTCTAAAGACTGTTTTTTTAGCATTTCTTCACTTCTACATTTTCTCTTGGTAAACTAACTGGCTTTCATTAGCTCTAAGAAGACAGTGTATCTACATCTATATCTATAGATATAAAATCAAATCTATATGTACATGTATGTAAAATTTACCTTGTCCAAAAGGGAATTCATTCTCAGGTTCCTAACACTGGAGTATTCTTTACTCTTCTTTCTCCTTCATCCTTTTTATCCAATCAATTGCCAAACTTACCATCTCTGCTTTTACAATAGACCCCTTTGCTTCTCAGCTTTTTCAGTTCAGACCTTCATCACCTCTCACCTAATTAATGCTAGAATCTAATTGGATTCTGTGCCTCAAGTCTCATACTACTCTAGTATATCTCTGACACAAAGCTACAAAGATCGGTCTCTGTCTTCCCTTACTCAATCCACTCTAGTGGTTTTCTATTGTCTATAGGAGGAAATACAAACACTTCTGTTAAGCTTTGAAAGCTCTATTCAACCAGACCCTACACTATCTTTCCAGCCTCACTGGACATTATTCTTACTCCCACACTGTAAGATTACTGTGGGAATATAGGCACACTAATATATTACTGGGCAGCTGGGTGGCTCAGTGGATTGAGAGCCAGGCCTAGAGACTGGAGGTCCTAGGTTCAAGTCCGGCCTCGGACACTTTCAGCTGTGTGACCTTGGGCAAGTCACTTGACCCCTATTGCCCACCCTTACCACTCCTGGGCCAAGGAAGGTCCCTAGCCCAGATGAAAAAGGAGGAGGGTTGGGCGTGGGGCTAGCAACCCCACCCTATAAAAACTACATCTGCTAAAGAAACTGCAACCTAAAGTAGGGGCAGCTGGGCTAGCTCAGTGGATTGAGAGCCAGGCCTAGAGACGAAAGGTCCTAGGTTCAAATCCGGGCTCAGACACTTCCCAGCAGGGCGACCCTGAGCGACTGTGTGACCCATTGCCTACTGGTTGTGGCCCTATGCTCCTAGAATGGAGTCCCAGGATAAAAAAAAAAAAAAAA
>NC_058131.1:96638605-96694456 GCF_016433145.1 Gracilinanus agilis
CCCATTGCCTACTGGTTGTGGCCCTATGCTCCTAGAATGGAGTCCCAGGATAAAAAAAAAAAATATATATATATATATATATATATATTTTACTACTAATGCACCTGTAAATTTGTCCAATCATCCTATTTGATTGAAGTCATTAAATTATTATTCCTTTTAAATAAGAAAAATCCTTACTGGACATAAACTATTCCTCTCCCAAAAGATTTAAAGTATAAAAGATAAAGTGTGTGTGTGTGTGTGTGTGTGTGTGTGTGTGTGTGTGTGTGTGTATTTGTAGCAGAACTTTTTCTGGTGGCAAAAACAAAAATTTCTGGAAACAAAGTGAGTGGCTAAACAGTCAGGGAGAGGGCTGAATGGAGAATATGCATGCCATAAGAAATGAAAAGCTATAAGGAATGTGTTTTGATGACCTATACAGAAGAACTGAAAAACAAAACAAAACACAAAAGCATTCAAGGGCTACAATCACAAAAATGAAAACCCTACAAGACACATGAACTCAAATTACTTCCAATAATCAAACTCAAATCCTGTGAAAAGAGGATGAAAAATATCCCTCCTTTTGGTAGAAAGGTAGGGGAATATAGGTAGAAAATGTTTTATCTGTTGTTTTTGTTTAAATGTTTTTTATTTTTTACATGGAAAGTTCATGGGACAGGGGAGTTAGTTTTTCAGACTGAATAATTTTTTACAACATTCTAAATTTATTTCTCAATTCTTATCCTTCCTTTGCCCTGAGAGGGCACGGGAAAAAAAAGGGCAAGAAAAATAAAGTGAAAAAAAAATGCTTCAACCTATACTCAGTGTTTTTGTCAGTTCTTTCTCTGAAGGTGGATAGCATTTTTAATCATTAGTCCTCTGGAACTGTCATGGATCACTGTATTAATCAGAGTAGCTAAGTCTTTTGTAGTTTATCATCATTTTAAGTATTACTGGTACTGTGTACAATGTTCTCCTGGTTCTGCTCACTTTGATTTTAATCAACTCATATAAATCTTGCCAAATTTCTGTCCCCTCATCAATTTTCCTGTCAAAATCCTGAGAGAAGGATAAGAATTAAGATTCTAATACCTCTAAAGATCTCTACCAGTTTTATATTGATGACTCTGTAACTATGATCCCTTCCCTTCTTTTTGTTGATACTGGGAGAACAACTCAAGCAGAGGTCCAGCAATGAGAATAAACACCCTCAAGAAACTGTACAGATACAAATTACAAACTAGAAATTATAGACATGGAAGCTATGAAACTCAAGAACTCAGATCCCTGTCAATGTTTCCATGATATTTATAAAGCAGTGAAAACACTGCCCTATGTTTTGTACCTGATGCTGCTTTTACAAGGCCTTATTTTAACCTTCTAAAATTTTTATTTATATTTTTGCTCATATCTGGCAGATATCTCAGAGAACAAATTACTAATTTTCAGTCAGCATTTAGCTTACTGACCACACAGGGGGGACCATCTAGTGGCCAAAAAGTTAACTACAGGATTTATACCAAAACTACAAGAAACATATGAAGTGGAGAGAAATAATCTGTTTTTAACGTAGTCATCTCTTGTGCTTTTTAAGTCATAAATCCTGGGGTGGGGTGGGGTGGGGATAGAGGAAGTAAATGGCTTAAATGTTAAAATAATCATTCTGTGGTACTGAGTATGCATCACAGTTCAATCCATTTTACTTCTTGCTTTGACTACAGATCTTCCTGCTTTTAGGCTCTCCTTTCTATAATACCTCCCCCACACACCTGTGAAGCTGATTTGTCTAAAGCAGTGGTTCCCAAACTTTTTTGGCCTACTGCTCCCTTTCCAGAAAAAAATATTACTTAGCGCCCCCTGGAAATTATGAAACTATTTATTGAACTCAGATTAGAATGTAATACAAAAAAGTGTGGCCATCACTGCTCCCCTGGACCACTGCAGCACCCACCAGGGGGTGGTAGCTCCCACTTTGGAAATCACTGGTCTAAAGCATCTATTTAACCATGTCACTTTGATGCCTAAGAAACTTCAGTGGCTCTTTACTGCTCTAGAATAAAATACAAAATCATCGGCTAGGTATTTAAAGTCTGTCATAATCCAGTTCCAGTCTTTATGTACTGATTTCACATATTTTAAAGATGAGGAAACTGGAGATCATGGAAATGATTTGTCCATGGATTCACACCCTATAAGTTCCTAAGATGGTATTTAAACTCAGATCTGCCTAATTACAAGTCCAGCACTTAACTAACTTACTTATCTTATCTACTCTTTATCAGAAAGGTTCTATGATAATACTCAAGAGATCCTTTAGAATTTGGGTAAGGGTAAGAAACAGTAGAAGAACAAGCTTTTCTGGAGGATACATATTTGTCAACTCTAGAACTACAAAAAAAATGGAGAGATGTATGAAATAGATACTGCTTTCTTTGATGAGAGGAAAGTTGTTTATTACAGGAATGGAGAAATTTTCTCTTTACTATTCTGGGAATATATGCAATGAAAAATTAGTGGGTCATTAAATAACATATAACAACATACTGATTATCCCCATGTCTTTCAGAAAGTCAGTTAAAAAAGATTAGCCCACAGTGTAAGCTTCCAGTAGAAAAAAATTAGAACCTAGTTAGTTTTAGTATAACAAAGATACCTTAGCAGCAGATGGCGTTAAAAAAAAAATCAGGAGATTTATTCCTGCTATAAGGAATGAAGAACTATCTCTTCAGTTTGGAATGGTTATCCTAACAATAAACAGTACCAAAAGTATATTATAATGTCTTAATATTGTCATCCAGTGTATCTAAAAATGGTGTCAAAAACTTAATTTACCACATAAACATTTTAAATGATTACTAATGATAAAGAACATTTGAAAAAGCGGCTTCAAGTATTGGCACATATAAATTGATGCCATAAATACTTTTGGTATAAAATAACCTAACAAGTGAGGTTTAAATTTAATAAGGGCAAATAATTATTTGTCCAAAAAATTCTGAAAGACACTTTGTAAAATGCACTAACTCATAAAAGCCTGTACACAATAAACTCAAATATTTACCCTTTAAAAAGGAAAGAAAAGATATGGATAACCAATGTTATTTCTGCCCCTTACTTTAGAGAGTAAAATGTTATTGCTCCATTTTGAACCTATAATACCCTTCTGAAAACATGCTTATGTCAAAATTTCTTCTGCAGAGAACTCTCTGGAAAAGATGGAGAATTGTCAGCTGGAAGTCAATATAATTATAGAGATTCAGAGCTGGCAAAGACCAAAGAATAATCACAAATGGCTTTACCACAATCCTGAAAGATCTCCCAGTGAAGTCCTTACATAGGTTTGTGTTGCTCAACATTTTTTATCACTAACATGATCAAAGGCATGTATGGAGGCAGTATGGTACTATGGAAAGATTACTGAAGTTAGGGGTCAAAGACATAGATTAAAATCCTGGACCCTTGGCAAGTCAGTTGACCCCCATTGCCTACCCGTACCACTCTTCCACCTAGGAGCCAATACACAGAAGTTAAGGGTTTTAAAAAAAAATGAAATCATGGCTTTGTGACATACCAACTACGTGACCTTGGATAAGTCACTTGACCACTCTGGACCCCAATTCCTCATCAGTTAAAAAATGGGTATGGACCCCATGAGTTTTAAAATTTCTTCCAGGTCTAAGTTAAGTTTGTGTGGTGGGTGGTGTGACATGCTTATCAAATTACAGATGACACAAAGTCACAAGAAAGAGCTAAAACAGGTGGCACTGGATCTGAAAAGATCATGACAAGCTAGAAAACTGGATTAAGTAGAGCTAAATACAAAGTTTTATATTTCAGTTTAAAAAAAAAAAAACAGCAAAAAACTTACCCTTACCAATACAAGATGAGGAAGGCATTAGCTAGTCTGAAGTTTGTTGGAAAAAAATCTGGGAATTTTTAGCAGACTATTAAGTTTGAGATGTCAGCAGCATAACATGACAACCAAAAAATAATCTAATACAATCTGAGACTATAGCAAAGGTCAGTAGTGTTCAAGACATGAGATGATAATCCCACTCTACATTTCTGTAGAAGGACGATATCTAGAGAACTGTGTTCAGTTCTGGATCCAATACTTTAGGAAGGACATCGATTAAGATGAAAGGCAACCAGGAGGTGAAGGGCCTTGAGATTAAATTGGAAAATGAGGGGGTGTCCCTTGATTGGGAAATGGCTGAACAAATTGTGGTATCTGATGGTGATGGAATACTATTGTGCTGAAAGGAATGATGAACTGGAGGATTTTATGTGAACTTGAAAGATCTCTCCAGGAACTGATATAGAGCAAGAGGAGCAGAACCAGGAGAACCTTATACACAGAGACTGATACACTGTGGCACAATTGAATGTAATAGATTTTTCTACTAGCAGCAATGCAATGACCCAGGACAATTCCAGAGGAATTTATGAGAAAGAACGATATTCACATCCAGAGAAAGAATTGTGGGAAAAGAAACACAGAAGAAAAACATATAATCAATCATATGGTTCGATGAGGATATAATTGGGGGATGTTGACTTTAAAAAGATCACTCTATTGCAAATATTAATAACATGGAAATAGGTTTTGAACAATAATACATGTATAACCCAGTGGAATTGCTCATCAGCTCAGGGAGTGGGGAGTTAAGAGGGGAGGGAAAGAACATGAATCATGTAACCATGGAAAAATATTCAAAATCAACCAACCAATCAATTACTTAATTAATTAAAAAAAACCCTTGAAGACAGGAAGACAAAATAGCTGCTTTCAAGTATTTGGAAAGTTATGCTGGAACATTCCTTTCTTTTCAAGGGAAAAACTAGGGGCAATGAAGATGTAAACTGGATTATTTCAGCTCAATGTAAGGACAAATGACTAAATAAAAGAAATTATTGTAAAATGGAGTGGGCTGCCTTTCAAAGTAAAAAGCTCCCCCCACCCCCCATAAGATGTCTTCAAACAAAGGCAGCCGCTTTCTGGTTATTGTAGAAGGGACTCAAATCCAGATATGGGTGGGACTAGATGGCCTCTGAGATACCAACTCTGAGATTCAATGATTTAAAGCACGTGAAAATGATGTGAAATGTAATACATGCTTTGAATTGTTTTTCCAATAGTGGAGATAAAAGATTTGCATTTTGCCTAGAAAGGGGAAAATTTAGTTGGGGTAGAAAAAAGAAACAATGAGGATTTATTTTTTCCCTAACAGATTAACTTGATAATTTTGTTCAGATGAGAATTAAAATTGATTTGCATTTCCAAAGAACATTGTATCTTTATGATGAAGACTGGCCTGCAAATAAAAATATACCTTGAATGACTCTCACCCAGATAACTGAGTTTATTCTCACAGAACTTATTACTGAAAAGGAGCAAGAGATCAACTGACCCAGTCCCTATCTTCAGGCAGGTTAAGATACAATAAATCTCTTTCTCTCTCCCATTTAAAAATTTTAGCTACTGTGGATGAAAATCTGTTTAAAAGGTACCTTTTTAAGAAGAGTATATCAAACAGAGGCAACAGAGCTGAGTGGGTAGAAAGCCAGGCTTGGAGATGGGAGGTCTCAGTCTCAGGTCAAGAAGGTGATTAATGGTTATTAAAAACACATATATATTAAATATAACCTTTAAAAAATTTACTCAAGGTACATTCATCAACATGATGTCGTATCATTATAATTACTATTAGCCTGAAAGCTGTTATTTTACTGTAGATAACTCTTCAATGTTGAGATCCCCTCCATCAATTAAATTGGTCTATAAATTGTAGTTTTAGAGATGCCTGAAACATGTTAATTTTTATTTAAGTGATTTCTCCCTGGTCATACAGCTTTATGTGTCTGACTTTATGATCATCTCTTAATTCATCAGAACATGTTGCTTCTTAATTATTATACAATTCTATTAGAATGACAAACTCAGAGTTTATTGAGGAGGTATATTAGACTGTTTAACCCCTATATTAAATAGCTCTATAATCCTATGTTTTGTTAGTTCTTGGGTCTGACTTTTATGGTTTTTCCTTTCTTCTTTGTTGTATCATCAGTTGGCTTCCTTACTTACTCTTCTAATTTTTGCTTCTAATTAGAAGTCAGACAACTAACATTCTAGAATTATGTGGAGAGAAGCCCCAAATAAGAGTTTGAATGAAGGTTATACAAAGAATAACCTTCAAAGAATTTGGATAAAAGTGATAATATTTGTATAACCCAGTAGAATCGATTGTCTGCTCTGGGAGGGGCAGGGAAGAGGGGAAGGAAAGAAAATGAATCATGTAAACATGGAAAAATATTTAATAACAATTTTTTTAAATTCTAAAAAAAAAGTATTTGGATGAAAATAAACAACAACATTGTATTGTTATCGAACTCCACCCACCTCTCCCCTCCCCTGCATTTAACCATGAAGCTTCCCAAGTTCTCCTTCAATAAAGCTGGGAAAGAGCTAACATAGAGGATAAGCCAGAAGTCAAAAAAATTTTTTTGATTGGTTGGAGCTTAATCTATTGAGATGAAGTATAATAGGATATAAATGTAAAGTCTTGTACTTGGCTTTTCAACTTCATAAGTACAGGATGGGAGAGAGTTACCATAGTTAGAGAGCAGGGTGTTTGAAAAAAAAAAAAAAGTATAAGCTCAACATGTCAATAGTATGATATGGCAGATGGAAAAAAACAAAAACTAACATGTTCTTCGGCTGCATTTAGAGACAACTAGCCTCCAGTGATATAGGGGGTAAGAATTCTTCTCTATTCTATTCAAACCACACCTGCGGTACTGCATTGAATTTTAGGTGCCAGTTTTAAAAGCATTAAGATAAAGAACATCTAGGAGTGCAACCAAGAAGGTCAAAGGAACTAGTGATAGCCTGAAGAAGACAGAAGGGACAAATGATAGATGTCTTCAAGTATTTTGAAATACAGATTTCTTCTATTTGTTCACAGAGGACAGAACAAGGAACAATGAACAGAAGTAGTAAAAAGGCAAAAAGGCTTGAAGAAAGGAGAAACTTCATAGCAATGAAAACCTAAGTATGGAATCTAAGGCAGAAGAGCAGTAAAGGTTAGGCAATTGGGATTGTGACTTTTCCAGGGTCATAAAGTTAGGAAGTCTGAGGACACATTAGAACCGAAATCCTCCCAATTCCAGGGATGTCACTCCATGTACTGTGTTACCTAGCTGCTCCTTTCCCAACCCTTTTGAAGTATAGTTTCTGGCCTCATGACTCAAACTTCTTTCTATGAAGTTACCAATGATATTTTTAAGCTGAATGAGTGAAATTCTAAATTTTGCCAAATTTAGCTGTCTTCTTAGTCATCGTCTTTCTTGATTCTTTGCCACATCTGAGGTTGCTCACTTATCACCCTTTTTCCTCTCTCATTTTTTGTCAAACTACCCCCTCCTGTTTCTCCTCCCTGTTTGCTGGCTTCATCATCCACTAGCTCCCCTCCCCAACAACTGAGGGAATTTTTCAAGGCTCTATCATGGATCCTTTTCTCACTACTTTTTTTTTTGGTAATCTAAACTATGGTTTTAATTATTAATTCTATGCAGATAACTCATATCTATATATTGAACATTTCAAATGGGATTCCCAAAGACATCCCAAACTCAGTATGTCTCAAAAGGGGACTGAACACCTCTTCCCCAAAACCTATCCTTTTTCAAAAGTTACCTATTTCAATCAAAGGCATTACTATTCTTTCAGTCTCTTAGATTCATAACTTCAGCATAATCCTCATTTTATCTTTTAACCCTAAATAGTCAATTAGTTGCCATATTTTAGTTTTTCTAACCTTACACCTTTCATATCTGATCCCTTTCTACTCACAGTCACTACCTTAGTTCAAACATTCATCATCTCACTCAATGTGAGGGTCTCTTAATTTGATTCCCTGCCTCAAGTTCCTCCCCATCAATTCATTCTCCATACAGCTGCCAAAATGGTTTTCTTTCAAGTGCAGATATGCCCAAGGAACTTCCCCATTCAATAATCACCAGAAAACATAAAACTCCTAACATATCCTCACCCATACCTATCTTTTCAGCCTCACATCCTATAGAGAGAGTCAGACAGCCTTTTTCCTATTACCCACCCACCCCACTCTAGTGTCCATTTTTAAATATCTTTTCATTGGCCATTCCTCACACCTGAAATGCATTCTTCTTCACTTCAATCTTACAGAATTGCCCCTCTTTCCTTTAACATACAGCTCAAGTAGTACTTCCTACATGAAGCATTTTCTGATCCCCTCCTCCAGTTGCTAGTGCCCTCCTTCCCTAAATACCTTATATTTAACAAGGTTTGAATTTATTATCTATATACTTGCATATTATCTATATTTATGTACTTTCTCCCTGTTAGAATTTAGAATTGAGGGGTAACTGTATCATTTTTTATATTGTACACAGTAGGCTACAAATAAATATCTGTTGATAAATGATCCCTACAGGTTTCTCAGCAACAACAAAAAAATATTTTTATTATCGTTCTCACAGAATAGCATAGTATATTTGTCAATCTTGGAATAGTGTGAATTATAAAGAAGTTAATTTTAGGTAAACCAAAAAGTAATTGAAAGATTCATAGCAGGTTTAAGTATAAACATGTTTCTAAATGACATGTTCAAGAAGTATTCAAGAAGTAACACGAGTGCTTCAGGGAACATATGATGAGAGAAATGAGTTAGGGAGGTTATATGCAGGTAGTTAAAGTTCTTGCTGCCCTATATAGGAAGGCTTTGACATGATGGGTAGATCCTTTATATAGATGCTAATAGAGAACCTATGAGACAATATGGAAAAACACATACAAGATGAGAATATGTGGATGAATTGCAATTTGCTCTTATTCACAACGTCACAGATAAACACGATAACAAGATGTGATAAAAGTTCATATTTGTGGTATAATTTAAAATTTCCTTACTACAGAGATTGCCAGATAGCTGAGGTTTCTAGACACTGACTGGGGCACTTGGGCAAGGGCACAGGAGATGTAGTGAAACAAATCAGGAAAGGGCCAGCAAGCCAGTTTGACTGGAACAAAAAGCATATGAGAGAGTAATAAGAATACTACACAGATAAGTATTTTATTCTAGAGGCAATACAGAGTCACTGAAAAAATTTTAGGGGTGAAATAATTAAGAAGTATGCTATAGGAATATCAATTTGTCAATGGTATGGAGAACAAATCAGAGAGGAGTCTGGAACAAGGAAACCAGTTACAAAGGCATTACAATAGGTAAAAGTTGATTTTAAGCTGGCTATGATTGTGGCAATGAATGGAGAAGGGGATGAACAGGAGAAAGGCTGCACCAGAAGAATCATTAAGAAGGGTGGGGCAGGGAGTGTAAAAGGAAATTCTTTATTCCCTTTGTCTATTTTGAGTTAATCAATCAAGAACTTAAAGTACCTCTACTTAACACTAAGAGAGTTCACAAGTCACTTACTAGAAAAAGTTCACATCTTCAAAGGTCACAAGCACTGCTCCTCCTTCCACCCCCACCCCCTAGGCAAATTGGGAAGCTGTGATTGGTTCCCGTGAAGTGGGGGAGCTACAGGAAGTGATATGGAAAAGGGGTTACAAAAGTCAAGATCTAAAAGAAGATTCATTCATTCCTTGGCTCTTCAGCAAGGACTCTCCAGGAGGAGGATTCTGCAGGATTCTGTGCTGGAGGTTTGCTGGGTGAGTGACTGGACTTGAAGGAAGAGGCTTGCATTGGTGAAACTCTTGCTGAAGATACCAACAGGACTCCTGGCTTAAGAGACTACCATGACTCCATGTGGAGATTTGGACTTGAGGGAACCCTTGCTGGGTGGTGAGCTTCTTTGGACAGAAATTATAGGGTATCTAGCTAGGCAATACTTTCTACTTCCTTCCTATATTTCTCTCTTTTACTATATCTCCATTAAACTAAATTGTTAAGAGTGGCTAACAGACTCGTAACTTAAGAGTTAATTTTATAAACGGCAACTACAATCTTATATTTTTTAACTCTCAAATTTATAATTTGAATTTTTTACAGGAGTGAGGGGAAAGACAGAGGTATAAAGTAGAAGGAAGAGTTTAGTTTAACTGAGAGTTTGTGCATGAATGACCACAGGGAATAGTAGTAATGCCCTTAGTAGAAAGGGGAAGTTCAGAAGAGGGGTGGGTTTAAGAACAAATATAGTTAAGTTCTATTTTTATAAGTTAAGGTCTAGTGCTATAAATATTTTGGCGTATATGAGATCTTTCTATTTTTTACCTTCTTGAGGGTACAAACTTAGCAGTGGAATCTCTGGGTCAAAGGGTTTGGAAATTTTATTACTTTTCTTACTGTAATTCCAAATTGCTTTTTGGAATGACTATTCACAACTTTATGCCAATTTACTGAGTTTAAGTCAAAACTCAGATGTTCTGAATTATATTTCTCTTATTATTGGTGATTTGGAACCACCTTTCACATGGTTAATAGTAACTAAATAATAGTAATTTAAAAAAAAAACCTGCTTGTTCATAACTTTGGACCTCTAATTCCATTGGAATTCTAGTCATATATTTCTGTTACATTTATATCTTGGAAATCAGACCTTTAACATACTTAACATCTTCCCTTCTTCCAGTTCTAAGTTCTGTATCTAAGCATTTTTCATTTGATCAATAAAAACTGTCCAAAAGAAATTTGATTGTTTTTAATTAAATATGATGTATTCCAAAGCATTTGATATGATTTAGTTTTTCAAAAAGCAAAACTATATTTGACTTTTAAAAACAATCAGAAAATGTACTCATTTAGAAATGTAACAAGTACCTTTGCCAATTTTATTTACTATCTCTTTGTGTATGGGCACATCATATAACCTCCTTTGTAAAAGGAGGAAAAGTTGCACTGGATGGCATCTAAGATTCCTCCCAACTCCAAACCTATGACTTAAGTTATACTAGTCAAGATTACAAAAACAGTAAATGAATAAAATCTGTAGCTTATAGAACAATTTAGTATAGCTTAGCAGGCATCTCTTCTAAAATGAAAGAAACTTGTTAGTAGAATAATCCTTTTTTATTACTAAAACACATTTCAGGTGCCCACTATGAAACTAATATAGCCCCTGCTTCTAGGAACTTATAACTCAAGGTAGTGTAAAATATATGTGTGTGTCTTTATAAATGTAGATATAGACAAAAACACATATATACATAAATTATACAAACATCAAACAAGATTTTAGAAATAAATCAATTTATTAAGATTATCTTTTGAAGAAGACAGCAAAGAATACTAAGGAGGTCAGGTAATTAGTATATTACTGGTCACAATAAAATTTGTTATCCAAACTTCTCATGGAAGCAGTCTTGGAGATAAAACATATCTCAAGGGAGAATGCAAAATGAAGAAAAACTTTAGAGTGTAATTTTACTTCTTTAAATCAATCAACAGGAATTTATAAAGCACTCACCATATATTCCCAAGCACCATGGTAGGCAGTAGGAAGATAAAGACAGAAATGAAATAGTCCCTTGACCTCAAGGAGTTTGCATGCTATCAAGGGAGACAACATGTACCCAAGTATATGCAAAATATATGCAAGATAAATTGGGGGGAGAAGGTTCTAGTAACTGGAACAGAGTGGAATCAGCAAAAGGTTCAAGTAGAAGCTAAAATTTAAAAGATACAAGGGATTCTAGAGGCAGAGGTGAGGATGACCATATAATCTAGGCATGGGGTGTACAACTAGTGCACAGGTTGGTACCAAGAAACTTCTAGGCAAAGGAAGAGATAGAAAATTTCTGGAAATTTATTAAGTAGGGGAATGACAACATCATATCTGCACTTAAGAAAGTCATTTTGGCAGCTGTATGAAGAATGGATTATAGCAAGAAAAGATGTGAATCAGGAGGAACCAATTATGATGCTGTGAGAAGTACTAAGGACTTCAACTAGTGTGGTGATTATGTTAGTACTGAAAGAAGCAGTTGGAAGCAAGAGATATTGTACAAATACATTGATTTGACAAATGCTGGATGAAAGAGAACAGAGTCGAGGATAATACATTTGAGAATCCAGCTAACTGGAAAGAACCTTATATATCCTTAACAGAAAAATGGATAAATTTGGGTAAAAATAAAAAATGAGTTGTTTTGGTCATGTCCAATTTGAGATGCCTTATGGGACAACTATACAACATTTAACAATGTCCAAACTCTATCTGACATCGTGGAACTAAAGTAATTTATACAGAGATGATAATCAAACCTATGGAATTTGATGAGGTCACCAAGAGAATAGAGAGAGAAAAGAAGAAGACCAAGGAAAAAGTCCTGGGGCATACTCTTAGATAAGGAATGTGATATGAATTAAGAACAAACCTAAAAGGAATGGTATTTAAAAAAATCCAAAAAAAGAAAGGTTAGTCAGGAAAGAGTAGTCTCAAGTGTCAAATATTGCAAGAAAGATAAGGAATGAGGAAAAGGTCATTAGCTCTAGTAATTAAAGTATTCCATAAACAGTGAAGAAAACAGTTGCAATTGAATGAAAGATAGAAAGACAGATAACAAAGGATTGAGGAATGAGGACAAGAGTATAGGCAGTTTTTTCCCTAAGGAATAGGGCCAAGAAAGTGAGTGGAGATATACAATAGTGGGATGTTAACAAGTGGGGTTAAAAAAAAATTAATTTCATTTTCCCAGTTACAACAGGTATCAATCTTTTACATAGCAAGTAATTTGATCTCAGTTATACATGTATGTTCATGCAAAATATATTTCCATTATTGGTTATGTTGTAAGAAAATACTTATATAAAATCAAAATCCAAACTACAAAAAAAAGCACACACTAAAGTGAAAAATAGTAAGCTTCAATCTGCCAGTCTGCATTCAGACTCCCATCAGATCTTTCTCTGAAGGTAAATAGTATTCTTTGTCCCAAGTCCTTAAGAATTGTCTTGGATCATTGTACTGCCCAGAATAGTTAACTCTTTCCTAGTTAATCATCATACAATATTTATTTTTATTTTTATTTTATTTTTTAAACCCTTACCTTCCGTCTTGGAGTCAATACTGTGTATTGGCTCCAAGGCAGAAGAGTGGTAAGGGTGGGCAATGGGGGTCAAGTGACTTGCCCAGGGTCACACAGCTGGGAAGTGTCTGAGGCCGGATTTGAACCTAGGACCTCCTGTCTCTAGGCCTGACTCTCAATCCACTGAGGTCCCCAGCTGCCCCCCAATGATAAAATTCTTAAGAGTTACAAGTATCTTCCCATATAGCAATGTAAACAGTTTGACCTCTCTGAATTTATTAAGTTTTCTCTTTTCGGTTTTTTATGCTTTTCCCAAGTTCTGTAATTAAACATAAAATTTTTTGTCTGGATCTGATCTTTTCATCAGGAATACTTGGAAACTCTCTATTTCATTAAATGACCATTCCCCCCCAATAGGATGTACTCAGTTTTGCTGGATAGGTGATTCTTATAAATCTAGCTTGTTTGCCTTCTGGAATATCTTACTCCAAAGCCCTCCAAACCTTTAATGTAGAAGCTGCTATGTCCTAGGTCAGTGATGGGCAAACTTTTTAAAGAGGGGGACAAAGGAAAGGAAATGCTCATCTATCAGTCTGTTTCTAAGGTAACTCTTTCGAAGTTTCATTGTAGTGTATCCTACTCATTGTATTCATCAGATTAGGAATAATATCAGGTGGCCAGACGGAACATTTCAGGGGGCTGTATCTGGCCCACTGGCTGTAGTTTGCCCATCACTGCCCTAGGTAATACTGACTGTGGCTCCATGATATTTTGTTTCTTTCTGGCTGCTTATAGTATTTTCTCCTTGGCCTGGGAGCTCTGGAACATGGCTATAATATTCCTTGTTTTCTTTTGAGGAATCTTTTTGGAAGTGGAGTGTAGAGTCTTTTAATTTCTACTTTACCCTCTAAGTCAAGAATATCAGGGCAGTTTTCTTTGATAATTCCTTACAATATGATTTTTTTAATCATGGTTTTCAGTTAGTCCAATAATTCTTAAATTATGTCTTCTGGATGTATTTTCAGGTCAGTTTTTCCAATGAAATATATCCAATTTTCCTCAGTCCAGGCCATGCTTCACTCAAGCTGTCAAGTTAATCTTCCTAAAGCCCAGATTTGATGATGTTGATCAAGGCTGACTGATGAATCAACAAGCATTTATTAAGCATCTACTATGTGCTAGGCATTGTGTTAAGTATTGGAGAGATAAGAGGCAAAAGATAGCCCTTGCCCTCAAAGAGCTTATAATCTAATGGGGCAGATAATATGCAAACAACTATACACAGAATAACCTCTTTTATATATCTTTTATAAAGATAAATAAGAAGTAACTAATGTGGGAAGGCACTAAGAATTAAAAGGGTATGGGAAGGCTTCCAATAAAAGATGGAATTTTAGTTAGAACTTAAAGGAAGCTAGAAACATCAGAAACATTGGATTTGGAAGACCCATGTTCCAGGGAAGGGAGACAGCCAAAGAAAATGCTGAAAGATAGAGAGATGTCTTGTTTGTGGAACTTCTGAGATCAGTATCCCTGGATCAAAAAATACAGGTCAGGAAATAAGGTATAAGATTGGAAAGATAGGTCTTTGAATGCCAAACAGAACATTTTGTATTGATTCTGGAGGTAACTGGGAACTAATGGAGTTTGGGGGTGGGGGGAATGCATGGTCAAACCTTCACTCTAGGAAAAGTGAACTTCAGTGGCTGAAAGTAAGATGGACTGGAATGGGGAGTGTAAGAAGGAAAATTTTAGGTATTTATAGATATATATTAAAATATGTGGCCGCCAGGAATCAACAATTCAGGTTGATTCCGTAATTAAATCAGACCCAAGTCAGCATCGGGTTGAGGAGTTTATTTACAATCTGGTAGGTAAAAAGTAGGAATAAAGAGAAAGGGAGAGGCTAGTCTAGGCCAAAGGCCTGGAAGGAGAGAGAAGGTTAAAGGCTAAATAAATGAAGCTGTAAGCTGCAAGGCCTAACAGCCAGATAGGCAGAGTTTAGAAATGGCCCAGCTAGGCCAAGGAAGTCAGCCTAACTTACCCACGTGACAATACAGAGTGTAAGCGTTCTGTGGTCTCAGGAGATGCTTCTGCTCCCAGTTCGAGACGGCAACTACTCCCACAGGAAGTTCACTAACTTACTTAAAGAGATAGTGTCTCATCACTTCCTGTGGTCCACCTCTAATTCAAATGGACAAATGGCAGTTTCTACATTGGTTTGGACTGCCCAAAGGGCTGTCCCTTATTCTTGATTTGTTACTTATTGTCACGTGTGGGTAACTCGTCTCCCCTCCCCACTAAGGGAGGTTAGGGTGACATCATTAGCACACCTAGGTTGAGTAGATTTTTGACTATTAATGGGCTCGAGCTAATTCCATTTACACAGGAGAGACTTGAGGTAGGCAAACCCCACCAACAGGTTATAGCAGTATATATCTATATTGAATAACTCTAACACTTTATATATATACATATATAATAACACTTTATATATATATATAATATGACATATTATATATATAATGGTGATATGAGGTGATAAGGAGTGATAGCAAGCGTTAGAGTAGAGAAGGAGGCAAATTGGAAAGATCACAAAGATGAAATCACAAAGATAGGTCTTGGAAACAGCTTAGATATATGGAAGATAGTGTTATCCACTGTAATAATAGAGAAGCTAGGAAGAGGATGGGGAGGGGTAGAGGTTAAGGAGAAAGATAATAACTTCTGTTTTAGACTTGTTGAGTTTAAGATACCTACTGGGTATTCACTTCAAGATGTCCAAAAGGTAACTGAGATGAAGACTGGAAATCAGCAGAGAGATTGAGGTAGCAAAGGTGGAGATAAGAATCTTCAGCATAGATATAGTAATTAAATCCATAGAAGCTGATAAAATTACCAAGTGAAGTAGTATATAGAGGGAGGAGAGAAAAGGGCAGAATCCTGAGGAACACCTACAGTTAAAGGGAATGATCTGGAAGAGACCCCCCCCATTCAATAAAAATTCCAATATCTCCTTATCAACACTAAGATAAAATAAAAAATCCTCCGTGTGAAATTCAAAGAACTTCAAAACCTGGTCCTCCCCTACCTTTCTAATCTTTTTACACCTTAGTCTCCCTTCAAGTATTTTGTGATCCAGTGACAATGGTCTCTTTGTGGTTCCTGGAAAAGATTATCTTTTCTCCAGACTATGGGCATTTTCATTCACTATTCTCCAATACACCCTGTCTCCTTCTGACTCTGCTTCCCAAAGTCTTTAAAATCCAGTTAAAATCTCATTTTCTAAGAGAAGCCTTTCCTGATGATCCTTAATGCCAGTAACCTTCCCGCTATTGATTAACTCTAATTTATTTTGCATATATTTTGTCCATACAGGGTTGTTTTTATATTTTCTCCATCCATGAGACTGAGTTTCTTGAGCTCAGATGGTTTTTTGGCCTTATTTGTATCCTCATTGTTTAGCACAGTGGCCTGCACATAGTAGGTGCTTAATAAATGCTTACTGTTTGACTAATCAAAACTATCTGGTACTTTTGGATCAGTAGAAGAGATTAGATACAAAAGTTATAGAAGCAAAAGTATAAAAGTAGCAAGAATATTAGAAAAGTCCAAGTTTCCAGCTACTAGAGTAAGGATCCACCAATCAATCCACCATTCAACAAAGACTGCTGAGAAAATCAAAAAGCAGTAAAATAGAAATTACATTCAGACTTACATTCTGTGCTATTCTATAAAAAGTTCTAAGTAAATACATGACTTAGAAAATAGGTCACACAATAAACATAGTGTAGCTACTGATAGTGATAGGAATAAGAAAAGCAGGCTATTTTTTTTAATGCTGAGAACAGTAGAAAGTTCAAAGGGAGACACAAACAAGGCAAATTTCAAACTAATGTGTTGAATTTATTACAAGCTGTATACAATAGATATGCTGTTTCATAGTCAATTCTTGTTCTTTTCTGTGCATATGGAAATGTTTGTGTTTTTATAAAGTTCAAAATTATAAAAAATATAAAAATTTTATAAATATGCACCTGTATAAAGGCATAGCCAGGCATAAGCAGAAAATACACTTTCAGTTATTTAAGTTATTAGTTATTTTAAGGAATTGCATCCATACAGTTAGGCAGATAAATGGCATAATGGATAGAGCACTGACCTTGGAATCAGGAAGACCTAAAGTTCAATTCCTACCTCTAAGGCTCTGAAAAAAAGCACTTAACCTCTCTTGACCTTAGTTTCCTCATCTGTAAAATGGGGATAAATAATAGCATAAACCCCAGGATTGTGAGGATCAAATGAGATCACATACATATAGATATACATATTTACAAACTGCCAAGTACTATACAAATGTTCAGTATTACTATTAAAACCACAAC
This sequence comes from Gracilinanus agilis, assembly GCF_016433145.1. Lineage (NCBI taxonomy): Eukaryota > Metazoa > Chordata > Mammalia > Didelphimorphia > Didelphidae > Gracilinanus > Gracilinanus agilis. The sequence continues at coordinate 96,656,000 of NC_058131.1, forward strand.
TATCACTACAACCACTACCATCACTCACCACCACTACTACTGTTATTGAGTGTGTTTTGGTAGACTGACTCCCAGACAGATTATGTATTCTGTAATTACTTTTATTGAAATTTCTCGTTCTATTATTTCCTCTTATATTTTGTTACTGCCACACATGCTATTGATTTTTGTGGGTTTGTTTTGTAACTTTATTAAACTTTTCTCAGCTTCTTTGCCAATTTCCTAAAATATTCTATGTAAATCATATTATATGCAATGCAGATTTCCCCCCTACCTTTGTGCCTTTCTTCTCCTTTTTCTTGTCTTACTGCTAATGCTAACATTTTTTAGAATTGCTTCAAATAACTGAAATAAAAGTAGCATAATTGCTTTACTCCTGCAATTATTGGATAAATTTCTAGTATTTTCCCATTGCATATAACACTAGCTTTTGGTTTTGTATTTTTAAATCATGCCTTTTACAAAAAAAAGTCTTTGATTTCTATTCATTGAAAGTTCTTTTCTCCTACATCCCCTGATATATTCAAGTGGTTTTGGCTGTTTTTTCAAAAAAAAAAATATGACTAATTATATTAACTGTTTTTACAATATTGATCCATCATGCCATCACCTGTATAAATACAGCTTGATCACAGTGATTTTTGGGATAAATTACTATAGTCTTTAGTCCGGGAACTCAAATACTCTTTTGCTTTATTCTTCCCTAAGTATAGATACTAAGACTGTATTTGTCTCATTAAGGAATATGGTCGAGGGCAGCTAGAAGGCCTGGAGATGGGAGGTCCTGGGTTCAAATTTGTCTTTCAGACACTTCCTAGCTATATGACCCCAGGTAAGTCACTTAACCCTAATTGTCTACTCCTTACTGCTCTTCTGCCTTAGAATGATACTTAGTAACAATTCTAAGAAGGCATGGGTTTTAGGAGGGAGGAAAGAACATGGTAAAGTGACTTCCTTTTCAATTTTTAAGAAGAATTTGTGTAATGCAGAGGTATTCTTTTAAAAACTTCTAGAATTCTCTTGTAAGTTTATGTAGAAAATCAATTATCTAGGATTCCCCCCGGCCCCCTTCATAGTTTCTTGACCAGTAGTTCAATTTCCTTTTCTGAAATGGGATTAAGATTTTTATTTGGTGGGGCATCTGGGTAGCTCAGTAGATTGAGAGTCAGGCCTAGAGACGGGAGGTCCTAGGTCAGGGGTCGGCAACGTATGGCTCTTTCTGCAGGAGCCATAAAGTCAATTTTTTTTCAGGCGCCGTTACAGGAGCGCGCTCTGTGAGCACTGTACGGCTCTCATGAAATTACATTTTAAAAAATGTGGCATTTATGGCTCTCGCAGCCAAAAAGGTTGCCAACCCCTGTCCTAGGTTCAAATCTGGCCTCAGACACTTCCCAGCTGTGTGACCCTGGGCAAGTCACTTGACCCCCATTGCCTACCCTTACCACTCTTCCACCTAGGAGCCAATACACAGAAGTTAAGGGTTTAAAAATGTTAAAAAAAAAAAAAAAGATTTTTATTTGGTGTTATTTGAGGTTTCTAATATTTTTGTATATAACCTATTGCTTTTTAATTTTTTTCTTGGCATACAAATGTTTGCTGATAATTTTTATTTCTTCTCTGTTTAGAGATTACATTTAATTTTTTTACTCTGTTAATCTCAAAACCTTCCTTTTACTTTTAATCAAGCTGACTAAAGATTTGTAAATATTTATCTTGTTCAAAGAATCAGCCTTTAGCTTTATTGGTTCCATAATCTTTTTGGTTTTCAATGTATTTATTTCTCCTGTAATTTTTAATATTTCTTTTGTTGTGTTTTAGTTTCATTTGATGATTTAAAATTTTTTAATTGCACTAATTCTCTCTTTTTTGTTCTATTAATACATTTTAGTTTTCTTGTGAGGACAATTTTACCTATAGTCCAGAAAATCTGGTATGCTATTTAATCATTATTATTGTCTTTCAAATATTATTTTCTGACTTCTCATTGCTCATGATTTTATTATATCTCCATTTAGGTTTGTGTCTCTTGCTTGTGCTCTTTGTATTGACGACTATTTTTACTTAAATTATGGTATGTAAATGATGCACTTTCTGCTTTTTAAATTTGCCATCTCTGTGTCCTGCCACATGACCTAGTGCTGTTATTACGCGCGCGTGCGTATTTGTGTAAATAAATGTTTCCATTCAGAAAATTCGACAAACCTTGCTTCATTTATTTTTAAATAGCTGACTAATACTTTAGGAATACATGATTCCTTAGTTTAGGCCAGTATTAACTTCCACATGAACTATTACAATAGCCTTCTAATTGGTTTCCCTGCCTAAAATATCTCCCTTATGCGATCCATAAGGGATTTGCCAAAGTGATATTCCTAAAACATAGGTCTGATCATATCATTCCCTTGCTCAATAAATTCCACTGTCTCCTTATCACATCTAGGATCAAATATAAAATCCTCTGTTTGGTATTTAAAGCCCTTCACAAGCAAGCTCTAACCTATCCATTCTGGCCTCAAAAATTCTATGACTTATCCCAACTGGTTCCCTTGCTGTTCTTTATACATGACATTCTATTTTCAACCTCTATCCTTTGCACAGACTGTTTACTACCCCTTATGTCTGAATGTTTTCCTCCTTACCTCTGTCTCTTCAAAGCACCACTTGAACAACATCTCTAACATGAGACCTTTCCTGACCCTCTAGCTGCTACTCTGCCTCCTTACAAAAAATTACCTTGCAAAACTTCTAGTGGGAAGAAAGGGAAATAAGTGAGGGTAATGAATCAGGATACTCCTGACTGATTGGTTTCCCCAGTCCAATTAATGAAATTACAAATGATAATGGAAAGAAAGCAAAGAAAATGAGGTGTTATGGCTTTAAGAGTATAAAACCTCTTTACAGGGATGAAATTCTCCAATCAAAATAGATGGAATTAGAGGGAATTTAGCTATTGCTGGCCAGAGATGGGCCACGTCCTAGGTGGTCTTTTAAAAAGTAGGACATTCTCCAAGTAAAAATTCAAAGCAGAAATTGGTTCTGGAAATTGAGACTTTTGGAACCAGAAAATAAAGCCAACTCTGAAGGAAGAACTCAGTCACTATGAAGGAATCATCTGCTTTGGGAAAGGAGAAAAAATATTCTTTCTTCCCACCAGACAAGTAGCTTTAGAGTCCCGAAATGGAGCAACTTGTCTGATAGAAAAAACCTCACGTAGACTTGAAGATAGGAGAGTTCTGAAGAGAGTAACCTCTCTTAAGAGAGTCATACTAGTTATAACTTGAGCTGTGGAAAAGATTAGGTCAAAAGAGCTTAGCTAAGCTGTTTGCTCAAAAGAAATCTTATATTTATGTGGAGCATCATGAGGAGAAGAGACAGGATAAAGGAGTCCCCATAGTACTTGGAAGTAATAAGTTGCCGTGATCATATATTCCCTAAATGTGTACCTCTCTACTACTATATTTCAAACACATGGGCAAACATACCCTAGGTTTATAGGGAGAATGTTTTATTACTACAATAATGTCTCAGTATCTTTGCTTTGGGCTATGTCTATATCGTGCCTATTAAAGGTAAGCAGAACACTGGGGGTTCATGAGCCATACATTTATAAGTAGGACCTACAAAGTCCCTTAAACCTGGTGGTAGTCAACCTGTAAGTACTGTGAAGCTGACATTTATTACCTTGGACACTCAGGTTATTAGTAGTCAGGGTTCAGGGAGTGAATTGCTTTGGGCCAGGACCTTGGCAGACTTTGGGCAATTTGAGTAACCCCCCCCCCCAAACAGAACTGCTGTTAGTTAGCTCACTAAGGGACAGATCTTGCTAACTTGAGTTAACTGCCTCCTGATGGATGAACCCAAATCCTGGTCAGGGCCCTTTGGGCAAGGAGTCCATAAGGATAGAGGACTACATTTATCTTCTTGCCTGATCCTTTTACATGAAGGTCAGTGATTATGTTTTTAATAATTGTTTTTCTGAACTCCCAGGTTCTGAGTGGTCCACTGTACCAGATGTAGAAATACTACCTGAGACAGGTATGCATCACTTATTATTATGCCCATTTCACAAAACAAGAAACCAAAACTCAAGTAAGTTGGATAATTTGCTCAGGGACATACAGAGAATACGTATAGAAGGAGCAATAACAAATTCAAAATTCTCTGATTAGAGGAAAATCTCAAGTAGCATGTAGGATTTCTCTAGGAGAAACCATTGCCTTTTTTAATTCTGTAAATCCATAAACTTGTATTAACTTTGTAAAATAGTCTGTAATGCCATATATATTTTGAAGTGCTTGCCAATTAATTATCTGTATCTAGTAACTAAGTAATTTTAATAACTTGTAAAGCTGGACAAGCTATTCTAAAAAGATCAGAAAGTCTTTACAGCAGGTAGGTGCATCAAACATATCTATTTTTAAAAAAGTAGAATAAAACAACCTATTACATATTCTTTCTTCACTTGATTGGAATAATGCCTCATCCAGCATTCTATGTCTATTTATGTTTATAAACTAAATAAAATGTACCAAATGAATAAAAAATAATAGGATCATAGCATCATAGATTTAAGGGTTGGAAGAAACCTTGGAGGACATATATAGGCTAGGCTAACCCTTTCATCTTAGAGATGTGGTAAGTAAGGCCCAGAGAGGTGAAATATCACAGCACATAATTAAATAAATCACAGTATTAGAATTTAAAATCAGTTTTTTTGACTAAAATATTATCTCTGTACTATGCTTTTAAGAGCCTCCAAGGTAGAGTATGAAACTCAAATGACATGGGCTCTAAAGACATCCTTCATTGTTGAATGCCCACAGATCTATCTAGAGGCATTTAAGATCAAAGAGAGGGCAAGGCTGAGAGGAGAGCAGGCTGGGACCTAGGACTGGGCCCCCATTCATGTCTGATTTTTGCTCTCTGCAATATAAGATGGAGTCAGCCTAGGTAAGCAAAGGCAGTAGGGGGAAAGAATGAAGCCTGGGGGGAGGGGGAGTTTGAAGGGGAAGAATGCTTGGAACATAAGTTTTTCTTTCATTTCTAGGATGTTCCTTTACTGTACTCTGGGAAACCTGTTTTATTGGTGGAATTTCCTCAAAGTTGGGAAAATAACTAGGCTACTCAATAAAATCTCCAAGGACTTAGGCTACTGCTACTTACTTCCTCCTTGACCATAAAACACAAATGGTATTAGGCTACTGATACTCTCTTTAGGCCATTGGAAAAAGTTTTATGTTGTATAATGGATATACCTACTTGATGTAGTTGGCCATTCATATGTATTTGGGTTCTTTGATGCTCACAATTGACAGAATTTTTTTTTTTAAATAGAGGTTTAATGTTTTCTGTTAAAATGAAACAGAAAGGCTAACATATTCTTTTCAAATCAGTACAAGTCAGCAGCTTTCTTTGGACAATTAAATATTTGCTAAGTACCTATTATGTGGAGAATGCTGGGAGGTAGATAAGCATATATAAGTGACAGTGCATTCATGGCCCTTGCAATCTACAAGTGGGCTATGAAACATGAACAAAGCAATTATAACATTAAATAACCCATTATAAGTGTCTGAGAGGTATAAGCAAAGTGCTTTGTGAAGCAGGGAAGAAGAAGATTATTTATTTGGGGGATCCAAACAAGATCAGGGAAGGCTAGAACCCTAGAAGGAGAAAGTAGCACATGAATTGAGCTTAAAAGGCTAGGTTAAGAATAGGAGTCAGGGATAGGTTTGTGGAGGGAGTATAAGAAGGAACCAAGCATTTGAGGAATAGCAAAGGTACAAAGACAATGTACTGCCAATGGAGCCGGTCCATATATCTATAGGCAGTAGGAGTTTGGCTAGAGCCATGTTGGCAAACCTATGGTGTACATGCCAGCATGTGCTAGAGGGGGCTGCTTCCTTCCCCCTCTCCACTCACGCCTGAGGACATTTCTTTTTTTCTTTTTAAAATTTATTTTTTTTTTAAGAAAAATTTTCCATGGTTACACGATTCATGTTCTTTCTCTCCCCTCCGCCATAGCCAACTCATATTTCCACTGGGTTTTATATGTGTCATTGATCAAGACCTATTTCCATATTATTGATAGTTGCACTGAGGTGGTTATTTAGAGTCTACATCCCCAATCATGTCTGCATCAACCCATGTGCTCAAGCAGTTGTTTTTCTTCTGTGTTTCTATTTCCATAGTTCTTCCTCTGAAGAATGTGAATAGCATTCTTTCTCATAAGTCCCTCAGAGTTGTCCTGGATTATTGCATTGCTGCTAGTAGAGAAGTCCATTACATTAGATTTTTACCAGTGCATCCATCTCTGTGTATAATGTTCTCCTTTCACTCTGCATCAATTCCTGGAGGTCTTTCAAGTTCACATGGAATTCCTCCAATTCATCATTCCTTTGAGCACAATAGTATTCCATCACCAACAGATAACACAATTTGTTCAGCCATTCCCCAATTGAGGGGCATATCCTCGTTTTCCAGTTTTTCCCCACTACAAAGAGCATAGCTATAAATATTTTTGTACATGTCTTTTTCCTTATTATCTCTGGGTTGTATAAACCCAGCAGTGGTATGGGTGAATCAAAGGGCAGATAGTCTTTTAGTGCCCTTTAGGCATAGTTCCAAATTGCCATCCAGAATGGTTGGATCAATTCACAACTCCACCAGCAATGCATTAATGCTGAGGACATTTCTTAAATCACCTGCCCTTCTGCCCAGCAGCACAATGGGAGTGCTTCCTCCTTTCCCTGTCTGGGGTAAGGCAGGGCTCACATGCGGTGTGAAGTTGCAATTTGGACATGCAGTCTCTAAAAGATTTGCCATCACTGGGCTAGAGTATAGAAGGGGATCTAAGTGGTGCAAGCAGATAGAGTGATGGGCTCCTAATGAGGAAGACTCATCTTCATAAGTTCAAAATTTTGATCTCAGATACTAAATTGTGTGACCCTGGGCAAATCACTACTTTACCTCAGTTTACCCTAGTTCCTCATCTGTAAAACAAGATGGAGAAGGAAATGGCAAATCATTCTAGCATCTTTGCCAAGAAAACTACAAATGGGGTCATGAAGAGTCAAGACAACTGAGTAACAACAAAAAGTATACAAAACATGTAAGATTGAAGAGATAGGGTAGAGACAAATTAAGGAAGGCCTGTCATAAAAAAAAAAGTAGTGTTTTGATTCAAGGAATGACATAAAGAAGATAAACTGTCAATATTGAGAATGATAGGAGAAAGAGGAGGCATAGAGGAAGTTTAGAAGACTACTGTACCTGTTAGAAGGCTACTGCAATTGACCAGGAAATGTGAGGTTATTCTACATTGGTGGAGGGTATAATAAAGTAGGGATGAATACAATAGAAGTAGACTCAGTAGGACTGGAAACAATTGCCTAGGAGAGGCAACAGAGATCGAAAAGTCATAGATTGAAAAGATAAACATGAAGGTTTTGAACACAGAAGCCTAGATGTATAGATACCATTCACAAAAACAGTGACATCATATCTTGGGGGAAGCTAATAAGTTTAATTTTGGATAATCAAAGCAACTAAGAACTACTAGAATCCAGTCCTGATAAAAAGTATATAATGCTTTAAAGAATGTCACTGAATATGGCATAGAGAGCCTGGTGTCTTCTAAACATTGTTATATATGACAGTCCAAAAAATAAAAATCACATATAAAGTCATTTTGAAATATCCAGAATGGATAATATTGCCCCCAAATAAATATCCTTGACAATGACTAAGAGCCACAAAAATCTTAATTAAAAAAAAAACAAAAACAAAAACAAAAAAACAACCAGCTTCAGATTTCTAGTCTTTTTCCTTGAAAGTGATCCTAACCTATAAGGCAATTCATTTACATGTGGGAGCACACACACAAAAAAAAAACATTAGACTAGAGCCTGGAGACTTAAGCTCTAGTCCTACCTCTTTACACCTAGTTCCACGGATCTGAGAAAAATCACCTAAACTCTCTAAGCCTTAGTTCTCATCTGTTAAAATAACGGAATTAAACAATACAAAATATACACACCCACATACTATTTTCAATCAAAATAATTTAATACTTGATAATAGTATCAATCAAGCTTTAAAATAAATCCTATGGATTCCCCAGCTCTTGATAACTTTACTAATGTCTCTTCCCTGACTAAAAAATTAAGCAGATTCAGTATATAAGGTCTAGGATTTTATCATTCATATTTATTAACATAAAGAATCCTTTAATTGCATCTTTGCAAGTCCTTGTATCATAAAAGAAGTCTTATAAATTGTAAGGGCATATAAAAATTATCAAAGTATGATATCAACAAAATTCTGTCTGTGGCAATAGAAACTCAATATATGGTTCTATAATCAGAATGAAAATTCCTTGGGGAAATGCTGTCAAGACAACTGTATAAGAACTCCTAGGAAAACTAGTAAAGAGTTTGGAAAATACAGATTTAGAGCAACATCTTAAACTACATATTAAAAGAAGCTGAAAAGGCACAGTAGGAACAGATCAATCAAGTACCTTTCATGACTATTGCTAGGGAGAAAATTCTGAACAAAGGAGAAAAGAGATCACAAAATATAAAATGGAAAGTCTCACCTTACAATCAAGAAACCAACAAAAATGACTATATATGGAAGTCAATGTTGGATGGGCTGCAAGAAGAAAGGTGTACAACACACTGTTGGTGGAGCTGGTCCAAACATTACAGAAAGCAAATTTGGAATTATGCTCACGTGACTAGAATGTCCATTCCTTTCCTAGAGATTTCATTGGTAGTCAGACAAAATCCAAAGTGTTGAAAGACAGAAATAAAGGTCTGAAAGTCTTCAAAACTATTCCTGGAATAACTTCTGGTACTTGTAAGCAAGGAATAAGAAATAAAGTTAGGTGCCCATCAAATGGAGAAATGCTTTTTTAAAGTGTGGTAAATGAATGTAACAGAAAATCATTACACTGCAATATGGCAAAAATGAAGAATTCAAAAGCACAATGTAGAATTAAAAACACACACACATACACAAAATAGAATGAACTGAAATGAACCCCAAGTAAATATAATGATCAAGTTCTTCCATGAAGAAGAGTCAAGAAAATGCAACTCCTAAATACTGCAGAGTTGGGAGACTATACAAAGAACATTATATAAACTTTCAGACACAAATAATGTATTGGTTAATTTTGATGTCCTCCTTTTTCTTTTTAATATTTTGTAACAAAAAAAAGTAGCCTCCTGGAGTGGGGATAAAATAATCAGAAATTTTAAAATGGCATATTAATCAAAATAGGAGCATTAAAAAAAATTCCAGTCCCTGCCCTCAAAATATGGAAGATTAGACATGCACACAAGTATCTCTAATAATAATAACAAATGTTTTTGCATAATATTTCAAGGCTTGCAAATCACTTTATTATTTCATCAGATCTCATAGGTGCTAATAGGTATGATTAGCTTTAATTCACAGATGAGGAACTTGAGGCTCTGACTGGTTAATTGACTTGCCCAGGGTCGCACACATTTATATGAGGCAAAATCTGAACTCAGGTATACCTGACTTTCTATTCACAAAGCAGAAAGAGAAAATGCAAAAGGAGAGACTGAAATAAAAGTGCTAGAAGAAATCTGAGGAAGATAGCTTGCCTTCCAGTTTTAGGGAAAAGAAGAGGAAATCAAGGAAAGTATCAGAAAGGAAATGGCATCTGAATTCATTCTTGAAAAAAGGGATTTTAATAAACTGAAATAGGAGGTACAGGGTGGACTCCATTCCATGTATGTTGGAAAGCATAAACAAAAGAAGGTAGGATTAGAACAGAAAACAGCAGTCAGACGACATGAAAGGAAGTATTATGTAATGTGCCACTAGAAAGCTGTGGTGAAGACAGCTTGAATGCCAAGATAATTCTGCTTCTGACATTTATTAGCCCTGTGAGAATCCCAATCTCTCCATATCTGCTTTGTAAAATACAAATATTATTACCTATAGTACTTATACAGGGCTGATGTGAGAACAAGTAATGTATATTGAGAATTTTTCAAATTTCTGGCTATTATATTATAAATGTTGGCTATATTATTATAGGCAATGGGGTGAACCATTGAGTCTTTTGAGGGAATGGCAAGATCAAAAACAATGTGTTAGGGGCAGCTGGGTAGCTCAGTAGATTGAAAGCCAGGCCTTAAAGATGGGAAGTCCTAGGTTCAAATCTGGCCTCAGACACTTCCCAGCTGTGTGACCCTGGGCAAGTCACTTGACCCCCATTGCCTACCCTTACCACTCTTCTGCCTTGGAGCCAATACACAGTATTGATTCGAAGACAAAAGGTAAGGGTTTCAAAACAACAACAACGACAACAACAACAACAACAAAAACAATGTGTTAGGAAGATCAAGTAGACAATTTGCATCAGAGATTATTAAAGAGGTGAGAGGCTGTAGTCAGGAAGAAGTTATTATTAAAAGTATTAAAAACTGTGAATATTCTAAAGAACAAACTATATGACTTTCATGCAGTATGAAGTAAAATACTTGTTTTTAGTCACACTCCCATTTCCTCCTCCTTTCTACATTCCCTAACTCTACTAATACCCCTCCTACTTTTCTACAGAGTAAGGTAGGATTCTATACCCAAATGAGTATGGTTGTTATTCCCTCTCTGAGCCATTTCTGATAAGAGTAAGGTTTAAGCATTGTCCATCACCACCTTCACCCCCTCCATTTTTGCATATTATGTCATCCTAAACAACTTACTCCTGCACCCTCTGTGTACATATACTCCTTCTAACTGCTCTGATAATGAAAATTTCAAGAGTTTCAAATATCATCTTTCCATGTAGGAAAATAAACAGCCTGACTCTTAGGTTTTTTCATTTACTTTTTTATGTTTCTCTTGAGTTCTGTATTTTGGACAACAAATTTTATGTTTAGGTCTAGTCTTTTCATCAGAAACTCTTCTATTTTAATACCTCCCCCCCAAAAAAAAAGAATATAATTTTCCTGGGCAGGTAATTCTGGGTTGTAAACCCAGTTCCTTTGCTTTCCAGAATATCATATTCTAAGCCTTCTGGTCTTTTAATGTAGAAACTCCTAAATCCTGTGTAATCCTGACTATGGCTCCATGATATTTGAATTATTTCTTTCTGGCTGCTTGAAGTATTTTCTCCTTTTAGCTCTTAAATTTGACTATAATATTTCTGGGAGTTGTCATTTGGGGATTTCAGGAGGTGGTAGGGAGATTCTTTCAATTTCTATTTTGCCTTCTTGTTCAAGAATATCAGGGCAATTTTCTTTCTTTCTTTCTTTCTTTTTTTTTTAAACCCTTAATTTCGGTGTATTGTCTCATAGGTGGAAGAGTGGTAAGGGTGGGCAATGGGGGTCAAGTGACTTGCCCAGAGTCACACAGCTGGGAAGTGGCTGAGGCTGGGTTTGAACCTAGGACCTCCTGTCTCTAGGCCTGACTCTCACTCTACTGAGCTACCCAGCTGCCCCAGGGCAATTTTCTTTTGATAATTTCTTGTAATATGATGTCTAGGTTTTTTTAAAAAAAATCTTTCAGGAAGTCCAATCATTCTTAGATTGTCTGTCCTAGATCTATTTTCTAGGTCAGTTGCTATTTCAATGAGATATTTCATATTTTCTTCTATTTTTTCATTCTTTCTATTTTGTTTTATTGTTTCTTGATATTTCATAAAATCAATAGTTTTTATCTGCCCATTTCTAATTTTTTAAGAAAAAATTTTTTCAGTGAGCTTTTAAAACTCCTTTTCCATTTGGCCAATTTTGTTTTTTCTTTGAAGATTTATGTATGGCTGATTGATCTCACTTCCTCCTTCAGAGTCTATGCCTTGCTCTTCTTTGTCAATATGATAATTTTCTATGGGTAGGTGTTTTGGGGGGTGGTGGTTGTTTGCTCATTTTTCCAGCCTTTTTTTTTAAACTTATATTTTTATCTTAAAGGTGGACTCTGTTCTCAGGGCAGAGGCAACACTTTCCTAAAAAGCTTCAGATTTTTCCTTGCTGCTGTCCTCAGCTCTAGTTTTGGACTTCTATAAGTTTCAGTTCTTCCAATGTGGTATGATGGCCTGTGGGCTGGGAGCTCTGAAATCCACCTCTTACTGCTGATTCAATCACCTCTAGAGACTGATTATAGGGCCCAGAGCACTTGCTAGGGCTCTGAGCCTCACTCTGGGCTTACATAGGCTGAGTATACTGCAGAGACCCTTGCACTGGGACTTGGGGCCTCAGTGTAGGCTTGGGCAGGGCTCTGGGCCTCCCCTTAGGCTAGCACAACCAGGTGTACCATGGATTGCCTTGTGCTGGGGGTTGCACTGGGGTTTGGGTCTTCACTGTAAACTTGGGCAAGGGTTCAGAGTCTCACTGTGGGCTTACACTAGTTAGATGCACAGTGGACTGCTCTGTGATAGAGCTTGGAGCCTCACTGAAGGCTTGTGCAAGGGATTAGAACTTCAAAGGGTGGCCATGGGATGCTCTGTTATTGGCTTAGGCAGAGTCCCAAAACTTGCTTAGGACCAAGTTCAGAACCTGGAGCAGGAGGTGAGGGGTAGGCAGCTTGTGGTTGGCTTGTTCCAGGACCCCTTGGTGTGGCTTTGCTCCCCTCTTACCTCGGTGAAATAGATAGACCCTCTCTGCCTACCTCTCAAGTTGTTTTCTACAGTAGAGTTGCTTCACTCTTTCCCCTTTCTGGCTCTGTCACTCCAGTATTTGTTTTGAGATGTTAATTTAAAGCAGTTCCAGCTTTATGTCCTATTCCATCACCCTGGCTCCACCTCCAATCACTTTGTGAAAGTTGTTAGATTTAAGAAAATTAAAAGAATGAGGTTTACTGAAGAATGTTTTTCAGTCATGCCCAATTCTTCATGACCTCAATTGAGATTTTCTTGGCAAAGATACTGGAGCGGTTTGCCATTTCCTTCTCCAATACATTTTACAGAGAGGAAACTGAAGCAAACACGGTTAAGTGACTTACCCAGGGTCACACAGCTAATTAGAGTCTGAGGCAGGATTTGATCTCAGAAAGATTAAGTCTTCCAGATTTCAGGCCTGAATTCTTTTATCTATTATGCCACTTAGCTGACAAAGCCAGAGACTGAACTAGTGAAAGAGCACATATATGAAAACTAAAGAGTGAGATGACATGAAAATATTTTGATTGTGAATATGGCTTATTTTATTAACAAATACTGAATTTGGAACTATAAAAAATTTCACAGAACATTCTTATAAAAATATCTATACTTTTCATGTAAGGAACTTTAAACAAGATTTCTCAAACCAGTTTAAGAGTTTTAATTTAAGGACTCGTCATGCATTATTAGCATTAGCAACATCAAAATAATGTAATTTTCTAGTCTTCAAAAAAAGTATTATTAACTAAAATAGTTTTAATTGTGTATAGTATAAGTCAAGGAAATGAGAAACATAACGACTTTAATTTACTAGTGTAGTTTAGTTGAAAGTTAGTACTTTTTTCCTGGCCACTTTAAGAAGAAAGAACTTTAGAGCCCAGCTACCAAGAAGAGGATCATCTACTCAACACTGGAGTTAGTCCTAGAGCTAAGATGACCAGTCTGAGTATGAATGCCTACACATGCCTTACTCTCTTCTTACCAACCTAGATCCAGAACTCCACCAATACCTTCCTTAATAGTTCTGTTCTCCCATCCATCTTCACCCTACCCTCAACTTTCCATAACTTTTTAAAGAAAATAGATCAACTTCACTTCTGCTACTAAGAAGGGAATACCAACCTATTAGAACACCTGAACCCTGCATGTTTCTGAGCTCTAGGTTCTATGAGCCAGAAATTCCCTTTCAAGATCCCAAGGCCCAAGCTCATGGTTCCCAACTCATCTACAATCAATTCCAACCCTCCTAGGACCTTATCCCACTCTAACTAGGCAGAGAGGTGGCATAGTAGAGTCCTGGACTTAAGAGTCAGGAAGACCTGAGTTCAAATCCTACCCTAGACATTTAATAGCTGGGGAAGTCACTTAATTTCTCCCAACCTCAATTTCTTCAACTGTAAAAAAAGGATAATGATAATTTCTAATTTGTGGATGAGGAAACTAGTGGAATAGAGGTAGAAAGAGGGAGACCTGCTTCACTGGGTTGTTGGGAAAAAAAATCAAATGAGATACATGTAAAACATTTTGTAAACCTCAAAACACTATATTAATGCTAGGTATTATTTCCTACCCTTCCACTAGGCATCTATAAAATGAGGATAATGATTCTAATAGCACCTAATACATAGAGCTATTAAAAAAATCAAATGGGATGACATATGGAAAGTACTTTGCAAACCTCAAAATATTATATAAATACAAGGTATTACTATTTCATATCCTTTCACTATACCATCTGGAACTCCTATTCTATTTTTCCTAATCCTTACTACCTTCTTAAAATTGCTAATAAGCATCAGTTCCAAGGCAGAAGAACAGTAAGAGCTAGGCAACTGAAGTTAGGTGACTTGCCCAGGGTCACACAGCTAGAAAGTATGTGTGTGGTCATATCTGAACTCAGGACCTCTCATCTCCAGTCAGGCCTCTATCCACTAAAGCACCTACCTGCCCCATCTATTCATTGTTATCTCTTTTTGTAGTATTCCAATTTCTCCCTACCCCCCTTGCTTTGCATTTGTTTTGTTTTTACTTATAAGTATACTATTGTTTCCCACCAAAAGAATATAAGCTCTTTGAGGGCAAGGGCTATCATTTTGCTTTTATATCCTAGGTAGCAACTACATTGCAAGCACTTAAATGCATCATTAGTTAAACTATTTATCATGAATACTTTTTGAAAAATTGGGAGGAACTGAACAAAGTGATTACCCAATATCACTTTGAGAGGAAAACATGAGAAAAGGGGGAGAAAGGGAAAGAGGAGAAAGAGGAAGAGATGTGGGAAGAAAGAAGAGAAGTAGGAAGAGGGAGAAGAGGAAAGAGAGAAAGGAGGAAGGGGGAGACAGAAAAAACAGCAGAGGGAGGGAGAAGGGAAGAGAAGCTCCTCATAACAATGAAAAACCACAAAAGGCAAAATGAACCTGTGGAAATTTATGAAATCCAACCAAGACTACAATTCCCAAGAATACCTATAAATGAAACTTAAAAAAAAAAAAAACAGAAACAAAGGGGCACAGATTTGCTAGCATTCCAATGACTATTTAGTGTAATCAAGAACAGTGGAACCACATTTCGATTTTTAATGCCTTAGTATTCAATGTGCTAGATGAGAAAGTAAAATAGCACTTAGAATACAGAACTACAGATTTAAAGCTGAAAGGACCTTAGACATACTATCTAACCTCCTCATTTTATGAATGAGGAAACCGAGGTCCAGTGAGGTTAAAATTGGACGTGGGCCAAAATCACACAGTAAGTGGCAGAACCAGTATTTGAACCCAGGCTTTCTCAGATGATATTGGAAAAAGTAGCTACAGCAAACCAAGCATACATAGAACAAATTCATGTGAGGGGTAGCAGTTTTCAATATATTTCAAAGATGGTGAAAATTCAAAAGAATGGGGGGAAGGGGAATTACAATGTCATTATCCAACAACAGGAGTGATGATGATTAATAGTAATTATGATGATGATGAGAGGTAGCATTTATATAATGCCTATTATGTGACAGGCACTGTACAAGTATTACCCCATTTGATCCTCACAACAACCCTGGGAGGTAGGTGCTATTATCATCTCCATTTTATAGTTGAAGAAACTGAGGCAAACAAAGGTTAAGTGACTTGTCAAAACCACAATATCTGGTTGGATTTGAACTCAGGATTTCTTGGCTCCAGTCCCAGTGTTCTATCTACTGTACCACCTAACTTCCATTACTTTTTCATTTCTGGAAAACATAGATGAAAATGTCCAATGTATCATTTTAAGGTATCCTTGAAGAAAATGAGAAGAGACAGATGGTCTTTCACAGGTGATTTTCAAAAGCAGACATTTTAATAACCACATAATTGACAAAGAAAAGATAAGCTATATTTATTATTTTTTTATACACATAATTTGGTAGGAAAGAAAAGCTCTCTTCCAACAAAGTATCTGCAGTGTATATGGTCAGATTGCCTAAGATTCCTTAATAGATATAACCATAGAGAATTTTGTTCCACCTAGCTATGAAGTGAAGCATAAAGGAAGGGGATATATACTCAACAAAGTTCTTCACTACTGATATGGAGAATGTTTATCCTGAGCAGATTCTAAATAAAAGAAGCATTCCTAACTAAAAGTAAAATCCTACAAATTTTTTGCATTTGACTTTAGGTGGATTTTTGTACACCAAGCAGCAAAATATCATAAGACTATCTAAATCAGATCCACTTATTCGAAAGAGAAAGGCCTAGTAGTTGACACAGGAAAAAACCAAGTAGATTAAGAATATGTAGTTGGATGGAAAGCTGATCTGCTCAATATAGCAAAGGGACTTCAAGCTGGGTCTAGAGCTCAATAACAGTGAATACAGTAGGCTAGACTGAATTTTAGAAATTACACAGCCCTCTCAACTATCCCAAGCTATTGCCTGATCTCTTAAAAAATTAAACTGCAAATCACATAGTGGGCAATGGAGAGGTACACAGTGGATAGAAGTAATACTAAGATGACTCTCATGCAACAAGTGGCATAAAATATATCAAAGAAATGTATGGCCAGAAACATCAAGTGGACCAGTCATGTATCAAAAGTGAGGAACAAACAGATGAACAGCCTGAGTGTTGTATTGTTATATATGAAACATTAAAGCACATTGAATAGACCAGTGATTCCCAAAGTGGGTGCCACTGCCCCCAGGTGGGTGCTTCAGCAATCCAGGGAAGCAGTGATGGCCACGGGTGCATTTATCTTTCTTATTAATTGCTATTAAAATGTAAAAAAAAATTAATTTCCAGGGGCTAAGTAATATTTTTCTGGAAAGGGGGCAGTAGGCCAAAAAAGTTTGGGAACCACTGGAATAGATCCTTCATGCAGGAGTTATAGATCATTCCAAATTTGGAACATAGGAAAAAGGTTGTGATAGGTGAGAGATGTGACAGCTAAAACCCTGGAAGAAGTATTGACATGAATAACACTGATTCATTTATCAAAAATTTTCCTCTGTCACAGGATAGGGTAAAAATACTAAGCAATAAAACTAGATTTCTTAGAGTTGCTACACAAAGAGCTAACAGTTCAAGAAGAGCAACAAGTTATAAAGAACAATATGATCATAAAATTCTAAAGATGAAACATCAACATTCTCTCTCTCTCAATTATAAATATTAAAAATGATAAAGGCTGGTATAATAATATAAATTAGTATTTTAATTAAAGCCATGTTTATAGATAAAGTTATCAGACCACACGCTTGTAAGCATTCAAAACTGCCGCCTCCATTACTGTCTCCAGTCTGCTAGCCAAGAGCCTACCGGCAAAAGAGGCCACTCCCTCCTAACCCAGGAGATTTAAGCTCTTCCCTGCGTCAAGACATCAGCCTCCCCAAGCCCAAAGACCCGGAAACGGAAACCAGTTGGATCACGGGAAATGTAGTTTTGATACATTTCCCATGTCCATAGAAATATATACACTTCTAGATGGCTTTTCCCAATTTTCACTTTTACACACACACACTCTCACACACACACACACACTCTCACTCTCTCTCTCTCTCTCTCTCATTAAGAATACCTAAGGAAATAGCTGAGCTCATAGAACAAGATCATATGATCTTTCTTACTGGCCTATTCTGGTTTTTGCAATCTTTCCTTCTAAGAAGTTCTTTATAGCCAATAAACCAACAAACTAGAATTTAGCCCATTTCCTCTGTGTTCTCTGTGTAGGTGAATAGGTGGCCAGCATTAAAAAAATATATATATATTTTGAGCTGGGTATGGTGGGCTGGATGCCCACTCTAAGTCTAGCAGCAACACGGTGAGCTCTCAAGAGGAACAGAGAGCCACCAAACTGCCTGGGAGTCAGTGAAGCATTGGGGTCAGATCTGTGAGTGGCTGCTGAACTTTCGATCTAAAAGAGTGATTCGGACTCAAAAAATTGTTTTGTTGCTATAGTTTTTAAAGGTGGTGGGAAACAATTATCAAGTATCATTGGGTCATTTTCTTTTAGACTCCTCCAGAATTGCTGTGTTTTCCTAATAGTATTTTCAGAAGCCTTTACTACTGAGTTTAATACAAACATTTCCCAGTTTTTATGTCTGCCTTCTATAAAATAGGTCATGCACACAGACTTAGTAATTAAAACAATTCATTAACTTAATATCCTTAGTTATTTTCTGTTTGAACTCAGCAATGAATCATTTCTGGGCCCGTGGAGGTTTTGGGGAAGAATTTCTCTGTACACTGTGCTGCAAATATGTGCCTGCCATTTTTGAAAGACTGCTTCATAAACTTTTCAAAGTCCTTTTATTTCTATTCCTAAGTATTTCTAAAGCTCGCCAAAATTAGTATCTGTAAACTTAATGTTTTCTCCATTCATTTAAGTTATTGATTGAAATACTAAATCTAGAATCAACTTCTACAAAACATAACTACATAAATCTCTCCTCCTTGACCTTAACAAAAGCTGTACACACCTAAAGATATACACTGAAAGAAGGGTGAATCAGCCTAGATGAGAAACCCAGTAGCTCAAAATTATTCATCAGCAGTGGTACTTGGGCCTGTAAATAGCTGCTATACTTTTAGCTTGTGTGAAGAGACATATCTAACTTGGATAAAGAGAGATTAGTCTTCCTCATTATCATGAACACCCTGCCGCCCCCTCCCCAAAAGATGAGATAAAACTTCTTAAGTTTAACTAGTGCATCCTAGTTGTCCCATCTTTTATCCTTTAGAGAACTGGAGAACTCTTTTTAAAATCAAAATCAAATTGTTTTGACATAACAAGGTCTTGACAAGCCATGCCAATTACTATACAGTATTTCTGTTCAGCAGCTGGTTTCTCTGAATATAGCTTACCTCACTTTAAACCATAGGCCTCTGACTTAAAGTGTGAAAAGCTCTCTCTGGGAGCAATCTTGATCCTTGAATCTAAAATATAGTTGATACCTTTACAAGCAAGTTTGTCACATTTATCTTCAAGTAATAGATTATATGTCTTCAAATTACACTCAGAGAACAAAGAGACTTAAAAGGAATTTTATCTGGAGTTTTATATCAATAGTCCCTACTTTTGCTACTTTTAGAAGTGGTACTAAATACATTTTTTGTAAAAAAAAAAAAAAAAAAAAAAGTGCTGGAAGGAAATGGCAACAACTTATAGGAGAGGGAAGATGGTTAGGAGAAAGGTATGGCTTTGTTAAGATGAATGGGCCAATTCATCAAACATTTCTAGACTTCAGCATCTTCACATATAAAATAGAGGGGACGGACTATTTCTAAGGTTCCTCCTACCTCTAAAAATTATAAGCATACTCTAATATAGCCCTAACAATTTCTGGAAACTATTTGGTAAGGTAGTCTAACTTATTTTAAATCTACTTGGTCCCAAACTTAAAATGGACCCTCTCTGTTATTACTCATTATTGGAGTATTTACTATTAAAGACCACTGATAATAATGAAAATTAATTCATCTCAGCAATGTGCTCTGGAGTTTCCGAACCTTAACAGCCAAATATTTCCTTCATATAACTCCGTAAGAAAGACATTATACAAACTAATGGTGGGGAGAGGGCCAGCAGCACGGAAGACTTTATCTCTCCTTCCTCAATATTTTTGACAAAGCTGTAAGTCTTGTAACACCAAAGAGTAGCAATGAACAGACACAGATACCTTAGTGTAGCTGGCATAACTGCTGGATTTAAAGAGATTTGAACTCAAAATTTCAGATACTTTATTTGCTATGGAGCCATGGACAAGTCACTTAAAACTTTGGAACATTTGCTTTCACCTGTAAAATGAGGATAAATACTTAAACTACTTATCTCACGGGCCATACCATCTGCCCAGAAAAGAAGAGCCTAATCCATCTATCTATATACATATATATTTATAGATGGTAGTTAGTTTGGAATGCTGCATATTAGACATATATTGGCAATCTTTAAATATCACATTAATGTTTCCAGATCTTTATCTTCTAGGTAGTCCTAAAACTCTTTTAACTAGGCTACAGAGATTTTAGCTAGCAAGTTCCCAAAATAAGTATTTACTCTACCCAGCAGGGCAGGGGTACAGGTTGGGTTTTGCTCTAGTGGTATTTCTCCTTTCTTTTAAAAAAAAACAACAAAAACCTTTACCTTCTATTTAAACCTGATACTAAATATTGGTTCTAAAGCAAAAAGCAGAAAGGATTAGGTAACTCGGATTAAGTGACTTGTCCAAGGTCACATGGCTAGGAAGTTCTCTGAGGCTATATTTGAATCCAAGACTTCCTTGTCTCTAGACCTGGTTCTCTATCCAGTGTACCACCTCGATCCATTTTATTTCTATAAAAATGCTACTGAACCTCCTTGTTCATTCCTAGGCAATAGCAACTTCTAAGTGCCTAGCATAAAGTAACCAAGCACACAAATGGTGAAACTATTAGCTACTGGCTCCAAAAACCCTTGTCCAAGCACTGTAATTTCCAGAAGGATCTCAAGTACATTAAACTACAAGAGTCCTTTAACGTGGTCCAGAAGGATATTATAAGCAGAGTTTTTCCAGTGTGTATGTTCATTAACACTTTTAAATATCTAACAAATAATATAAAGAAAATCATGTATTTGGTGCAAATAACATCTATCTAAACATAAAACTGCAACTTTACAAGTCAGAAATAGAAAAAAAATGATCAATAAGCTCCTTGTAAATTAAACTTGTGCTGATAGTTATCTTCCTTTGCTTTACACAATACAATTTTAAGCTTCCAAAGAAAAGGAAGCTAGTCTGCTTATATCAATTTAATTTTCTCAGAAACTACTAATATGGAAAACATCCTAACTATTGCAGTGTATGTGAGATCAGGGAATGGTGGCTGCTTTGAAATAGCTCAGGTTTCTTTATCTTGTGTATATACATTATAATTGGGAAATACCTTCACATGTGTTCAATTTATTTTCCACATTTGTCTAACTACAACATAAGCCTCCATGGAAGGGAATTAGAGGGGATTTAATAAACATGCTAAAATAAAAAATGCCTATTGTGAAAAGGGAATTCATCTCCCTTTGTTTTAATTTATCAATCAAGGACCTGGAGGTCCTTTATCATTGAGATGTGCAGGGACATATCCACCCACAGTGAAAGGAAGTTGAAACCAACAGGAAAATTGATCCCACAACCACTCATTCACCACCACCCCACCCCACCCAGTGCCAGATAAATTAAGGAACTATGATTGGTTCCTGAAGATGTGACAGAGAGCACTGCTTATAAAGGCTGGCTCTGGTGCTGGTGATCCTGACTGAAGAGACTCTCGCAGACTTCTGGCTGGAGACTAGGAGACTGGAACCCTGTAGCTGGTGAGCTAGATTCCATCAGAATGGCTTACAGGGTGATAGGCTAGGCAACTTTCTATCTCTTTCCTACGTTTCCCTCTTGCTATCTCTACTTTGATGTAATAAAGCTATTAAAGCTACTAACAGCCTCATAATTTAATTTTAAATATTACACTATGAGAATTCAACAATCCTAATGATTCCAAGACTCCTTCTTCACTAAATTTTTTACAAAGCTTCAAGTGATTATCATCAGACTCAATTTTACTTTGTTCTTTATTCTCTATATGTAAGAAACTGAAACAACACATGTGGCTATATAGATTCTCCTAACTTCCAAAAAAATGTTCATCATCATACTTTGAGAACACTTAGGAAAAAAAATGCAAAACAATGGTTTTTAACTACAATTAATTCAACCCTATGTTTTGTATACTTTATAATCAATTAATAGGCATTTATTAATCACCTATTGCGTGGTAGGCATTATAACTGACACTGGAGATACAAACACAAAAATGAAACAACCTACAAACATCCTGAAGAAATTTACATTCTATCAGGGGAAACAACATATACATATAAAAGTGGACACTATATGTGTGTATATGCATAAAATATAATCATTAAAAAAGGTAATATTGATTATTGAACAAATAACATTATAAAAGTTTGCTTGTCTATTACCAAGTTGAATGATAATGCTACTTAATAGATTATTTGTCGCATTTACTAATTAAAATGTTTTAGGAAATGACACTATTAACTTATCAGCAATAGAGCATGCTCTTGGGATATTTTCTAATATTAATGAATTTGCATCAATTTTCTCATTGTCTCATAAAATCCCCTGGGATTTTATACACATAACAGCTCTGGACCCAACTGAAGCTAACTGACCATACAGTGATCAAATCCATAACCTGGGCCTCACTAGTACCATGCTCTAATCAACCTAACCAGCCACATATAGGCAATATACAAATAGAAATACTTGGCACCTACAAAACTACTTAAATTTTTTTTTCACTGATCCAACATAATAAACATTTAGAGCATCATGTAGTTGACAGAACCACCAAAATCAACAACAACTAAATCATCAGATTTAGAGGGACAATCTTTTTAGGAGAGTTTTTTCAAAGGGGTATTGGCTCCCATTTGAAGGTGTTAGCAAAGACACTCATGTACCTTCCTCATTTATATCAGAAACAAACAGATCTCACTAAGCTCAAGAAGCACAGGTATGGGTAGAAAATGTATCTGAATATTCTGTAAACTGTATATACCAAGTATATAAAAAATCAAATCATAATATAGCTTTCCAATATACACAAAGATGAATTTAAGATAATGAAGCTTCAGCAATGACAAGCAAAATAAGCAGGAAAAAAATGACATAAGATTTAAGCTACGAGCTAAAATTAAACGAAGCAGATAACTGAGTTTTTTTTTTTTAAGATTTTTTTTTTAAACCCTTGTACTTCGGTGTATTGTCTCATAGGTGGAAGATTGGTAAGGGTGGGCAATGGGGGTTAAGTGACTTGCCCAGGGTCACACAGCTGGGAAGTGGCTGAGGCCGGGTTTGAACCTAGGACCTCCTGTCTCTAGGCCTGACTCTCACTCCACTGAGCTACCCAGCTGCCCCCATAACTGAGTTTTAAAGTGAAGACAGAGGTAGAATTGGCAGTGGCCATGTCTTCACTGACAGGAATCACAGAATGTTAAAGGTAGAATGTACCTTAAAAGATTTTAGTTCAACTTCCTCATTTTTATAGATGAAGTAACAGAGTTGGACAGGATATGTTATTGAATGGTAAAGCCAAAAATTGAACCCAAGTCTTTGACTTCAAGTTCCATGCTCTTTCTACTACAGGACTCTACTTATGACTCAACAGAAGCAAGATGACTAAAATGATTTACCCAAAGAATATGCATAATTTAAAAAACTGTAACCTAAAAGTTATGAAAGATAACACTCACATCTATAGAATATAGTGCTAAAATATTAAATGCATTCCAAAAAATTTAAGGTAAAGAGTAATTAAATTTCTAAGGTAGTATTCTTTCTCTATTAAGTTTTTCCATTACTTTTAAAAAGCAGCAACTACTACAATGTAGAGAAATCAGAAAACCGAGAAATATATAAATACGTAAAAAATAAAACCTTTTCAGGTAAATCTACTTTTACCAACATTAATTAGGAGAGCTCCTGTTCTTATTCATATTGCCAATATGATTTTTCTACTCCTTTGAAAGTAAATAAAATATAAAAATCAGTAATTATAAGAAGAGTTAACATTTATATAGAGCTTACTATGTGCCAGGGACTGTGATAAGACTGTGATAAATACACTTTACCATTATTATATCATTTAATACCCCAAACAACTTTTTGAAATAGGTGCTGCTATCTTCATTTTACAATGAGGAACCTGAGGCAGAGACTAAGTGACTTGCCCAGGGTCACATGGCTAGTAAGTATCTGAGGCCATTTCTGAACTAAGGTCTTCCTGATGCCTTAGAAATAACCACCTCATTTCATTTCATGTCATTCATAAACCCACCTCAGAGAGAGGAAACATATAAGAAAAACAACTGCTTGAACACATGGGTTGAGGCGGACATGATTGGGGATGTAGACTCAAAACTACCACACCAATGCAACTATCAACAATTTGGAAATAGGTCTTGATCAATGACACATGCTAAAACCAGTGGAAATACGCATCGGCTATGGGAAATACGCATCAGTTGGGAGTGAAGGGGAAAGTAAGAGAATGAATCACGTAACCATGTTAAAAATGAATATTAATAAATATTTAAAAAAAATAAACCCACCTCAGAAACTCTTTACTAAAATAAGAAAAAAAAATCAAAGAAAAAGGAAAATTATTTCAGGGTCACAATCAAATGTGGGCAAACTCTACCCACCTCCCATTAACCCTACTACTCCAAGCCATCTTTACACAAAGCCAGGTCCCCATTTACCTTGCTAGCTAACCCTTTCCTCCACACCTTCCATCACTATGATTACCCATATACACACACACATAAAAGCAAAAGTCACTGTTGTCGGAAAAACCAACTTCAAAAGTTTCAATATTCTATGGAATCCACAGTACAGGAAAGGAATAGGCTGTGAGTAATTAATAGGAGCTAACTCTGGGGGCAAACTCACAGTACTGCAGAACCTATATCTCAAAACATACCCCTTAAGAAAGTAAATGTTCACTTGGGTATACAAATTTTCCACTTAAAGATTCATTTCAGTCAAAAGTACTCTTAAAAAATAATAAAACAAAAAATTCATACCATCTCGAGTTCAGGTAAGGAGCTATGATCAATTCACACTTCAGGTATGAATTACTTCAAGTAGACTTTTGGAATTCCAAATTTAGCTAATTTATACTGAATTCTATTCAATTCAACAAATATAAAAACCTACTATGGAACGTTGTGCAAACTCTGAAAGATGCACTGCTTAGGTAAGATAAGGTTCCTGCCACCAGAAAGCTAAAAATAAGTTGTAGGGAAATAGCTAATTTGAGAGCATGGAGTACTTTTAGAGAGTAGAATAAGTCTAGTTAAGAGTGCCACAGTAGGAAGACTTAAGGGCAACTAAGTACCTGGGGAGAGGACAACTGGGAAAGTAGATAGGAAGTTAGTAAAGAAACTTGGTTAATTTCAAATTTTTGCCCATAGTTGACTTTGCATCTAAAAAAAAAAATATCAAAAGATCTTGGGAAATAAAGAACTAGAGCTACTCCTTTCCACTTATTTCTCAATAGAACAGTGCCCTCTTCCCAAGGATCCAGAACTCAAACCAATACTCAACACTAAAGCAAAAGTTCAGGTATTATTATGCATTTTTTTATGTGCTAGCCTACATACTCAACTATCACCTAATAACAATTTTCTAAGAAAAAGTGTATTCTTTTAAATTTATTTTTAATTTTATCTTTATTTTATTCCAATAACAAATTTACCCTTAAATTTTCCAACATTACACATTTCATGTTGTCTCCCTCCTCTCTTCCTTCCCCCACCTCAGAAATGATGAACAAAGAGTGCTAGGCTTAAACAGTGATTTTTACATACAAGAGGAATATTTTGTCCATAAATATTGTTCCAACTTATTTTTAATTAATTGAGATAAGAATGTAAATCCTCATGATGGCAATAGTAATCTTAGCAAATGATTTGGAAGAATTGTGGGTAAGGGAGTAGTCAGTGCTACAACAGCTAGAAGTATCAACAGAACCAAGGAAGCTTAAGCTATCACTGATTATCAGATACAAAAGACAGGGGAACTTAAATTCCAAATGAATGTCACTAGTGACCAAAAAAATTCTTTACTAACATATTAATTTTAGTTATTCTTCAGAATACATAAGCTATGAAGTAGGCACCATTTGTATTTTATTTTTTGGTCTATATGTATTCCTATCCTCTGGTAGAATGCTTTGAAACAATAGCAGGTATTTTAATAGATCATTGCTGATTTAATTGAATACACACTAGCTTGGGTCAGTTTCAAAAATTCTACATATTTTTTATGCCAACAGGATTGTCAAAAATAAGGCTTTTTCATTGTGAAGCAGCCCATATTTGTAAAACTTCTCCCATCTAGCTTTAAATTTATGATCCTATTAACTGAGAATTTCTCATCCATTTCCTAAAGTTTCCATTAGCCTATATCATGTAACCCTTTGTCTCTGTTGATACTTGTTTGTGTGACTAGCTATTTCAAAAGCTAATTTCTCTCCAATCATCATACAACAGGATTCATTACTTTCAGTCAGCCAACAAGCATTTATTAGTCAGTTGATCAACAGACACTTATTACATAGACTTACTATGTGCCAAGCATTATACTAAGCACTGGAAATATAGAGGCCAAAAAAAAAAAAAAAAAAAAAAAGGACTATCCTCACACTACATTCTAATGGAAGAGACAACAAGCAAAGAACTATGTCCATACAACTGTTTTTAAGGGAGATAATCTCAAAGGGAAGGAAGAAATTAGCAATGGAGAGCAACAGGAAAAACTGCCTGGAGAAGGAAAGATTTGAGATGAAGAAAGAGAAGCTAAAAGGTACATGTGAGGAAGTATTTGAAGCATGAGGGATAGTCATCACTAATTATTGAAGTAGGAAGTAATATGTGTCATGTGGAAGAACAAATAGCAAGGACAATCATAGAGTATGTGGAATTGAATAAAGTGTAAGAATACTAGAAAGATAGGAAGCTTCTGAGCAGTGAAGGTCTTTAAATGACAGAGCATTTTAAATATTCCATTCTGGAGGCAATAGAGAGCAGAGCCAGAGAATTTTTTTTTTTGAGTGAGGGATGGAGGTGACATAACCAGACCTTCACACTAGGAAAATCACTTAGAAGTAAAGGTTGAGGGTAGCAGGCAGACCGACGCTACTGCAATAGTTAAATATGAAACCATGAGGGCCTGCACTAGGGTGTTGCCTATGGGTGAAGAAAAGGGGACATATAAGAGAGACATGTTGTGGAAGAAGAAAAAGACAAGATTTGACATGTTGCAGAGTTATTATCAGTGAGGACATGGTAGTTGATCACTTGGTTGACTGGAAGCAAGTTAGGAAGAGGGGAGGGGACAGACAGGAAAGATGAGTGTTACTAATGCTGGATTATAAAGGCTCAGGTCAGAATCCTTGGGAGATATCCATGCATAATAGGCAAGCCCTGGATGAAGATCCAGAAAAGGAGACTGAGAAAGACTGGTCATACGGGCAGAAGAACCAAGAAAGAGCAATAAAAACTTAAAGAGTGGAGTTTCCAGAAGAAGAGGAAGACTTGAAGGTAAGCAGTGAGATCAGGAAGGATGAAGAATGTGAAGAGACCATTAGATTTGGCAATGAATATTTTAAAGGCACCTGTGAAGAGAGTAGTTTCATTAATAACTTCTGACTTTCTGACAAGTACCTTCTTCCCAGCATCTGCATTTGCCTAGAGTGACTCCTACTTTTCATCTGCTAAATCCTTATTCACACAAAATCCTACCCACCTGAAAACAGCAATGTCAATTAAATGGGAAGAAACAATATTATTTTACTTCCAATTAATAACTCACATCAAGGTTATGTTTCACACATATGATAAGCAAAAATTAATCTTGGAGTCTTTACTCTAAATTTATAAGTACTTATTAGTAAAGAGAAAGAAAGAGAGAAATGAGGAGAGGGAGAGATAGAGGGAGAGAGACACAGACAGAGGACAAAGACCAGAGATCAACAACCCAGAAGCAGGACCTTAGTGAACTTGGACACATGACTCTGTGATTCCTATGCTGCATCTTTCCAGGACTGGACTGGGCTGGAGGTCCCCTAGATATTTAACTCACATACGCACACCCGGTTTTACCAGTCTCCAAAATGTCACAAGTGAATAAAAGTATTATGAAGAAAAGTTACATACTCAATTCTCTCACAGAATGGAGATCCATACAATCTGATCACACTGTGAATACTGTTGTTATTCAGTTATTTCAATTTTGTCTGACTCTTTGTGACCCCATTTGGGGTTTTGTTGGCAAAGATACTAGAGTGGTTTGTCACTTCCTTCTCCAGCTCATTTTACAGATGAGGAAACTGAGGGTAAAGGGGTTAAGTGACTTGTCAGGATCATACAGCTATTTAAGCATCTAAGGCCAAATCTGACTTTAGGAAGATGAACCTTCCTGACTCCTGGTGTGTGGCACATTAAAAATACTACTCAGGGGGAGCAGCTAGGTGGTTCAGTGGATTGAGAGCCAGGCCCAGAGATGGGAGGTCCTGGGTTCAAATCTGGCCTCAGACACTTCCCAGCTGTGTGACCTTGGGCAAGTCACTTGACCCCCATTGCCCAGTCCTTACCACTCTTCTGCCTTGGAACCAATACACTGTATTGATTCCAAGACAGAAAGTAAGGGCTCTAAAAAAATAATAAAATAAGTTAAATTGAATGATTTACCCAAAAGCACCCAACTAGAAAGAGCTCTCTCTCTTTTTTTTATCCTCCCCTTCCATTTTAGAATCAATACTGTGTATTGGTTCCAAGGCAAAAGAGTGGCAAGGGCTGGGCAATGGGGGTTAAGTGACTTGCCCAGGGTGACACAGCTAGGAAGTGTCTGAGGTCAGATCTGAACCTAGGACCTCCCTTCTCTAGGCCTGGCTCTCAACCCACTGAGCCACCCAGCTGCCCTCTAGATAGAGCTCTTAATTTTTTTCTCTCCTCATTTTACAAAGAACAATAAGCAGCCAGTATTATTGTCTTCATTTTATAGATGAGGAAGCATAGACTCAGAGAAATCAAGTGCTTTGCCTAAGCTGACAAAATTAGTTGGTTTTTTAAAAAGTCAATATTCCTGATTATTAGGTATCAAAACTTCCTCAAGTCAAGGGGCCTGGCACAAATTACTGCCTTATTCAATTTTTCCAAATGTCAGACACAAAAGAATCTAAAAGTTCTTCACATTTTAGATGGGGCTAAGGAGGAAACTACCGTACCACCTCTGCAGACTACTTTGCATCAAGGTCTAAAAACCACAAGAATCAAGGCTTTCTCCTATGGGTAGTTACTATTTGCTTTTAAGACCTCTGCAGTAATATTGGACACTTTCTGCAAGGAAAACCATGCAAACCACCACAGATGCCATATCACTCAGTGACATAATTTGTAATGGAAAAATGCCAAAAGTTCAAATCACTTTCAAGGCCCAAATGTCTGTTGGCAGAACTGGTTCCATCTTCACCTCCAACAGAAGCTTGCTTCCTATGAGCCCTGCTTCATTTATATAGACACTCAAAGAACTACTACTTCACTTGTGACCTGACTTTCCTTGGGTTTCTCTTTCTGGCAATGAGGTTTGCTGAAATTCAGATAACCTAAAAAGGTCTTTTAACTTCCCTAACTATTCAGGGTTAGTAGATAAGATATACAGCTGACAATGGACCAGTACTTCCTAGAACTACTAATGCCAAAGGCTTCCTCATTATAACCTTAGCTTACAATGAGAACATCTTGTTTCTCCAGTCACACATTTCACATATTTAACCATAGTCTAACAAACCCCCAAATTCATGCTCTCACTCATATGGAGATTCAGTTAAGACCACATGAGACACTATTGGAAAAATAACTCCCAACCAAGTAGGAAAAGGCTCCAAGACCCAAGATTGAGTTATCTTCAAAATATTGGGAGAGGGAGGAGAAGGAAGAGCAGCAATCACCTGTGATTATCTGTGTAGGTCAACTCAGTCTTCCAACGTGGGTGGGTTAGCAACTGTTCTGTGAGTTGTCTGGGAGCACTAAGAGGCTAACTGATTTGCCCAGAGTCAAAGGGCCAGTATAGTGTCAGAGACATGACTTAAATTCAAGACTTCCTGACTAAAGACTTGCTTTCCATCTACTCATTATACCATATCTCAGATACTAATCAAAAAGTAGACATATTTCCCTACCTGTTTCTCAAATCCCATTTCAAAGGAAACTGAAATGCTACATGTTCCTAGTTCCCTCCAATTAGGCTACACAGAATTTTATTTTATATCAGAAGCATTTATTTATTTTCTTTCTATTGTCTTTATATATTTGGGGGGGGGGCATATAGGGAGGGTGGTAATGTCTTACCAATCTTTCAACACCCAGCACAGACTTCCATATATAGTATATGCTTATTACATATTTACTGAACTAAAGTATATTAATATATAAAATATACCTCTGTCCACTTTGCAACTAGTCGACTTTATTAAATGTTTTGAATAAATAAAATACAAATAATTGATTTTCTAAGTAAAATTAATTGTTTTTAAATACTCTTGTCCTCTACTAAATTATGTATAAGAAAATCAGTCTTTCACTTTTCTATTTTCTTTATATTTACTAACAACTTAAATTCAAGAAGCATATTTAAGTTAAATTCCATAAATTCAATTCAAAGAACAATAAATGCAGAACTGTGTGCCTAGCACCATTAAATATGAAACTTGGATAGTATTTATCACCTTATGGAATTTACAGTGCAATAGAATCTAACTCATACAAAAATAAAAATGAAAAGATAGTCCCTTGTCCTCAATTAGGGCATTGGTTCATAATATGAACGCTAAAATTCTATGTGAGGTCAATAGGAAAAAGAAAACTATTGCCTAGTGAAAATTAGAAAAGACTCCCTGGAAGAAATCTAAGTTAGGTTTTAAGGTAT
Organism: Gracilinanus agilis; assembly: GCF_016433145.1. Taxonomy (NCBI): domain Eukaryota; kingdom Metazoa; phylum Chordata; class Mammalia; order Didelphimorphia; family Didelphidae; genus Gracilinanus; species Gracilinanus agilis. The sequence continues at coordinate 96,686,665 of NC_058131.1, forward strand.
GGACTTTAAATAAACAAATATAGTCTAAAAGATATTTAATCTGAGCAAAGATATAGGAGGAAGAAAGTAGATGTGCACAAATTGGCCATTTAGTTAAGGATGGTTGAAGAATAAAATACACAGATTAAGCTCAGCAGAGATGGGCCTAGAATGAGGAGGCATTAAATGCCCAGAAAATGTATTTGAATTTTACAGAGGGAGTCACCAGTGTTTTGAACAAAGGAGTGACATGACAAGATTTATGCATAAAAAAGATTGTGTTGCAATCACCTAAATGATAGACAGAGGTTTTAAAAAGTGGAAGCTGTTATAAGACCTGTTATAAGAAACTATTGCAAAGAATGTAATGAAACCTGCACTTAGGTGGTACTAATGGAAAGAGTAGAGAAGACATCATTTGGGAGAGATTTGAGAAGTAGAAACAAGAAAGCTTGGTAACCAATGCTGTGTGATGAACAACTGTGATTGACTTAGCTGTTCTCAGCAATACAATGATTCAAGACAATACCAAAGGACATATGATAAAAAAATGCTATCCACCTCCAGAGAAAAAAAGTAGTTTGACTACAGATCAAAACAGAACATTCTTCACTTTATTTTCTTAATTAAAAAAAAAATTTCTTCCCCAACATGACAAATATGGAAATATGTTTTGTATGATGGCACATGTATAACCAATATCAACTTGCTTACTGTATCAGCGAAAGGGCAGGAGAGGGAGGAAGGAGAGAATGTGGAACTCAAAATATTAGAAAATTAATGCCAAAAATTGTTTTTATATGCAAGTGGAAAAAAATAAAACATTACTGAAGGGAGTGTGTATAAATTGGCCTCCCCCCAAAAAAGGAAAGCATGTTAACTTAGAATGTTGAAAGATGAAGGAGATGGTAGAACCAAAGACAACATGAAGTTTTAATACACAAGATAGAGGGAATGGTAGTATCACTTAATAAGGAAGACAGAAGAGTAAGTTTTGAGGATAAATATAAAATTCTCACTTTTAAACTTTCAAACATGTGAAGGGGCATAGTAGAATAGCCAAGGATATGTGAAGTTCTGGGGCATGGTAGAAAAAGGCCAGAGCTAGAAACTGATTTGGATATCATCTACATAAAAACCCATATGGATTTTAGAGTCAGAAGAGAACTTGAGGATGTCTAGTCTAAATCTCCTACTTTAAAGATTTAAAAAAAAAAAAAAAAGACTTAAAAAAGTTAAGAGACTTGCCTAATGCCATAGAGGTTGTAAGAAAGCCAGGACATGAAACCAGGTTGTCTGTTCTCAGATCTAGCATTCTTATGTTTGCAATAACTGATGCTATAAAAATGAATGAGATTAAATAGTCAGGAGTATGGACAGGTCAGAGTGAGAAGAGGGCCCAAATTCTAATTTTGAGGAATATCACTTTAAACAGACAATAAGGGAAGAAGAAGAGTCAATAACAACAAAAAATAATAGAGCAACACTCCTTTGCACTTCTCCATCACACCACCAGGAACTTCATCATCCTGAAAGACTGTATCAGCCTTGGTAATCACACTCAGTACCCTTTTCCCCTCTGGGAGCCCTCTGAATTGAAGCACATGCCAACATCTCCATTTAAGAAGCCCCCACCACCCCCACCCCCATCAGTCACCTCAGCACTTCTCACAATTTCTCCATTATGTCACAGGCCCAGGGCCAGGTATCTTATCTACCATCTCCCTTTCAGTTTCCTTTTATGTGTAATCTTCCCCCATTAAATTGTAAACTCTTTGTGGTCAAGGACTATCTTTTTTTTTTTTTTTTTTTTTTTTAAATTCACAGACCCCACAACTCCCTGACCCCCACCCCAAGAATTTCCCAAAAGCAAAAGACAGATAGGAACTCACAATCTAATGGAGGAGACGGCACACAAATATATAATGTACAGGATAATTAGGAAAATATTAGAATTACAAGAGATTAGGGCTTCCTATAAAATTTGGGACTTTAGCTGGGACTCCAAGGAAGCCAGTGTCCAACACATAGTAAATGTTTATTGACTGGCAGGACCAATTATATAGAGATGCAGGAGGAAAAGAAGAGGGGTGTCTAAGAAAACAAAGAATTAATATATGAAAGAAAAAAGCATTTATCAAAAATGCTTCTTAGTTAGAGCCAAACACTTGACAAGTTCTGGGGATACAAACAAAAATAAAAAGCTTCTTGCTCTCTAGGAGCTTACATTCTAATGGAGGAGTTAACTCATATAGAGGAATAGTGGCTGAGTATTAATGCTTTGGTTTGGAAAATTAAAAGTATAGCAAGTGGAATGATAGAAGAGTAGACTGACAGTCTGACACCTATTAGTTTTGTGACATTTAATCTCCCCCAGTTCTCTCAAGCAACTTTTTAAGACTTTAGATACGGAGTCTTTGAGCATAGCTTTTGCAAATACAGGTGGTGATGGAGCCAAATTTGCTTGGGATAGGAGGGACCAGAAGGAAGAAAAAGAAATCCAGCAGAATAGGATGAGCAACAGTGTCAAAGGCAATAGACAGGTAGGTTAAGAAACATAAGGCTTGAAAAAGATCACTGGATTTTGGAATTAAATGTTCCATTAATGACCTGGGGGGTTAGGGGTGGGGGCAGGAGAGGAGAAGACACATTTCAATAAGACCTAAAGAGAGCAGAAGTTAAAAATCAAGGAATGCAGGAGAAGTACAAGTGGATGGTCAGGAAACAAAAATACCAAAGCTTGTCTAGTAAACACATTAGTATTATATGGGAAATTTGCTCCAGAAAAAGTCACTCAAAAATGATTTTTAAATTAGTACTTTAGTCCAACATTAACTTAACCTACATTTTTCTTCTAAAAACAGTCTCTGCCTGTAGCCATTAACTGGAAAAAAACAACAACCAACTTCTGAACTCTTGAGTAATTTCTGGAAAATTCATCCATCTCTTTGTACATGTAAAACTCTAGCCATTCACACCAACAATCTATGGTTTCACCTTGTTATATATGAACAAATTTGGCTCCAGCACCACCTACATTTGCATAAGGTAATACTAAAAGTCTCTACATCAATCTAAAGGATTATTCTGAATGTTATTCCAGAAAATAAGCCCTAAATTGAACAATATTTTACTGATTTAATCAGTGTCTTATTTTGGACTTTTGATTTTCTGTGTAGGAAGCTCCAGTATGAAAAATCCCTCCACCTATGCAGAATGGAAACTGGACTGCTACTTATAGTCTTAGAGAGTTGCTTGGGAGAACGGAGAAGTTAAATGTCTTTCTCATAGTCACAAAACTAATAGATGCCACAGTTAAAACTCAAACCCAAACAAGGCCAATCACAAGTCAATTCACTAATGAAATAGGGCAGGCTTACTGATGGCTGAGATGATACTAAGCTAGTTTAACAAAGTTGCTGTATATTTGGAAGAGAGAAAGAATCTAAAATAACTGAAAGAAATGGTAGGATTACAAACAAATGACACTTTGCAGAGACAAGCACAAAGGAATACAAAGATGAATAAAAGAAGTACAAGTTGAAAAATGATAAGAAAAGAGAAAAAGAAAAGATGTTGGCATCACAATCGTTCATAATTTAAAATGATTCTTCACTGAAATCTTGTTATTTTAAAAATAAAGCTGTATAGGAACATTGACCTAGTAGCCTTGAATGTTATCATTCCTTAATTTAAGACCTGAAGAGTAGATGATCTCTAATCCAGCTGCCACTTCTCCTAATTTGCTGAAGTTCCCAAGTAAGAGGGGAACACACTATTCTTGAAAAATCTCAGTAATCTCAAAACCTAGGAAAAATATAAAAAAAGTGATTTCCTCCTAATGAAGTAGAGTCCAGGACACTTGCCCTAATTTTTAAAGACAGCAGAAAAAGAAAGCTCTGGATATTGTTCTCAACTTGTCATGGCAGGTCAGAACCAAATAATTTTTCATCTTTATCAGCTTTATTCTTGAAATAAGAGCTAGAATTCCTTGACCTAAACTCGTACCTCATATTGAATCTTGCTACAGGTTTGATGAGGGGAGCTGGGGGCAGGATGAGCTATTACAAAATAAGAGAAGCTGTTCAAGTTATATCTGAGACTTTTCAATTCTTTAAAAAATAAAACAAAACAAAACCCAACAGCCTGATCCACTTAAATAAGATTAAAAACCAAAAGATCAAGAGAACAATAATAAATTTTCTTGAACTATGATTGCTACTTCATGTGCATAATACTTTTTTTTGCCTTTAAAAAGAGCCTCAAAGTTTTTCGACAGCTAAAATACAAATTGTAACTGTCACTTAATTTTTTTTAAAATCAACATCAAGAATAAAATCTTGTTAGCCATAAATACCAATATACCTGTCTGGTTACTTATACTCCATCTTAGAGCTTAACAAATAACTTTTCTGGAAAACTCTTATCAAACAGTATCAGAGTGAAGAACATAAACTTAGTACTTGAATTAAAAAAAAAAAAGCCAAACATTTCTGAAGTAAAGCACACACTACCTTCAATTTCACTTTGCAAAACTATTTTAGATCTTAGAACATAGCAGAAGTTTTTATATTAATAAGTCTTTGTTTCTTCATCTATGAAACACTTCCAATTATTTTCTATTAGCTAAAAATGTTTCTGTATGACATTCAAATCTCAATAATTTAAACAGACCAAAAATGTGGTATTTAGTATTCTGCCTTTGACAAAGGACCATTTTGGATAGTCTCTAGATAAATGCAGCACTTCATGACATACCTAAATCAATATTTTCTAAGTGGGATCTAAAGAGCCTTATGAATCCCTCCAAGACCTGAGAAAGCCTCTGAAAGATTCCCCCATCCCATTCCAAAGCTGTTCCCTCCAACACTTGTCAAAAGAAAGACTAGTTGAAAACAAAGATAACATAAATTTCTGATGCCAAAATAATGCTTGGAAAGAACAACAGAGGAAGGTACACCAGCACCACAATCTTAGCAGAACATTTTTTCTAGAAAACTAACTTATGCCTATTTTATCCTTCTAAGCATAAACTATATCCATCATGTAAAAAGTAGGCGCTTTTATATGGATAGTAAACTAATACTAAAATTATCTTAAGAACCAGTGAGTTTCAATTTAATAGTGGCAAGTTGATCTGGGCTCTTATGGCATTTCTAATGTGCTTATGCAATGTAACTAAATAAAATTTAAGATCTCTTTAAAAAGCAAAAACTCTAGCCATTTTCATTACATACCTCAAATTATGGGAGCCAGCAATATAACTAATGAAAGGAATCTCTCCTTTATGAACCAGATATTTTAAAACTAACTACTCCCCTAAAACTTTCCATACAGAAACTTAAAACTTTTTTTAAAGTTTAAGTATTCTAGTTTTCCAAGAAAAAAATCATGATTTAATATAAAGTTAGTATACTAACATTAATGCCCAAGTTGTTTGATTAACTTACTCAATTTTAAAAACATTCTCTGAATTTAAGAAGTTCATTGGAGCTTTTTTAGTCTAACTAATGAGAAATTATTTTTATTTCCCAAATCACCCAAATTGGTTTGTTCTTGCTGCAGAGCATGATTTCTTGACTAAGTTTAATTTGTTATGAAAGTTTTGCTACTTACTGAAATTCTGATGAGCATCTTCAGACAATTTACAAATATCAAAAACAAAGACAAGCTCTCAAACCATTGGCATATATAACCTACAATTTCCAAATCCGGATTACCACTTCCAATAAAAGTAACTATTGAATTTGAAAGGAAAAAAGAATGTCAGAGATAATCTATTTAAACAAATGGCTTGATATTAAATGAAGTTCAGCATTCACCAGCAGGTGAAATGAACAGACTATCTAAAGGGCCTCTGAGGAATTTTTGAATAATTTTTTTAGAAAGTCACATGGCTAAATTACATTTTTTTAATTAAAAAGTTTTGACAATGCTACTAACAAATTAATACCCAAGACTGAACATTTATAGAGTTTAATACAAATCATGAATTGTTCTTTCAGAAAAATTTTATTTCTTAACTGCTTATAAAAGTGTCAACTTAGAAGGAAGCACATGACTATTTGAGTGGGGCACAGGAAAAGAAACTCTTGCATGCTTGTCACACACAAAAAAGGAAATGATGAAAATAAAATTCTTATTCACCAATCAGTAATTGTATAATTACTAAAAATTTCTAGTTTGCAGAAGACCCTCAACTGCACTTGCAGCTTCAGATTCTTTCATGCTATACATAATAACCAGCTCTCCGAATGACAGTATTTACAACGACCACGGAAGAAATGGGTAAACTTGATTTGCAAATTGGCATTTCCCTCTTTCATCTATTCAATATTTTGATCAAGTAAAAACATCACTTAAAAAAAAGTATAAAGCTGGTAACTGCATTCAAGATTAGTTCCCTTTATCACTGGTGTGACAACCAATGCATAAAAAATTAAAACCTAATCTCAACTATACAATATGAAAAATGTCTCTTAACAATTCTCTTCCTCCTTAAAACAACAAGGCTGCAAATATGGCAAACAATCAACGAGCCCTTGCACCGGCAGCATTTAGTTAATAAGAATAGTCAAGCAGCTTGGTGACCAAAGGGCACACCCCCACCTCACAGCCTCCCAAAAATAACTGTACCATTTCACTAAAGCAGGAATCCAATCCCGAGGAGCCTCAGTTCTTTAGACAATGGTGGTTACCATACTGGGCTAAACAGTTGGGTCCAATTGACATATTTCACTAGGCCTTGGACAACACACATAACATACACATTCTCAAGGCATTTGGATCCAAGGTAGCAGTATTAAGCCCATGCCAGGAGATCTGGGAAGGCCAGAGAATGGGAGGTAAAGGGAGTGGGGAGGGGACGGGAGGGAGTGTAGAGGGGCAGGAAACAAGGGGTATAGGAAGAAACAGCGTAGGGGTAATTGCATTAGGAGGGAGGGGGCTGGAAATGGCCGAGTCTATTTATTTTAAAGATCTTGATTTAACGGGCTCCCCTTCCCACCCCCACACGCTACCCACCCCTCCCCGGGATTCTGTAACCAAAACCAAACTGCGCAGCAAACATTGTGGGGTTGGAAGAACCACGACTCCCCCCCACCCCACCCCCCACCCCGTGACTACAGAGCGAAGCGGGACTGGAGGGGTAAAAACAAGTTCCCGGGCCAACACCTCCAGCCACTTGGATCCCCCGATCCCCACGAAGGGGGGAGGCTCACTAACCGGGTTAAAAAAGAGGAGGGGAGAACAAATTCCTCACCCAACACCGGCAATTCCATTCCCCATTCCTTCTTCCCCAGTCTCCATCAGGAGAGGAAGAGCCTAAAATCCTGGGAAGAAGGAGGAGGAAGGACACGGCGAGCACACCCCCCCATTCCTCCCCCGGCTCCCTCTGGGGTCCAGGGACCGGGGGAGGGGGGGTGCGGAGCCCCCGAAACCAAACAAAGCGCGGCCTGAGCGCGAGCCAAGGCGAGTGGGGAAGCCGGGGCTTTTCCTGCCGACAGGGGCCCGGGCCGGGCACTGCGGCAGCGGGGAGACCCGCCTCGGCTAGGTTACTTCTCCGATAACCCCCTGACCCCCCCCACTCCTCCGAGATCCAGAGACAGAGAGCCGCGGTCCCCTCCCCCTTGCTCCCCTCCCCCGTCTCCTCCGGGGCCGGGGGCAGGAAAGCGGGGGAGGGGGCCGAGGAGGCCGCAGCCTTACCCCGCTCCCCGGCGTTGTTCCTCTCCTGAGGTGGCGGCGGCGGAGGCGGCGGCGGCGGCGGAGGAGGTTGCTGCTGCTGCTGCTGCTGCGGCTGGGGCTGGGGCTGCTG
>NC_058131.1:96704400-96734997 GCF_016433145.1 Gracilinanus agilis
CTGCTGCTGCTGCCGCCGCCGATGATGATGATGATGCTGCTGCTGCTGCTGCTGCTGTTGCTGTTGCTGCTGCTGCTGCTGCCGCCGCCGCCGACGCTGCTGCTGCTCCGTGGCAGGAGGAGCCATTGACACCGCCGTAGACACCACACGCTCAGTCAGTCACTCACCACAACGGGGCGGGGGTGGGCCCGGCGGCCGCCGCCAGAGCTGAGCAATCAAGGGACGGGGCTGGGACAGAAAGGGGAGGGGCTTTTCGCCGAGAGTCCAATGGGAGGTGTCAGAACAGAGGCATTCCAGCGCCACGGCCAGTCGGAGCTCAGCTCTCATCAGGGAGCCGGCCCTCGCTCTGCTCTCCAGTCTCCGCCTTGATACCCAGGCCGAAGGGAAGGGAGGGAGCCTAAGGGTAATGAGGAGGTATCGAGGTACACTTAAGGTGTGTGAGAGTGGAGAGGGGTGTTCCTGAGAGAAGTCGTGGTTCAAGGGGAAGAAGGGAGAGGGTGAAAAAAGGGCGGGGGCTGCTGATGTAATAGGAAGGAGGTGGATTAATCCATTCATTTACAGTATCTGCTTCTCTACCCCATTTTTTCCCCTTCCTGTAATGAAAAGGTGGCGCGGGAGCGGACCTTTGGGCAACTTGCATTTGAAGTAGGTTCGGAGAGTGATCTGTAGGGTGCGCAAGAGCCTGTGTGCCCTTTAACCAACCGGAGGTGTTTGCAAACCTGCCCTTAGAACTGGCAACCCCTAAGATTGGGGGGTGGGAAGAGATGTCACTTTTTGATCACCGTCACACATTCCCCACCCTAACCCCAAACCCCACCCAACTCACATATTAATGATAACGTAAGCAAGAAATTCTAAGTAACTTACTAGGGGAGGCTGACTAAACCTACCAAAAGGAAGAATAGGTAAAAATGGAGACAATGTGATTTGCTCTTTGCAAGTATTTATATTTAAGGAATTTAGGCCCCCATTCCCGTCCTCTCACAATCTTTCTTGAAGAAAATGTCTTTATTCTTTCCCCGAATTTACTTCCAGTTGGTCATAAATAGAAAATATATTTTTTTCTCTCCTTCACATCTTGTTTTTCCCTTCTCTCTTGTGTTGCGGTCATCGTATGTTGGATGTCTGGAGGCTCACTTTTTTTATCTAAGTCTCCCAGGATTTCAGACCTTCGTGTGATTTCCTTCCTCTGTGAGCTTGGTAAATAACTGCTGGCTAGTCTAGAGGTGGCGCAGGTAGAGCAAGTAGAGATTTTTCTTTTTTAAATGTGATTTTTAGCTGTCCATTTGTGAAATGTAATTTAAAGGTTAAAAGTTCCTCATACATTTTAGCCCGGAAGAAAAGAGAAACTTTTACAATTCATGCCTACCAAAAAAAAAAAAAAAAAAAGAGTTGGGACAAAAGAAACTAAGTACAGAAACAAAACTGTTACATTTGTTAACTCAGTCACATGGAAGTCAATAACCAGTGAAATAATAGCTAAAAGAAATAGGGGAGGAGTAAGAGCTAGTCCAATTGAATTTAAGGAAAAGAGAAAATTAAAAGAAAATTGCATATTGTTCCACAGCCCCTTCAAATTATAAATTAGACCCTGATTTTTTTTCCAATTTCACCTTTTCATAAATTCTCCCAACAATTATTGAGTACCGATGATATACCCACAAATCTAAATGGATACAGAAGACCAGTATCTAGTTTATCTTTCACTGTTATCAGGCTCTCAGGCAGGTAACAGGCATTTTATTAAGAGTTCATACCAGATGCTGTGTGATGAAATCTTCAGGTTTCTTTTATTTTCAAAACTGCCCCCAATTTAGAATCATAGAGCTAGAAGACCAACTCAATTCATTTTACAGATAAGGAAATCCAGATCAAAGAAATAAAGTAACTTGCCCATTTGTCACACCTATTAGACTATGAGCTCCTTGAAGGCAAGGGATATCTTTTTTGTCTTTTTGTATATAATGTCTGTCACATACTAGGTCCTTAATAAACGTTCATTGATAGTGGCAAAGCTAGAAAGAGAACCCAGAGTTTTTGACTCTGTTTACTAGTTTTTAATTTGTGAGTACTCTGAATTCTTAATTTCTTTTACTTTTTAAGGGAAAAAAAATCCCGAATGCCTTAGAAAAACCAACCAGTGATCACTGTTTCTTGAAAATATAAAATTGCTACTATGTAAAAAATACCATTCTTGGTTATATGAGAAGATACAATGAAATGGGTTTGATGAGAGATGCAAAGATACGCAATATAAGATTGTATGTGAAAAATGCCATTAGAGAAAAAGAGAAATTAAAAAATTTTTGCAGTCCAGAGGTAGAAGAGATAGTTTCTAATATGACTCATTCAAATGAGAGTTTAATTTTGATCATGGAAGTTTCATTATGGCTTATAATAAATTAATTCATATTTACATAATACTTCAAACTGTAAGACTAAAGTCTTAAAAGCCATTGGAACTTAAAACTGCACCAAGACTTTTGGGACACAGTATTTAGGAAAAGAAGGCTGCAGAACTATTGTTATGTCTATTTTGCATAATTTCAAAAGTCAGATTTCCTTGGAGTTTGTTTTGTTTTTAAGAACAAGTTTGTGGTTATGTTACTCAATTATTTAGTAGTGCTTGACTTTAGAATACATCGTTATTTGTTTATAGACTGTCACAACAAAAAGATACAAAATAAACTCTAATCAAGGAAGGAATTAGGCAGCTGTGAACTTTAAATTATATTCTTTCTATTTTCTAAATCTTCTTCTAGAACTGAACTCTCCAGTACTAAACTTTCAGGATTAAAATTGAATATTGTATAAAAATAAAGTATGGATATGATATTTCATAACTACTTATGTTAAATTTCATTTAGGGAGTTAAGTTTGATCTAAGCAATTTTTTAAAATGAATAACTAACTATGTTTAAAATGTCCTAGTCAGAGTATGAAAGGTCTCATTAAAGGACAAAAATTCACCTCTCAAATCACACTCAATTTAAGTCTATAAATTAGATAGTAAAACTTGGAAACAATGATTTTATTTATTTATATTTATTTATTATGTGTAGCAACCTGACTAGTTGAGTCTATTTCCCAAAAAGATCAGAGAAAGAGGAAAAGAACCCATATGTTCCAAAATATTTATAGCATCTCTCTTTGTGGTGGCAAAGAATTGGAAACTGAGGGGATGCCCATGAATTGGGGAATGGTTGAACAAATTGTGGTATATAATTGTGGTGGAATACTACTGCGCCATAAAAAAAATAATGAATAGACTGATTTTTTTTTTAAAAATTTGGAAAGAACTACACAAGATAATGAATATTGAAATGAGTAGAACAAGAATATTATACACAGCCACAGAATTAATACAGGAAGAATAAACTGAATATTACTTCTAAAAAGTGAACAGAGAGGTGAAATAAGAAAGACATATATGTACATGTTGTCTGCCTTGACAATATTTTTTGTGATTCAGGGAGGTTGGGGAGGAGCTGGGACAATTGTGAATCAGACTTATTATGTAAATATGAATAAAAGTACACTAAACATAAAAGATTTGTGACTTCTTTTATGTACTATCTTCTTTTTCTTTTTATATGGAAATGTTTGTTTTGTTTGGTTTTGTAAAATTTGGAATTAAAAAAAATAAAAGAAAGCTGACTTGCACAGAATTCAAAGATGCCATCTTAGATATAATGTACTATACTTTAACATAACTGTAATCTCATCAATGTGGGTTTTCCTTCTATCAATAGAGATTGCACTCCATTCATATTTTCTTAGCTTCTGCAATTCTTGTCCATGTTTTCCCATTAATCTTCCAAAAGAGACCTGCTCAATATGGTAGAGGACTTCCTCTAGATACCCTTCCCCCTTTTAAAAATTCTTACCTTCAGTTTACCTCAGTTCTTACCTCTTCTGTACTGACAGAAGAGCAGTATGGACTAGGTAATCAGGGTTAAGTGACTTGCCCAGGGTCACACAACTAGGAAGTGTCTGCAGATCTGAACCCTGGTCCTCCTGACTTCAGGCTTGGTACTCTATCCATTGTGCTACTTAGCTGCCCCTAGGTCTTTTTACATTTTATGAGTTCTGTCATGTATTTTCTAGGGTCTAGCCTTTACTTTTTATATGTTGGTAATCTTTGGAAATCATAGAACTTAATGATTGGAAAAAATGTAAGCAGCATCTGGTATAATTCGTATACAAAAAGGAATCTCTGCCAGAGACCTTCGTAGAGCTTGGAGTGAGGTATACATGCTACCCAGGAGATATAATCCAAATCATTGAGAAAACTTTTAGCTAGCACACAGCCCACTGTAGGTCCTTGGGGCATTTGACTAAAGAACTTCTTTCACTTTGACTTCTTAATCTCAACCAGTTCTGAATCCATATAATTGTAGCATAGTGTAGCCCACCACACTCCATCTTTCTTCATGTTGTTTAGTCATTCAGTTGTGTCTGACTCTACATGACTCCATAGACCATAACATGCCAGGCCCTCTGTCCTCTATTGTCTCCCAAAGTCTGTTCAAGTTTCTGATGCCATGTCTTTTATGATTTTAACATAATCCATGTGATTTTCTTTGTGAGTATATTGGAATGGTTTGCCATTTCCTTTTCCATCTTTTCCCATGAGGATAGCATAATTTGTTTTATCAAACATTTTGCTAAAATCCTATTAAAGGAAATGCTCCTTCACAGTGTGCTGGCAAATAATAACAATAATGACAATGCACCATGTACCAGGCACTGTGGTAAGCACTTTATAATTATTATCTCATTTGATCTTCACAACAACTCAGGGAAATAGGTTCTGTTATTAACCTGCCCCCATCCCACCTCATCCCCTGTCTCCACTTTTTACCCCAGACAGGGGAAGGAGTAAGTGCTCTCATTGGACTGCTGGGCAGAGGGGTGGGTGACTTGGGTGCATGAAGAATGGGAGGGGAGTGGCTCCAGTGCTCTGTTCCCCTCCAGCTCTGTACCATGCCATGAACACTGCTCCCCTCAAACCTAGCTCCTCTCCAACACAAACATGGGACTCACCTTCATCACAGACTCAACAGGCTGCCATCTGTGCTGCACACTCATTTGGCATGTGAGGCCCCCTGACCAGGGGTGGGTGAAATAGAAGCTCCTCTCAAAGTCCCTGTAGTTTTATGGTAAGGAACTCTGGTGGCCAACTGCAGGCATGCCCACAGAGAGGGCTCTGCGTGCCCTTTTTGGCATTTGTGCAATAGGTTTGCCATCACTGGCATATAATCTTATAAAGCCAAGGTATCAAACATGAGGTCCATGAGTCAATGTGACCCACAACACTCCCAAATGCAACCCAACCACATTAAAATGTAATTGGGAAATATTTCACAAAATAAATGTGTAGTAGAACACAAATACTGCTAATATGTGATTTTCCAAGTCAATATACAGCCCTTAAGGCTCCTAATGTTCAGTTTAATGGCCCTTGTTTCCATTTGAATTTGAAACTACTTCTCTAAAGCCCCCAGATATTTTTCATATGAACTGTATTTTCACTATACTTTCCCCATGTTGTACCTACAAAGTCAATTTCATGGACCCAAATGTAAAACAACGTTAATCTCTATTAAATTTCATTGTATTAGGATCAGCCCAGTTTTCTAATCTGTCAAGACCTGACTAGATCATTTAGTATAGTAACTGTCCCGCCTAGCTTTGTGTCATCTTCAAATATGATAGATAATAATATTCACCTTTATTCAAATTATAGATTAAAAATGCTGGCTAATACAAACATGCAATACACTCATATATTTCCAAGTTATAACAGGGTCCAGCAGAGATGACTCATCTTTACCACAAAGATAGCATACTAATTCAGCTTTGCTATAATTGGGATCAGCCATATCTACTGCATTACCCTGGCCTACCAGTTTAATAACCCTGTCAAAAAAGGAAATAAGATTGGTCTGGCATGACCTTTTCTTGAAGAAGCCATACAGTTATTTGTGATGAGCACTTCCTTTTCTAGGTGATCACTAATCATCTCTAATAATACATTCTAAAATTTTGTCAGAAATCAGAGTTAAGTTCAGTAGGCTTTGAAGATTCTATTCTTCCTATCCCCTCCACAATTGCCTTAAAAAATGGGACGTTTATTCTTTTGTAATCCTGTGATACCTCTTCACAATCTTTCATCTATTATTGATAGTGGTTCATCTATCACTTAGGCCAATTCTTTAAATACCAGAAGATGTAAGTGACTTGAGTCTATCAAGGGCAACTGCAAGTGTTCTCTTATTATCCTCTTACTTATCATGGGTATCAACTCCCAATGAACTATTTTTGTTTTCTTTCCATTTTATAAGTCATTCTTCTTAATAGAGAGGAAGAAAATTAAGTAGCTCTACTGTTACCTATTGTTCCATCTAGAATAAGCAATAGCTTTATTATTTCTTTGATACTTACTCTTCCAATGTAGCAACACAAAACTGTTTTTGTGGTACTCAGTTTATCAGTCTCTGGTCATTCTGAGCTTTAGTAGTATTCAACATAATTTTTTTTTTAAACTCTTACCTTATACTTTAGAATCAATACTAAGTATTGGTTCCAAGGGCTAGGCAATTGGAATTAAGTGACTTGCCCAGGATCACACAACTAAGTATCTGAGGCTAGATTTAAACCCAGTCTTTCCATCTTCAGCCCTGACTCTCTATCCATTGTGCCATCTAGCTGACCCTCAACATAATTCTTATAAGACCATGCTGGTTTTTATTCATTCATTATCTGCTATCTTCCCTTTGTTCCATCCACTATACACATCCTTTTAAAATTTCAGATCTTTAGTCAACTCTTTAAAAGGGCCTTCACACAGTATACCATATTTTGATGCCTCCCATTTTTCTTTCTCTTCAGAATCGTTTCATTTTATGTCTTCAGCATTTTAAAGAGTTTTCCATGTCTTCTTAGCAGTCTTCTCTTGTAGAATTTTAGCCAATAGGAGGCTACTCATTCTTCCTCTGAATTCCTTGAAATCTCTCAAAAATTTAGGGTATAAGTTAGACTATATTCAATTCTTCTTGTCTTCTCTGTCATAAACTCTAGGAAATGTCACCTAGTCAAAAAGTGCTCTTCAGTCCACCCTAGCCACCATTTTCCTTCTGTTAGTGAGCATCAGATCTAGAAGTCTATTACTCCATCTTTGAGAGGAAGAAATTATTATTTAAGTAAGACGAGAAGTTTATTGGTCTGCTTTTGGCAGAGAAAGAGCTCCAGAAAATATGTGGAAAATTGAAATTCTTAATAAGTAATATTTTCTGCCCCTCAGTCAGAACCAAAGTCTTTATATATTTCTTTTTTTCCCAGTTTGTCTGTAGTATACTCTAATGATAAAAGTCCTCCTATTTGTCACCCCATTTATCTTTTCCCAAATACTCTCACCTGCTTCTGCCTTCTGATTTCTAAATTTCTTTATCTGATTACATCTTCATAAACTACAATGCTACTCTATGATCCTTTTAATATATAATATATACAAGGTAGATTTAAATTTTAATATACAATGCTATCCTATCTTCTTTCTTTTGAATGAATTATACTCATCCACTTCCACATTCCAGTTATGGATACCAAGTCTTAATGACACCTATAATATCAGATTTCCTTTTTCTGTGTTAGAACCTCTAGTTCATTTTGCTAATTGCATATACTTTGGGCATTTGTGTACAGTCATTTGAGCTCATGCCTTTTACTTGAAGCTCTTTTCTTGAATAAACTACAATATACTTACACCCATTATGTACTTTCTCCAAAAAGTAGAGGTTCCAAAAGAAACTCACCAATAGGAGAAAGGAGTTATAAAAGTGGAGAGATGTTCTAATTAAGAATGCCTCTTTCATTTTGCTTTCTAATGAAGTAATACTGCTTGTAACCTTCTGCTATATTCTTCCACTTCATTTTAAAAATGAATTTATGTTCTACACTAGCATTGCTATTCATTTGTCTACCATGTCTCTGTTTAGATGAGGAGATTAAATAACATTTGGTCTCTTCTGGCCTCTTTGTTGTGGCAAGTGATTCATATCACTTTAATATCTAGTGATAATCTGAGTCAATGTTTCTTTTTCTTTTCCCTTTTTTCAGAGTCAACTAATTGCTTGCTGTTAATCTGTTTAAGATTGAGTTGGAGCTATTTTAATTTCACATAGCATTGCCCTTTTATCTTTTTTCTGTCTGGTTTTTGTTTCTAAAAATAGATGTCTAATTGCATATTGACAGAAAATTTAAAAATGACTTGCATGTCAAGAACAAATTATTTTCTGTCCATTAAAATATAGTTGTTTTCACATTTTTATGATGATATATTCTTTACATGAAGTGTGATTTTCTTCTTCTTAAGGAAAGTATTCATGATATAGAAGCATAGAACAATTCTGATGAGAAGGGTTATGGAAAGCTGTTATGTAACCGGTAGCCTAAAACTTCAGGCTAGGAATTTACAAAGTTAAAGTTCAGTCTGGGAAGATTATCACAGAAATATCTTTCTTTGGGTCATTTTACCCCCACTCAGGATTTCTCCTAGAAACTTTAGAATGTTTGGTTGGTGACTAGGTCTTTATAATAAAAGAAAAAGAATTCCTATGGTTAATGCAAAGACTTATCAAAACACTGAATATGAGTCAGACTTTATTTAACCTGAGAAAAAATACAAAGGCTGAAAAAAAAAATACTTGAGGCCGAAAATTAGCTCCACCTACTAAAGGATGTTTGGAGTCTTCCAGACCGATAATTCTACTCTGGGTGGTCCCCTACAATAAGGAAAAAAAAAATTTAGGATTGCTGTATAGACAGGCAACCTACTCCAGAGGAGCACTATATCTAGAAAACTGTACTGGTCCCTGGGAGGTGAGACTAACTGTAGAGATGAGTTACTTTACTCTCTAATGACCTGAAGTTCTTTTCTCTTGTTGAATAGGCACACATAGGGCAATACTCTATGCTTAGATTGTATTTGTGCTTTGATAGAACATGGCTACAAGGAAAAAGAACTAAGGGTTGCTTAAGTCAGCCCTTATTTTGGAAAAGCATCACACAAATTAGCCTACTGTTTCAGTATTGTGATGAAATGAAACATTTTTAGAAGATCTGATAGTTAATAAAAGATTTATTTAACCATAGAAGAGGAAGGATATTTAGCAATAATACTTTGTAAAGTCATTAGAAAGCAGCTTCCCTGTCTTTGTGTTTATCCCTGACAACCAGTGAAGCATGCTGGGAGGTAAGGTTTGTATTCAGGTGACCTGAAAGTGTCCTCAAAACTTGAACCTCAGTTTATTGAGTCAGTTAAGTTTCAAGGACAATTTGAATATCTTTTTAGAAAAAGGGCTAGCCAGGCTAGCTAGCTAGGGACCCCAGTAGATATTCTTCATACCATAACCCTCTTCCCTAGACCAGCAAAATTCACATAACAAATAGAACCATAAACTTCAAGGTTCATGTTCCTTTTTCCACATGAAGACTTTGTCCTTTTCTGATGCTGAATTCTGGTACCTGCTTGGTCCAGGAGTTCCTCCATGCCACTTGTTTCAGTAAAGCCTTTGTTGTTTTGCTTGGCACTGTGACATTTAATGCTTTTGTCAGGAACTTAAAGTAAGACACAAACATGTTTATCCAATCTGTTTGTGACACAAAGCTGGGAAAGGAAGTTAATATATTGGATGACAGACAGGTCCTAAGAGGTTCTTGATAGGATACGATGTGCTCAATCTAATGACATGAAATTCAGTAGGGATAAATTTAAAGTCTTGTGCTTAGGCTTAAAAATTCAACTTGACCAACATAAAACAGGAAGGCATGAGTAGACAGCAGTTCTGATGATGATCTTGAATTTTTTTAGGGGAGTACAAGTTCAGTGCGAATCAACAGTGAGGTATGATAGTCAAAAATGTTAATGCAATCTTAGTTGAAATAATGAGAAGCATGGTGTTCAGAATAAGGAAGGTGGTTGATCCACTATCCTTTGTCCCAATTTTATCATATTTAGAATGTTGTATTCAGTTTCTGGGTTAGGTCTTTTTTCTACCATTGTTTTTCCACAACATGAGTTAAGCCCGGGCCTTCCCCTTCCCCTCTCTCCCACTCCCTACCCAGCAAATAGGGATTAGTTTTCACTGCACCCTACCCCGTTGAGCAGATTAGTTTCCATTATGAGTCTATGCAGGCCATGCCATATGCATACCATAGCTGAAGCTGATTACTGCTGTATCCTTGCTTTTCTGTACTATTGCTGAACAGAATCCTCAAATCTGAACTAAGTGTGGGCTGGTGTCAAGCCCACTCCTAACAAATTCTGACCCATCACAATTTAAAAAGAACATTGATGATAAATTCAGTCAAGGAGTAATAGTAGCTATAGTAACTAGCATTTAAGCTTTATGGTTTGCAAAACACTTTATAAACATCTCATTTAATTTTCACAACTCTGGGAGTGAGGTGCTATGTTTTATAGATAAGGAACTTAAGGTAAACAGGTTTATAGAGTAGCCCATGTAATGCAGGATCTCTTGCATTTGCAAAATCACCCTAGGCAATCCTGGCAGTTGGGGGAATGGAACTTTGACCCAGCAAGTCCCTGTCTCAAGACCTGATCGTTGGAGCTGGGTCTATAAATACCTCTGGAGAACCAGCCTGGGGGTTCTGATTTCCTTGACTTCACCCAGACATTCAACTACCCCCTGGACTCCACCTTGGGACCCCAGGAGGGGAAGGGAGGCATGGATGGTGGATTGTGGAACGTGGGAAGGAATTAGTTAAGTTAGCCTAGCCAGGACACCCCTAAACCAAATCATTTCCTCTTTTGTCAAGCTGGTAGACCACTCTACATCAGAGCAGTGGGATTTATCCCTGGCTGAGGGGCTGGTTCCCTCAGCCTGATCCTTCTGAGACCCTCTGCCAGCACTGGCCATTCACCCATAGCAACAGCTTCTCTAGACCCGAACCCTCTTCCCTCAGTTTACCCTTGTGTTTAAATAAACCCCTTGCCTGATTCTGAGAGTTTCCATAGTTCATTTATAACATCAACCAGGGCTAAGGGGATGAGGAGAAGGAGGATAGCTACCACTTGTCTCCAGAGGGGGTTAGACCAGGCATCCATTTTATTCAGGAAATGAGACTGCTTCACTTCCTGTTGGTTTCTGGTTTCTCACCAGCAGGGAGGGGCTCCTCACTCCCAACCTTAAAGGAGCCTACAGACAGCAGGGAGACTAACTGGACATCTCAGCTCAGGCTCACACATCCCTGGCTGTCTCAAATCAACAAATACTATAGTTGTAGGCTCCCTGGCCCAGGAGACTTACTGGTACCACCAGCTCCCCTATTATCAGCCAGATTGCCCCCTTATTACACCCAGAATCATTCTAATAGTTGTGTAAAATTGAATTTGAACTCAGTCCCTAATGGAACTACCCCTGTCACATATAAAATTCAAGAAACTCAAAGGCCCTTCTTAGAAGAGTGGTGTAAGTGTACCCTAGTTAAAGCAAATCAACTCTACTGAAGACGCAAGATATGGTGGAATAAAGATTTTTATTTTATTAACAAGATTTTTCTTGAGCAGAACCAAATTATAAAGTAGTGATAAAGTATTTACAAGAATTAGAGGGAAGGAATGGGATGAACTCACCCATAAAACAGAAATGGATGGCAGAATGGATTAAAAACCTATCCTATTTCTAAGAAACACACTTGAAACACAGAAACACAGAGTAAAGGTAAAGGCCTGGAGCAGAATCTATTATGCTTCAACTGAAGTTTAAAAAAAAAAAAAAGCAAGAGTAGCAATCATGATCTCAGACAAAGCTAAAGTAAAAATAAATCTAATTAAAAGAGATAAGGAAGGAAATTTTATCTTGCAAAGGTATCATAGACAATGAAGTAATATCAATACTAAACATATATGCACCAAGTGGTATAGCAACCACATTTTTTTTTTTAAAACCCTTGTACTTTGGTGTATTGTCTCATAGGTGGAAGAGTGGTAAGGGTGGGCAATGGGGGTCAAGTGACTTGCCCAGGGTCACACAGCTGGGAAGTGGCTGAGGCCGGGTTTGAACCTAGGACCTCCTGTCTCTAGGCCTGACTCTCACTCCACTGAGCTACCCAGCTGCCCCTAGCAACCACATTTTTAAAGAAGTCAAATGAGTTCTAGAAGTAACTCATAGTAATGATAATAAAATGATACTAGTGAAAGACCTCAACTTCCCCCTCTCAGAACTAGATAAACCTAACTTAAAAAAAAAGTTAAGAAGGTGAACAGAATTTTAGAAAAATTAGATATAATAGGTTTTGGAGACAATTAAATGGAAATAGAAAAGAATATATATATATATATATATTTTAGCATAGCACCTACACAAAAATTGACCCTGCATTCAGGATTAAAAAAACAACAACATACCTCACAAACAAATGCAGATAAGCAGAAATATTAAATATGTCTTTTCTGGATCATAATGTAATTACGTTAAATAAAGATCCATGGAAAAAGAGATTAAGAAGTAATTAAAAACTCAATAATCTAATTCTAAAGAATAAGTAAGTCAAATAATAAATCAGAGACAATCATAATGTTATTAAGGAAAATAACAACAATAAGACAATATACCAAAATTTATGGGATATATAAAGCAGTGCTCAGTGAGAAATTTATATCTTTAATTCACTTTTAACAATAAAAATAAGAGAAAGAACAGATTAACGAATTGGACACACAACTGAAAAAAATAGGAAAAGAACAAACTGAAAACCCCTATTTAAATACCAAATTGGAAATCCAGAAAATTGAAGATGATATTAATAAAATTGAAAATAACAAAACAAGTGAACTAATAAATAATAAATAAAACTAGCAGCTCATTTTAGGAAAAAACCAATAAAGAAGATAAACCATTGATTAATTTGATTTAAAAAAAGGAAAGGAAAATCTAAATTATCAAAAATGAAGAGTGAATTTACTATAATGAAGAGGAAATTAAACTAATTATTAGGAGTTATTTTACTCATTTACATGTCAACACATCTGACAATCTATGTGAGATAGATGAATATTCACAAAAATATAGATTGCCTCAATTAACAGAAGAAGAAATAAAATACTTTAACAATCCCATCTCAGAAAAAGAAATTGAACAAACCATCAATGAACTCTGTAAGAAAAAAATCTCTGGAGCCAGATGGATTCACAAATGAATTCTATCAAATCTTTAAAAAACAATTAATCCCAATATCATTCAAACTATTTGGAAAAGTAGCTGAAGAAGGCATCCTACTAAATTCCTTTTACAATACAAATATGGTACTGATACCTAAACCAGGAAGAGCAAAAACAGAGAAAGAAAACTATAGATCAATCTTGCTAACGAATATTGATGCAAAATTTTTAAATAAAATATCAACAAGGTGATTACAGCAGTATTTCAAAAGGTAATACACTGTGGCCAGGTGGGATTTATACCAGAAATGCAGGGAATGGTTCAATATTAGGAAAACCATCAACAAAATTGACTATATCAAATAATAAAACCAACACAAATCATATGATAATTTCAATGAAGCAGAACAACCTTTGACAAAATACAAAAGCCATTCCTATCAAAAACACTAGAAAGCATAAGAATTAATGGAGCTTTCCTTAAAAGGATAAATAGTATATATCTAAAACCTTCCTCATGCATTATCTGTAATGGAGATGCCTTCCCCATAAAATCAGAGGCAAAATAAGGATGCCCATTATTACACTATTATTCATATTATATTAGAAATGCTAGCTGTAGCAATAAGAGAGGAAAAATGAATTAGAATAGGCAACGAAGAAAAAAAAGTCACTTTTTGCAAATAATATGATGATATACTTAAAGAATCCTAAAAATTCAATTAAAAACTAGCCAAAATATTTAACAACTTTAGCAAAGTTGGAGAATATAAAACAAATTCACATAAGTCATTAACATTTCTTTACATTACCTACAAAATCCATCAACAAGAGAAAGAAAAAGAAATTCCATTTAAATTAACTTAGATAACATAAAATACTTGGGTGTCCGCCTGCCAAGAAAAATCCAGTAATTATATGAACACAATTACAAAATACTTCATAAAAATAAAGTCAGATCTAAACAATTGGAAAAATATTAATTGTTTATGGGCTGGCTGAGCCAACATAAACTTGACAATTCTGCCTAAATGAATCTATTTATTCTGTGCCATGTCAATCAAATTGCCCAAAAATTATTTTACAGAACTAGAAAAAATACTAACAAAATTAACCTAAAAGAATATAAGACCAAAAATATCAAGAGAATCAATTAAAAAAAAAAATGAAAGAAGGTGGCCTAGGAGTACAAGATCTCAAAATGTATTACAAAGCTGTAATCATCAAAACAGTCTGGTACTAAGAAACAGAGCAGTAGATCAGTGGAATAGATTAGGTACACAATGCATAGTAAAAAATCACAATTATTTAATCATTGATAAATCCAAAGATTCAAGCTTTTGGGACAAGAAATCACCATTTGACAAAAACTGCTGAGAAAAGTGGAAAAAGGTATGGCAGAGACTTGGTATAGATCAACATCTCACACACTACACCAAGATAAGGTTAAAATGTATATATTATTTAGACAAAAATCTAAAGGGTGCTACCATTAGAAAATGAGAAGAGTGTATGATAAGCTACTTGTCAAATCTATGGGCATGTGAAGAATTTATGAATAAACAAGTGATAGAAATCATTATATGATGTAAAATGGGTAACTTTGATTATATTAAACTAAAAAGGTTTTGCACAAACAAAATTAATGTAACCATAATTAGAAGAAAAGGAGAAAGCTAGGAAAAAATTTTATAGCAAGTATCTCTAATAAAGGCCTTATTTCTCAAATATATAGAGAACTGAGTCAAATCATTCTTTAAATGATAAATGGTCAAAGGATATGAATAGGCAATTTTCAGATGAAGAAATCAAGACTATATATAATCACATGAAAAAATGCTCTAAATTGCTCTTGATTAGAAAAACACAAATCAAAACAACTCCGAGGTACCACCTCACACCTATCAAACTGGCTAATATGACAGAAAAAGAAAATACTAAATGCAGGAGGGGATGTGGGAAAATTGGAATACTAAGGTCCTGCTGGTGATTTGGAACTATGCCCAAAGGTCTTTAAAATAGTGCATACCCTTAGATCAAACAATACCACTAGTAGCTCTGTGTTCTAAAGATATTTTTTAGAAGGAAAAAGGACCTGTTTATACAAAAATATCTATAGCAGCACTTTTTGTGATGGCAAAGAATTGTAAACTGAGGAGCTATCCATCAATTGAAGAATGGCTGAATAAGTTGTGGTATATGATGGTAATGGAAAACTACTATGCTATAAGAAATGATAAGGATGATTTAAGAAAAACCTGGAAAGACCTACATGAACCGATACAAAGCAAAGTGAGCAGAACCAGGAAAACATTATATACAATAACAACAATATTATATGATGAACATTTATGAATGACTTAGCTATTTTTTGCAATACAGTGATCCAAGACACTCCTCAAGGACTCAAGTTGAAAAATGCCATTCACCTCCAGAAAAAGAATCGTTGGAGTCTGCATGCAGATGGAGACATATTATATTTCACTTTATTTCTTTTCTTTTTAGTGTGTGTTTGAGTTCTCTTTCACAAAATGGCTAATATGAAAAGATATTTTATACTATTACACAATAAAATCTATGTCAGATTGCTTACTGTTTCAAGGAGGAGTGAGGGAAGGAAAGGAAATTTGGCTCAAACTTTTTAAAAAAGCAAAGGCTAAAAAATCATTTTTTCATGTAGTTGAGGAAAAAATAAAATGTTATTTAAGAAAAGAATTAAATGGAAGGCAGTTCAACAGCTATTTTACTTACTAAAACAATTGCTATTAAAAAGTAAAAATATAAAAGTGAAAGGTAGGACACTTAAGAGCAACTTGAGCACAACCAGCCCCAGCAATTATTTAAGTCCATAGAAAGAAGGAAAGAGCAACAGAGATTGGAAATAGATTATTTTTTGAAAGTTTCCATATATATGCAGAATTTGAACTTTAGCTATAGTTGTTGCTCAGTTGCATTTGACTGTGACCCCTTTTAGGGTTTTCTTGGTAAGGACAGCAGAGCAGTTTACCATTTTCTTCTCTAGCTCATTTTATAGATGACGAATTGAGGTAAACAGGCTTAAGTGACTTTCCCAGGGTCAAAAAGCTATTGTTTGAGGGTATATTTTAACTCAGGAAAATGAATCTTTCTGACTCCAGGCTTCTATCCACTATACCATTTAGTTGCCTGAACTCTAGCTACTTTGGGGGCTTTGTATTCTTTGGATTTTGGAGTGATACATATAGTGAAATAATGTACTTGTCAGTAAGATTGGGTTTCAACCTTCATTTGAAAAGCTTATTAGCTATATCATGTTGGGCCTTAGTTTCTTTATCTGTAAAATGAGGGGGCTGGACTTAATAATTTCAAAGGTCTCCTTCAGGGTTACATACAAGATCTTGTACTCCATGAGAGATGCTAGAGTCCCAGGTACTATGATTAATGTTATAGTGTTTGTCTTCTTTCCTAATGTTGCTTCTTGACATTTTGATTAAGCATCAATATTTTCCTTAAATGTGCCTTTTTATTCAATAGAAGAAATAGTACTGCCACTCAGTCTTTAAGAAAATCTCTATAGATTTTGTTTTTCCCCATTTTTGATTTCCATTCTTGAAGTCTCTGCTGTCTCAGACAACTTTGTTCTACAACTGTTTTTCCATTCTTACTCTCACCTCCTTCTCCTTCCTTCTACATTTTGTGCAGTAGGATTGGAGAGAGAGCCTTTGAAGAGAAGGCGTTTCATTTTATTTTGAAAAAATAAGGGGGAAGGAAAAACAGGTTATGCCTAAAGTATTCTGTTTTAAAATCCAGTTGATTATTTCTTATGATTATATGAGTTACAAACGGTTGAAGAAATTTCCCTGGTCCTGCTTTATTTGTGAGGGTTAGGGGTGGATCTACGAGCTCCACTCTGTGTTAAATTATGTCACCTGTGCTAACTCTCCTGGCCATATCTGGATTTATAATTTGAATGTCACTTGAAGTTGTAGTGCTTTGCTGGAGCCAGTTTATATTGGTTCAGGCCAGTAAATTGTTAATTTTTCAGTGGAATACACCCCAGAAATCAGCAAACACTACAAATCAAGGCCTTTTGTATTGTTTTTTTGATTTTTAGACTTAAGAAAATGATTGAGAGAATGTTAATAATACAGATTAAACTGAAAAGTGTGTTCTGTGTTCATTCCCCAACCTACCCACCCACCCAGAGAGCCATTTGTTAATCACTTACAAGTATATCCCCACATAATGTATTTGTTTGGGCTACAAATGAAATTACTGCTAGATAAATTTTAGTTCTGTTTTTGATATTATTTTGGACAACTAGAATGGGAAGAAACCTTAGAATATCATTCCAAAATAAGGAATTAGATATGTAATGTAAGGGAAGGAAAGCATGGGAAGTCACTCCCAAACCATTCTAGTATCATTCCTCTCCCCCCCCCCCCATTTCAAACTAGTTCCTTACCCTATGGAAATAAAAAATTAGGAAACTAATATTTTTAGATAATTAAATATTTTTCTCTTTCCCATCTTGTACTACTTGCCAAAACATACATGAAAAGTTAATTAAGCATTTTCAAACAGAGCAACAGATCAAATACCCTTTAAAGTACTAATAACCCTAGTTAAAAAACAAGTAAGAGATACTCATCAGGGGGCAGTAGGGTGGCTCAGTGGATTGAAAGCCAGGCCTAGAGATGGAAGGTCCTAGGTCCAAATCTGGCCTTAGACACTTCCCAGCTGTGTGACCCTGGGCAAGTCATTTGACCCCCATTGCCCACCCTTACCACTCTTCTGCCTTAGAACCAATACACAGTGCTGATTCTAAGATGGAAGGTAAGGGTTTGAAAAAAAAAAAGAGAGAGAGAGATACTCATCAAAGGTGGGTAGCACTTAGCATCTGGTTGAACTTTTCTCAAAAACATTTATTTATTTATTTGGGATATTTTGTCATGGTTACATGATTCATGATTTTTCCCACCCCCTTCCTTCCTCCCTCTCAGAGCTGATAAGCAATTCCACTGGGTTATACATGTATCATTGTTCAAAATCTATCTCCATGTTGTTAATATTTGCAATAGAGTGCAATAGAGCAATATGAAAACACTAATCATATCCCCATTGAACCGATCATCATGTTTTTCTTCTGCGTTTCTGCTCCCACAGTTCTTTCTCTGGATGTGGATAGCATTCTTCATTGCATTGCTGCTAGTAGAAAAGTCTGTTACATTCGATTGTGCCACAATGTATCAGTCTCTGGGTACGATGTTCTCCTCATTCTGCTCCTTTCGCTCTGCATCAATTCCTGGAAGTCTTTCCAGTTCACATGGAATTCCTCCAGTTCATTATTCCTTTTAGCACAATAGTATTCCATTACCATCAGATACCACAATTTGTTCACCCATTCCCCAATCGAAGGGCATCCCCTCCCCAATTTTTTATCAGCACAAAGAGCACAGCTATAAATATTTTTGTACAAGTATTTTACCTTATTATCTCTTAGGGGTACAAACCCAGCAGTGCTATGGCTAGATCAAAGGGCAGGCAGTCTTTTAAAGCCCTTTGCACATAATTCCAAATTGCCCTCCAGAATGGTTGAACCAATTCATACCTCCACCAGCAATGCATTAGTGTCCCAATTTTGCCATATCCCCTACAACATTTATTACTTTACATTGCTGCCATATTGGCTAGTCTGATAGGTATAAGGTGGTATCTCAGAATTGTTTTAATTTACATTTCTCTAATCAGGAGGGATTTAGAATACTTTTTCATGTGCTTGTTGATGATTTTTTATTTCTTCATGTGAAAACTGCCTATTCATATCATTTGTCGATTGGGGAATGGCTTTTTTTTTTTTAATTTGACTTAGTTCCTTATATTTTTGGGAAATTAAACCTTCGTCAGAGTTTTGTTATAAAAATGTTTTCCCAGTTTGTTGCTTTCCTTCTAATTTTGGTTGCATTGGTTTTGTTTGTACAAAACCTTTTTAATTTGATATAATAAAAGTCATTCATTTTACATTTTGTAATGTTCTCTAGCTTGGTCTTAAATTCCTTCCTTTCCTACAAATTTGACAGGTATAGTATTCTATGTTTACCTAATTTATTTATGATTTTACTCTTTATATTTAAGTCATTTACCCATTTTGAATTTATCTTGTTATAGGGTGGGTTTTTTTTTTAAGAGAATACTGTATGGGTAAGAGATCTCATCCTAGAAGTAGGAAAGTCACTAATTACTGTAGACTACTTTAAAGAGCCAAACCACCACCACAGGTCCAGGAAGGAATCATTCATAGAGATCTACTTTAAGTAATCATATATTGTTGTTTTTCTGTTACAAAAATGTGATTTTAAAATGCTTCACTGTGTTAATCAATGCTTTGCACCATATTCTTAGGTGTGATTTAAAATTTTTATTTACTCTTAATGTCCAGACACTTTGAGAAAAAAGGGAGGTTGGTAGCCTAAGGGATTCTCTACAGTATTTAAAAGTCTTCAGTTGATTTCCTCTAAGTAGTTCTTATGCTTCTCTGGATCTGTTGTGGGCTTGCAGATTTTATCTAATATAGATCCTAAAACCTATTGGTATGGAACTCTCTCTTTATTGGTGTAGAATGCCCTGACTATCAAGGGTAGGGCAGAGTTGGTGAGAGCACATGAGAGTATTTCAGTTCTCACAAGTCTCTTCCAGATCTTTTCAAATCTTCTATGAATTTTCTTTAAGTCTCTGAGTCTCTGGATTTGTGGTGCTTCTGGCTTCCAGCTTTGAGACAGAAGATGGGTGATGTTTAACTCACTTCAGGTTGCTGAAGGAAAACACTCTGGAAAGAAACTGACTTGGAAAGAGCATGTAGTTTCCATTATGACTCTTATCACCACTTGTTACATTAGAAATTTTGAAGAACTTCCCTTTGGATGAGATCTAGGACTAGCTCTCTTGATTGATGAAAATTAACCTTATTTCCAAAGGGAGAACTCTTTTACTCTGTATTCTCTGTTATATAATTTCTCCGACATATACTTTTTCTGATTTCTGTTTTGCTACTGATTTAAATAAATGGGTTTCTTAGCTAATTGTTATGTGTATATTCATTATGGAACTAGTATTTGGTGGGAAGGGAGTCAAGCTTTGGATATAAATTTTGAGGTCCTGCTTTTTCCCAGTAATGAAATTGTGATTAGAAGTTAGCTTGAACCTGACAATTATATCCCATAGTCTGGACTCCCTACTAAGGGAGACTATAGATATAATTCTAGCCTGATACTCCCTCTCCCTGGGGAGAGCAGTGTCAGCCCCTGGTCCCAACTTCCTGTTTCCCCTCCTGGGGAATTAAAATCTCCTTTGGAGAGGAGGCTAGTCTATTTTGCCTCGCTTTGAGTTACATGACACCTCCATGCTATATGTGGGAGATAACCTTTGCAACACTAATAAAAGGAAATTTATAAATGCAAAATCTTACACAGGTTCAAAAAATCAATTTTACCAGTATGGAATAAGTTAGACTAGTGGTGTCAAACTAAAATAGAAACTCAATTGGGGGCCTCCATTCTGTACACAAGGAGAGCTAGGCAACACGATGGATAGTGTCGAGTCTACAGTTAGGAAGACTCATCTTTTCTGAGTTCAAATCGGGCCTCAGGCATTAATCACAGTGTGATCCTGCGCAAATCACTTAGTCCTATTTCCCTCAATTTCCTCATCTGCAAAATGAGCTGGAAAAGGAAATGGCAAATCACTTAGTTATCTTTTTCAAGAAAACCCCAAAAGGGGTCACAAAGAATTGGACACAGCTAAATATTCTGTATGTAAGGATCTCTATTGACTTCATTTTAAATGTAATGTATCTATGTTTTATTGCATTTTATTTATTCTGTTAAATATTTCCAAATTACATTTTAATCTGGCTCCAGGCTACACTACAGAGTGTTGCCTGCCACATACCACCAGGACTGCCTTTGTTTGACACTTCTGGTCTAGATAATACTTCATTTAAGGAAAATCTGGGAGTGTGGCCTTAAGCAATTTGCTGTGGGACTCCTTTAATTGTACTGCTCATTTAAGTAGAACTCAAAGCTATAGTCACTTCATATTGTAAATGCACAAAAAATTCCTACCCATTGTAACTTTCCTGTGGGCTTTTATTTATAAGGTTAGGGGAGTGGATTAATTCCTAAAAATGACTCAAGACACTTTGGTTATCACTCCCCTACTTGGATATTCAATCTGCTCATTTCTTGGTAATAATAATAATAGCTAGTATACATATAGCACTTGAAGGTTTATAAAACTCTTTACAGATTTCTGATTTTAACCTCACAACAACTATGGGAGATAGGTGCTGTTGTTACCCCATTTTATAGATAAGGAAACTGAGGCAAACCAGTTAAGTAATTTAGCCAAGGTCATATAGCTAGTAAATGTCCAAGGTTAGATTTGAAGTCTTCTTGACTCTAGGTTGAGAGCCCTATCCACTGCAAAAGAATTCATTGACTTGATAAAGTCTAAGTAGAATTTGCTGACAAAAATCAAAAGTGAAATGTACTTTTGTTCACATTTCAAATCCCTTGAACAAATTGCAAATGCCATTCCAGGAGTACTCTAAATTTCCAGTTTTCCCCTACCTTCCCTTCTGTGTCCTGTACTCTCTATTTTCAGGGTTGGAATGGTGAGGATAACAAGAGACATAGATGATTGTATCTAAAATATCTGAATTTCAGAATTACAAGAGGCAAAGAAAATCCACCTGCTCACATTCCAGATCAACTTATATCTCTATAGGGACATTGGCAGTCATCAGTTTCTGTTTGTACCTGATACTGAAGGAAAACCTACTCTCTGATACCTTAGCTATCCAATTTTGGGAAATTTCTTGGACTTCCAAGAAAAGCAGCTTCCTTCTCAGCATAGCTTCTCAGTATGCCAAAGCTTCACACTGGGAATCTGAGACAGAGACAGTGAGAGAGGCAGAGATTGACAGAAACAGATAGACAGACACAAAGGATTTCCTCATCCTTAAATCCCACCAGAGAGCATAACCTGTGAGACCTTTGGAATCTGCAATTTATAGTTCCACATTTCTGTCTCTCTTTGATACCTAAAGATCTGCAAGATTTAGGAGTAAAATTGTATAGAGGCTAAAGTAGAAAGCTGTTTCACACAGTGGTTATATATGGCTTTACAATACTTGTCTATTATTATATTTGTAGAAAATTAATATTGCAAAAGTTTTAGTCACTCCCTTAACATTGCTCCAAATTATTTAGTTTTATTCACAGATCCGCCAACCTTGGTACTTTGGGTTTTACAAACCACTTCCCTTTTTAATAATGAGAGAGGTAATACAGGTATTATTAATTTCCATTTTATAGTTGAATAAACTAAGCCTCAAAGAGATTAAATTACTTGCTTGAGATTAAATAGTATTAGATATTAGAACTAGAATTCAAACCTAGGTCTTCTAAGTCCAACACTCTATTTACTATGTATGTACATTAAATTAAAATCCCTATCTTCAAGTTAATTTTTACTACCTAATTGGTAGGATTTAAGCTGAAAATGACCAGAAGAACAAATGTTTCCAATTTACTGAGACAAGTTCAGGCTCACAGGGTGCTTCCCTTTTTCCTCCTACCTCTGACCTCTAGTCTTGATGGCCTAATTTTGATATCCTGCATGCCTGACCCTGCTTCTTATTCCTTACATCTGCTTCTCCTTAGGTCTTGATCTCCACATTTCTAGTCTCAGTCTGGTAGGTAACCTGACCCAGACTCTTATTGCGCCTTTTGCTTAATGATTCAGTTTGGGGGTCTTGACTCTTGACTATACCCTGACTGATTTAACTGCATCATTGTAGCCAAGTGAAAAAGACTTTTCCTGATATTAGGGACCAAAAATTATTATAGGAACACATTCCAATTTTATAATGTAAGTCAATAGTAACTTTGCTTTACAACCAAAGTATGAGAGATATATTTCTTTCTTTAGATAAGAAACTAGACAGTAAAATCAGACACTCAGTATAAGTGAATATTAGTAGGAAGATGTCAAAAAGAAGATAGGTAAAATGTATGGGGCTCTTTATGTAGTTATAATAAAGCTAATGTAACATTACTATCTTGTCATGCTTACAAATCTTTTTTTTTTTTAAATAGAGAACTGATGCTAGATTGGGACCTTGATTGTTGGTCGTTCAAGGCTGTGCCCCTTTTACACTAAAGTAAAGTTGAAGGTCACCTGGAACAAAGACGGAGACAATGAAAGGTAAAGGTGAGACACCTTCAGGTGTAATTGAAGGATTTCATACCTTGTAGTGGATGCGAGACTTTTAACTCAATTATGTATAAAAATCTGCAAAGGCAATGAACTTGCTCCCAGGGCATAGACTGCTTCAACATCTTTTCTTTAGCCACTCATTTGCATAAGAAGAAGGAAGATTTAGGAAATGTATTAAATGACCTATAAGTCAAGAAGAGTTCCTCCACCAAGTGATCCCAGGTATGAATCAGAAAAAGTAGGTGAATAAAAAGATCTTATACCTCTTACACCCCATACCCTGGAGGTAATAAACCTCAGAGCTAAGGAAACTGAACCCAAGAGGCCCTGGGGGAGCCAGCCTAGCTAAGCAGTGAAGGAACTTATCTAGTATCAGTGACACTACCCGTCAGTGAACTCTGTGAGCATTCTCCACAGAGATAAAGGAAATCAGGACCCTAAAGTTCCATAGGGGTTAGTTGCCTTGACTATATGTATTTACACACTGCCTTACAGGTATAATTCCCCCTGTATCACCTTGGTCATCAATGGGAAATTGGGCTGATCATTTAACTTGGTTTCTACATAGCATTGGCTCCATCAAGTTTATTTCCAAAAGTGGCATCAGTGCCAGATGAGTCTTTCTAATGGGTTGGGATCCTGAAGGTCCCTCCCAAATATTTTTCCTTGTTCCCTGTTCCTCAGGGCATCATTGTTGTACTGGTTGTAAAATCTTACCTGAATTTCAACTCTTGGATGCTCATGACTTGTTCTCCAAGCCTTTGAATTTCATAAGGTTGGAATCTCCGCTCCCTGCACCTAGATTGGAAAAAAATGAACAAAAAAAGCCAAGTAAATCCCATTTCTTGGATGGCTGTTGGCCTCAGAGGAAGAATGTCTTGTGACTCTTCCCTTTAAAACATGACATTCATTGGATACCATCATACCACTAGGGTAAAACTAAAGACAATGAGATAAAGAGCTAGCCACATTAACTAGAGTCCAGGCCTATAGAAAAAGACTTCTATTAACCACATAGTAGATCAACTGGTACCAATTGCAGAATGCTCATGTATGTTCCAAACTCTTCCAGGGACTTCCCTATAGTCATTATGGTTCCCCCAGAAGCAACTCCTCAACATACTCTAAGTAGAGATCCCACTGTAGCAAACCGATGGGGTCTGCACAAGTATCAGACCCCTATTACTTGAGTAAATGCATTTTATAAACCCTAATAAAGTCTATTAGCCAGCAAGTGGTAGGAGTCACATAACTACTACTTGCAGAGGCAAGATTCAGATTTAGGTTTTTCTGACTTCAAGTCTAGCACTCTTTCTACTATACCATTTTATTTCTCATATTTCCTAACTAACTGGCTATATGTGGCTGACTAGGGTCTATATCACAAAAGAGCTAAAAGCTAAAGTTGTAATACAAAAAGCTGGTAGACCTCTCTCTCTTTTGGTAAGAAATTGCAGGGTATCTTCAAAACAGTATGTAGATATTAAAATTAACACACAATAACTATTATATTTTATAAAGGCTATTAATAATAACTAAAGTAAAAAAAAACCACCTAGCTAGCCAAGCCCTGGTTGCAAGAAAAAAGAAAGAGAGAGAGAGAGGAGTTACAGAACTATATAAACAATAATGTAAAGATGCATGTAAATGAAAAGGGGAAAGGAATTTTGGGACGAGGAAAGAATTCTGTGAGATAAAGTCCAAGGTACAAAATTCTCTAACTATTCAAGTAGCTGCATTGGTAAGGCAATATCCAGAAGAATGAAACAGCAGAGAATACAGAACAATGGAACCCAGCTAGTTGGAGAAGCTTGCTTGTCTGATGATATCAATAGAAAATAGTGGTGATTTTGTAGTATCATAGGCATGAAGAGCACACATGTGGCCTAACCACATATGTTCCCTCCCTATGTGTCTCATCATGCATATTCTCTGATCATAAATGTTCCCTGTATGTATTTTCTGCACTGATTGGTAGTGTAATAACTAGTGGGTCCACAGAATATACAAATAAGAATAATATAAAACAGAATATGAAAAATATAGTGAAGAGGTCTAGAAAAAGCACTGACTCCCACCAAAATGGATATAGAGTAAAGGTAGAAAGAAAAAACAGTATTAAGGAAGCCAAGAGACATTATCAAAAAAGAAGGAGGTAGCCATTGGTTTTAGATGCTACAGAGAGAACAAGGATAAAAATTGAGAAAAGACTACTGGCAATTAAAACTTACTAGTTGTATGACCCTGGGCAAGTCACTTAATCCTGCCTGTCTTAGTTCCTCTGTAAAATGAGCTGGAGGAGGAAATGGCAAACCATTTCAGTATCTTTATTAAGAAAACCCCAAGTGGGGTCATAAAGTAATAGTTAAATACAACTGGAAGGACTGAACAGCAGCAATTAAAAGGTCACCAATGACCCTTTTTCAAAGGTCATTGGTGACCTTTGAAAAAGTAGTTCACTTTCAGTTGTGGGTTCAGAATCTAGATTAAAAAAAGTTGAGGTTTTCTTTTGGAGTTTGGAAGAGAAACTTGGTTTCCTTAGTTGCAAAATGAGAACACTATTTCCTTTGCCTACTTTTTTACTATTGTTACGAAGATAAAGGGATAGTATAAGGAAAAGAACTAGGATTTTGAAATCACAGGGCATATACATAAATCTGGGCCCTATCTCTGATCAGCTGTGTGACCTTGAGCACATTACTCCAGCTCTAAAATCCTATGAAATTCAACAAATGAAAAATTATATGTATATGTATATACATATACACAAATATTTTAACGTGGCTTGTATATATGTATTTGTGCTTTGAAAGTTGTAAAGCAATACAAATGTAAGGTTAAAAACACCTCTCAACTGTAGGGTATTATTATTATTACCCAAGTATACTATCATTCTGAATGTGTTTATTATAGGTTTGAAAGTACCATCAAGTTGATATTCTATGTTCAGTTGTTTCAGTCTTTTCTGACTCTGTAACCCCACTTGGGGATTTCTTGGCAAAGAATTATTAAATTATTAAAGAGCTTTTTGCCATTTCTTTCTTCAAATTATTTTATAGATGAGGAAATGAAGCTAATATGACTAGATGACTTGACCATGTTCACATAGCTAGTAAATGTTGGGGGCCAGATTTGGACTCAAGTCTTCCTAACTCTAGGCCTGGTACTCTGTCATCTGTAGCTCCTAGTTGCTCCCTGAAACACTATGACTTTATTTAAAAGAATTCTCTTCTCTCACTACAATGAATGAATGAATGAATGAAATAATAACAATGCTTAAAAAAAATCAATGCTATTGGCTTGCACTCAGTGGGATTCAGGCCTCTGTAAATATTTTACTATGGACAAGAACCATATATGAATTGAAGTTAATGGGAGGCCCATTCTCTGCCAAAGAATGCAGAAAACTGCCATGGTCTCTTTTACATGACTGAATGGGATCAAATTGCCATCCTTTTAAGGGAAGATCAAGAGGGTACTTTGAGGTAACCGGTCATCTCTACAGATAGCCGACTCGTGTGAATGATAGCCTGGGTGTCTTCCTTGACTCCTCGCTCTCGCTCACTCCACATATCCAATCTCTTCCTAAATCTTGTTGTCTCTACCTTCATAAACATCTGCCCTCTCCACTGTTTCTTCTAATCACTTACACAGTCACTATACTCTTGTCCTCTTGTTTAGACTACTTTAGAATCCTGCTAAGCCTCACACCTCTTCCTCACTCCAATCCATCTCTCACTTAGCTGCAAAGTGATTTCCCTAAAGCCTCCCCCTGTTGTCTCCCTACTCAATAATCTTCATTAGCTTCTTCTTACCTCTAGGAAAAAAACAAAGTCCTTTGTTTGGCATTTAAAGCTCTTCATTAATCTGTCCCCTTTCTATCTTTCTGGTGTTCTAACAATTTTACTCCTCCCCATATAACCTACAGTCCGGCTCTCCTGGCCTCCTTGCTGTTCCTTTCACACAACGCTATGTGTCCAGAATTTTTTTTTTTTTTTACCAGAAGTCCCCCATGTCCTG
The DNA here is from genome assembly GCF_016433145.1 of Gracilinanus agilis. NCBI lineage: Eukaryota > Metazoa > Chordata > Mammalia > Didelphimorphia > Didelphidae > Gracilinanus > Gracilinanus agilis. The sequence goes on from NC_058131.1 coordinate 96,731,864, forward strand.
AGTACTCCTGTCTCCTGAAAGGTTTTTCTCCTCATCTCTGCCTCTTTGTTTCATTGGTTTTCTTCAAGGAAGAAAATAAATATTTATTAAGTGTTTACTATGTGCCAAGTATCATGCTAAGTGCTTTACTTGATCTTACTTGATCCTCACGACAATCCAGGGTGGTAAGTGCTATTATGATCCCCATTTTATAGTTGAGGAAACCGAGACAAACGCGGTTAAGTGACTTGACTAGGATCACACAGCTCATAAGTACCTAAATCCAGATTTGAACTCATCTTCCTAATTCCAGGCCCAGTGATCTTGCTATTATGCCCCCTTAAGGAATCATTCAAGGCTCAGTTTATAATTTCATGTTCCTTAGGAGGTCTTTTTGATTTAGTTAGTATCTACCCATGTAAGATTACCTTCTGTTTACTCTCTATAGATCTTATATTTACCTAGTTACTTACATTTCATTTCTCTCCATGTGAATTTGAATAGGAACTATTTTTGCTTTAGCTCTGTAAGCCCAGTTTTTAGTTAAGTGCCTGGTACATAATTCCTCATCTACTCAAAAAAATGTTATTTTACTGATTTGGAAATACTCTCCAGTGATTAAGATTGCAACCCATTTGTTCCTGCACATCCTATACAGCTCTTTTCATTGTCCTCCCAAAAGTCTATCACAAAGGGGGCAGCTGGGTGGCTCAGTGGATTGAGGGCCAGGTCTAGAGACGGGAGATCCTAGGTTCAAATCTGGCTTCAGACACTTCCCAGCTGTGTGACCCTGGGCAAGTCACTTGACCCCCATTGTCCACCCTTACCACTCTTCTGCCTTGGAGCCAATACACAGAAGTTAAGGGTTTAAAAAAAAAAAGTCTATCACAAAAGGTCCACCCAATGTGATAAAGGACTTTCTCTCTGTCTCTGTCTCTGTCTTTCTGCCTCACTGTCTTTCTCTGTCTCTCTCTGTCTGTCTCTCTTTCTCTCTCTGTCTCTGTCTTTCTGTCTCACTGTCTTTCTCTGTCTCTCTTCCTCTCTGTCTCTCTCTGTCTCTGTCTCTCTCAGAAAACAATAGAGGATTCTGACAATCCACTCGTTATTACCAGCTCTCTCCATGTACTAACCCATCTTTTCTTTCTGTCAGCCAGGTCTTTGATGACTTCCTGTATACTAGTTCTTCAGAGTTCCTTCTTGGCTATGTATGACAGCTTGCTCACACCCACCATGTGCATTTTTATTGTACTCTATATGCTGCCTGTCTTTAGATCTTTAAAGATGGTGGTACTCCAGATCTTGCTGTCATTGAGCAATACTGGTAAAATGTTTATATTGAAAAACATTTCCCTTTGCTGTTATTGGAAGCTTTGGATCACCAAAGGTGCATCACACTTTCCTGAAAGCAATGCAGTCTATTCTGTTTTTCAGTTTTAGGCCTAGCTCATAGTCTGTCTATACTGTATGTCTCAGGTATTTTGTTATCCTAACTCTAGAGAGTGCCCACAGGTCAATACACTACTCAGATGCACATTGAAATGTTATCAGAAGGTAATTTTCATCCATTTCATCTTTCCTGTGTGGCTAGACAGTCTATAATCCATTTACTGTATATAGATCTCTTCCAGAAGTCTCTGTAATGTCATGGTGTTTGATGTAATCAATACAACATGATCTTCCCACAGGAGAATATGGAGGATCTGCATGGAATCCCCCTCCTTGGCCTGAACTCTGCAGGATTGTCCCCATCACAACAGTAATTACTTTCGGTGAGTATACATCTCCTTATTTTATGACTTACTTGAGGCTTATCACCAGAGGACCTTTGAATAGGGTAATTTCTGTTATATCTCTCCAGGAATTCTGAATGATCTTGATATATGTATGGAAGATATCTTGCTGCAAAAGAGTCTATAAAGTGGCATTTTGTTCTATCTAGTTGAATGCTTTTTTTAAAAATAGAAAATATGTACATACTGTATATTTTTCAATCAGTGAAGATATGGTTCATTGTTGAATATTGTTTGCAAAAGCCTGCTTGTTCCATAGTAATACCCTTGTGGAAGATATTTTCAATTTATATTTAGATGAGTGTCTTTAAATTTTGTGTAAATGGGAGAATAGACATATAATTGATAGTTACTGATGTTCTTTTAGTCTTTTTTAAAAATATACATAAAGAAGATTAGAGGTTTTTTTTTCCAATGTGTTTGGTATATTCTCTTTTAGTTGTCTTATAAATCAGTCCCTCACTATCCTAATAACTGTATTTTCCTCCATTACAGAAATCCTCAGTATATATATTTCATCCAATCTGAATTTCCTATCTTTATTCTCTTTAATGCCATTTATATTTCCTCTATACCAGTGGTTCTCAAACTTTTTTGGCCTACTGCCCCTTTTTCCAGAAAAAAATATTACTTAGCCCCCTGGAAATTAATTTAAAAAAATTTTAATAGCAATTAATAGGAAAGATAAAGATACACCTGTGGCCATCACCTCTCTCCTGGATCGCTGCAACACCCACCAGGGGGCAGTAGTGCCCACTTTGGGAATCACTGCTCTATATGAACTTCAAGGATTCTGATATTGGGGTTCAGGTGTGTTGTTTCCACTATCTTTGATGGAGAAAATGGTGTATTGCATTCATTTTTTTTTTAAATTTTAAACCCTTAACTTCTGTGTATTGACTTATAGGTGGAAGATTGGTAAGGGTGGGCAATGGGGGTCAAGTGACTTGCCCAGGGTCACACAGCTGGGAAGTGTCTGAGGCTGGACTTGAACCTAGGACCTCCTGTCTCTAGGCCTGGCTCTCAATCCACTGAGCTACCCAGCTGCTCCCTATTGCATTCATTTTTATAAAATCGTTTCCATTTTTCTTCTCTTTATATTCCTTTCTGGTTTTTTCCTTGAATGCCCTTAGGGATAACCTGGCTTAGTTGGGTATCTTGCCAAGCTTTATTTAGCCTTTTCTTTGTTTTTACCCTCCATGGATTCTCTCTTTTTCTTGAGGCAAAACTACTCATAATTGTCCTTTTTCATAAGATTTTACGAAGATCGGTTTATATTTTTATTCTTTCTTTCTCTCTTTCTCTCTCTCTCTTTCTTTCTTTCTTTCTTTCTTTTTCTCTTTCTTTCTCTTCCTTCCTTCCTTT